>NW_012267253.1:9667926-9877732 GCF_000151885.1 Dipodomys ordii | reverse complement strand
AGGGAGGGAGGGAAGAAGGAAGGAAGAAAAGAAGGAAGGAAGGGAGGGAGGGAGGGAGGGAGGGAGGGAAGGAGGGAGGGAAAAGAAAGAAAGAAAGAGAAAAAGAGAGAATAAAAAAAGGAAGGAAAAAAGAAAGAAGGCAGATAGGGAGGGAGGGAGGAAGGGAAGGATAAAGGAAGAAAGAAAGAGAAAGATAAGAAGACACTTTTAGACCCATCACTCTTTCGTGTAACTGCTGGTAAGTCTTGTTTGTGGATCCCATTTTGTCTACCTCACCCTGGCTGACAACTTACAGAGAAGGTGATCTGGTATGTGGTGATGGTAATACACCCCAAGTGGAAACTGTAGTCTAATTTCAGAAGCAATGTGCTTTCATGGCTTCTATTTTTCAACCCCAGTACTCCAGGACAGGACATACCAGAAGCTAAGGATCTCTGAACACCAACTTACAGAGCCTCACAGTGTCAGTAACAGGAGAGCCTTACTGGCATGGTTTTACTGTACATTAAATGCTAATCTACATCAGATTGAGTTTTACTATCCTCTTGTCCCCAGGTATTCCTCAGCATCATGTTTTATGTCAGGCTCCTTTCTACTTATTTATTAATCTTCTTTTATCCACTTAGGTCTTACTAAGTATGGATATCTTCCTAGAGTTTGGATATCTCTTGATTATGCTAAGTGATGTTTTCTTTAAATATTTACAAATCAGTTTTGTTGTCTAAGCTTTTCCTTTTGTGGAATCTTAGGAAAGAAAGATGCTAAAACACCTAGCCTCTCCCAACTTGAACTGCACATGTATATTACCAATATGACCAGAGGAATTTAGATGACTTAGTAGAGGTAGTTTCTATGCTAATAAAATTATTATGCAGAAAAGAATGTAATCCACATTTCAAGTAATTTATCTTCAAACTAAATTACAGAGGCGAAGTCTTATTTATTCCTATAATTAGTCTAGTTTTCAACTTTCAGAAGATCCTGAAAAATGAAGAAAAATGAAGGAAACATGACCTTTCTGAGTTCTGAGCCTCCTGCTTTTCCCCCTTTAGATTAATCTGCTAACGTAGTTTCAACTGGCTTGAGTATTTTTGGCATTGCACTTGTACACCACCAGTGAACTGAATCTTTTAAACTTCCCAGTTTAACAAAGTTTAACAATAATCATTCGCACACAAAAGGCAATCAAATACTCTCTAAGTGACTCTGAGCTTGATAAGGGCTGAGTTACTCTGCATTATTTCATTGTCATTCACTTCTGATGGCTGGAAATAGATCATGTGGTGAACCAGTATAATGGCCTCAAATCTCCGTAATATTTTACATTTACTGAGATCTTAGAAATATATGGTCATACAACTTCTTAACTATTTATGAATGAAGAAAATCCAAAATGAAAATCATGGAATACTCTTGTGTTGGTTTCCCATTTCAATGTGTTCCAGGGAGCCAGGAACAGAAATATTATAGAAACATTATAGTTGTATTGAAAGGGGAGGAGAGTTTTTTGTTTTAGTCATATCTAATACTCCAGCATTTTATATTTCTACATCACAAATTGTGCATTAACTGTGATGACTGGCTAAAAAAAAAAAAATCAGACATTAACACAATCACTAGCAAATGGAGAACAAACTTTTTCATTCAAATATACCTAAGCCTAACCTTAAAGAAAGAAGAGAGAGAGAAAGAAGGAAAGAAAAAGAAAGAAAGAAAGGAAGGAAGGAGGAAGGGAGGGAGGAAGCAAGGAAAGAAAGAAAGAAAGAAAGAAAGAAAGAAAGAAAGAAAGAAAGAAAGAAAGAAAGAAAGAAAGGAAGGAAGGAAGAAAGGAAGGAAGAAAGGAAGAAAGAAAGAAAGGAAGGAAGAGAAAGAGAAGAAATTAAAGTGATATTGTAATTGTAAAGTAGGTAGCCAATAAATGAGAACCATATGGTATTTAGGCAGGACAGAGGTTTTACTTCCAAACTGCTGCATTGCCATTTATGGTGGAGGTGCACAGACTAAAAGGGAGAAGCTAATGTCCCCCTAGGTTTAAGTAGGGAAGGGGGTGGAGGAGAAGTACTGCCAGGTGTGGCCAGGTGGGGGAGAGGTGTGGCCATATTAGATGGGGATGTGACCTCAGGACCTGGGACCCTCCCACCGTCCAATGGGAGATGTGACTGGGGGCGGCCCAGGATGGGCCCTCAGAGGAGGGGGGGAGGAGGGTAACTGCTTCCAGATCTGCCTGTTACCTAGGTGACTCAGGTACTGGGTGGAAATGTAGCTAAGAGGAGGAAGGAGTCTGCCTGACCCTTCCCAGGTGGATTTTATAATCATGTCGCTTTTTAGTACCCATGATTTTCGATAAAAATCATTGTGTACATGTCTGTCAAAATTTGAAAAATTTGCATTAGTAATTGGAATATAGCTATTTCCATTATACCCATTGTCCTCTGAAGACAGTTGGTGAGATAAAACTAGCTATTGCTTCTGGGTGTATGTGTACCTAGCACAGAGTTAATTTGTTTAGCAGATGGCAGGTACTGTCTAAGTCCTGTAGTTAATTCTCCCGTTTCCCCCCTAGAGGGAATCATCAACAAATACTGATGATAGCATCAGTGATCATGTTATTCAAAGATCATTTCTACTTCAGGGTAGAAAAATAAGTTTTGAAATAGACTCATAACCTTGACTAAAGGAAAAGCACCATAACTTTCATAGGATTCCTAATGTGTGTATACATATATATGTATGTATGTGTGTATAGAGAGAGAGAGAGAGAAAATGAGAGAAAGATTGATACTATGACTCAGATATCAGGGAAAATCTCACAATGTTAAAGAGTGCTGTGCTGGTGAATTAGTATATAATCTTTGAATAGTATGCATGTAAAAAAAGAAAACAGAAAGAAAAGAAAAGCTAAAGATATGTATTTTAGGAAATTATCCAAACTTTCTATTTAACTCTTCTGTATCTAGCTTCTCTTCTTTCAAATAGTCAAATTACCTTCTCTTTTTATTTTTCCTGATATGTGGTCAATAAAATATTCTCATTTTAAAAATCATGTACCCTTTATTATTACACAATGAAATGGAAGAATGAAATATAATATGTGTCACTTTCACTCTAAGTCAAATAACATCAAACTTTTATTCTTTTGGCAGTGCTGAGATTTTACCCTCAAGGTAAATGCTTACTTGGTAAGCATTCTACCACTTGGGCCATACTTTCAGTCCCTGAAAGGTACTATCAGGCCTTATTAATTAATTTTATTATTAAAGATATTGAGTTATTGTTAATGATTATATTCTTATTATTTGCTGTAGTGATTTTTCAGATAGAATCTTGCACTTTTGTCTGGGCTGGTATCAGGCTAGGATACTTCTAGTTCCAATTTCCAAATATCTGGATTACAGGCATGTGTCATTATATCTAGCATCTAAGATTTTATTTTCAATTTACAATAAATTAAATTTTTGAACAACATTTTAATGAAGGCCTGTTACTTCTTCTAGAATCTATTCATTTGTTAGACTATACATAAGTTACCTAGATGGACAAAAGAATAGCAGGTGGACATGAATAAACATAGAAAATACGTTTTTAGAAAGGAAAAAAATATGATGGAAACAAGGTACTAATCCTTGCAGGTCCGAACAATGTACATAACCACATGCAAATACTGACATTATTTCATTTGTTTTCAAAGTAAAGATTGTATAAGTGTTTGAATATGAAAATACGGATCTGGTTAGTGAAGAAATGACTGTGAATACAGTTGTCATGATGAAATTCTGCCAGAGACGAATATAACACAAATAATTTGCTCAAGTGGTTTTTCTTTCTTGCGATTGTTTCTAACATATTTATAAGATAATTTCTTTTTTTGCTTTGTATGTCCCTCCCCCATGGTATAACCCCTGTTTTCATTGTATTTGATGTTGGTATAATTTGTGGAGGGGAAGGGAAAAAAACAAATTGTTTAAATAGGGATACAGGTGGACCCATTGCAACAATGAGATGTATAAGACGTTATGTCAAAAAACAAACTTTACATCTTTGGTGCAGTGTGGGGTGGGGGGAGAGGGGTTGAGAGTGGAGTTGGGAAGGGATGGGAAGGGGAAACAAAGGAAGAGGCAACAATGCTTGATAAGAAATGTACTCATTACCCTGCTCATGTAATTGTAACCCCTCTATGTGGTAGTTTCACAATTATATATATATATATATATATATATATATATATATATAATGTTTAAAAATACTATGGTTATAGTTGATTTAAATGCCGTAACTTTGTTTTCTCATGGTTTTGGAAGCAGGAAGTCCAAGATCAAGGGGCCATCCCACTGGGTTTCTGGAGAAAATAACTATTTTCTCCAAAGTCTCCAAACACACAGTCAGCATCTTTCAGAAACACATATGGAGATGGAGGGTCTCTTGTATTTCTATTTTTGTAAGGACTCAAGTTCTATGGGACCATGCTAATGGTCTTTCTTAACATTAGTTTCCTCCTGCATTCTTTGTATTCCAAATACTCTACACAATGGGTGTAGAGTTTTAACCTATAAAGTTTGGAATCTATAAAGTTCCATGTCTGAACTTGAAGCCAACTTATCATCTCCTCCCATTGTATACAACATCATTACTTGCTGAGTTAGATGCTAACTCATAAAAGTCCTTTTCCTCTTTCATGTACAGCATCAAAGTGTCATATATGTAGACCTCATACTCTTCCTAATAACTGAAATAAGGGTACTAGATCTAATGCCTTTTTGGCATCTTAATACAAGTTGGGGACTTTCTGAGAATTCCAGAGGTATTAAAGGACATTATTTGGAGTGCAGATGTGTCTCTAGTTGTGAAGCTCCAGGAAAGTCATTCTTTCTCTAGATAAATGGGTCCTGATGGCCCTGGATTGTTCCCTTGGATAGCTGGTTTTGCCTACTAGTAACACTTTTATTAGGAATAAGTATCCTCATCTAGTTTGCCTTACATATGTATAACATTTTCATTAGGAATAAGTATCCTCATCTAAATTGCTTTATGTACAACACGTTTTGTAGGCTTGGGTGCCCCCACACAAACATGGTTTTTGTCTTAAAAAACTGTGTTCAAGCTCTGTTTGGGGCTAGAGGTCTTTGTGACAGGAGTCCACCTACAGACACCAGCTCTCCAATCAAAACTCCCAATTCCTCCTCTCAAAATGTGGCTTGCAACTGAGCTACTGGACAACATAATAAAGACTGGCTCTTGTCATAGTGAAATAGATTTTCTATCATTTTCATTATTCTCCAGAGGAACTTTCCAATTGAATAGTAGATATTTTTTAAAGACTGTATAGAATTCTTTTTAATACCATCTGTCACCAGTAATAATATATTCTTTTTTTTTCAAAATCAGGTAAGGGCATCATGTTCATCATTTTAATGAATTAATATGTTGTTAAAAAGAGCCAGCACATCCATTTGTAACTAGTGAGACTAGGACATATGTTTTTCAATAATTCTTAGTGCATTGTGAATTAAGGGCTGAGAACTAGATGTATCTTTCAATACTCCTCACAAAAGCAGCTGAACTTCCAGACAACTTCCAAATACTGCAGACATGAAGAGTCTTTTGAGACACATTTCTACCACTGAACAGCCCTTGGAACATTTTATGTGATGCATTTGGCTGAGACAAATTGCCTTGGTCTTCCTCATGCATTGATATTTTCTGAGTACACAATTAAATATAGAGAGAAGCAAACAATTAGCCTCTGACAACAGGGAAATTGACAAAATGATATTTTTTCATTGTTTACAACCTCATTGAGCTAAGAAGCTTCCAAAAATTCTGTAGTTGGTGAATGCTTGTGAATATTTTATATGTAAATATGTAACGTAAAGTTTAAGAGAATTAAATTTTATTCATTTATATGGACAAATTCTGAATTAAAATGGAGATGGAAGTGGATATAGAAAAAAAGAAAAATATGCAAAACTTACAAAAATACATCAAGATTAATACTATAATAAATAATCTGAATTTAAGCAGAATATTGCTATGCATGCTAGTGTAATTATATGCGTGCGTGCGCACACACACACACACATATATATATATTTACATACATAAAATTGTATACTGTAAGCTTAGAAATAATGTCAAATATCTCACCTGCCTAAGAGTCGTTTGAGGATTCAAGCATTTGTAACACACAATATTTGCTTAGTAGGAAAAATGCTTTATGTTTTAGTTTGCATGCTACTTTCAAAAGAGACTATATGATCAGGTACATGGAAATATATGTAAGAGTCCAATATAATTGTGCCAAAAGGCACTTACATCATGTTCACTAATGGTTGAAATAATACAGATTTAAAAGATCTCAACCATAATCTATAGTAAAGCATGAACATAAGGCATAAGTAGTTACTGCTAATCAAATATGTGTCTGAAGTTGTACATTACCTGTGAATGTTATTTAAAAATTGTACTGGACAAAATTTCACAGGCAGGGAAGACTTTAGTTTAAACCATTGCAAATAGAGAGACTGGTAACTCATCTCTGCTGAAATCAAGAGGAACTGGGACTGTGGTAGGGGATATGGAATCATAGGTCACCTATGTGAGTTGTTTGGTTTTACATCAAGAGAACATCAACTTCCTCATGCCTTTAGGATAGATGATAGTTGTTTGTTTTCCCCCTCCTCCCCCCCCAAAAAAAATCTTAGGTCACTTAAGATCAGCTCCCATCTTCTCACAGATTGGAAGCACTGTCGTTCTTGATAATTACATTTCAAAGGGATGGCTTCCCAGGTCCTTGAAAAAGACACTTCCTGGGTCATAAAACTGTCAAGAGGCTTTTAAGGAGATTTGTGTACATTTCAGAGGAGGCAGAGAAAGAATTTGTAATTACAAGTTTTCCAAAATGGATATGATAAGACATGGTAGGTCAGGACCTATGGTCAGGAAGCAAGGTTATCTGTGAGTTTCGTCAGGCTGAGGGAAGGCTGTTTTGGTCACTCTAATTATTCCAGCCTCTTTTGCCTCCAAAATCCTATTCCCTTTTTTGTTATACCACTCAAAGTCTAGCGACCTAGACTTGTTCAACAGTGAGCTTGTTACATGCCTATTTTGAGCATTTGTGGTATGGTGCAGAGCGCATTAGGTTTGATTTAGATTTTTTCACAGTAACACGTTTTGACATCTCTGCTTCTTTTTCTAACAATGACAATGTGAAACAAGATGAAGTTAATGCAATACTTTTGCAATCTTCAACTGCGATTCATTGAAAAATCATCATCCCTGTAATCAAAGTCATCTACTAGGTTTAAATAAAATCAAAATATAAAAATCTTTCCTTGTGGAACTGGAGAGGCTGTTAGTAAATGGAATAGTTTTACTTTTGCGTCACTCCAAAATTCACCCCTGGAAACCTAGTTCCCAAACTGATGATGTTGAGAGAGTGGGCCCCTTTGTGAGATGGTTATGTGAAGACATGTGTGTAATATTGTAGGGTAGATATTTTTATTCTTCCTTCTGAAAGATGACGTTGTGGCTCATGAAAGCTAAGGCCAAGAAATTCTCTCAAATCACCTGATAGTCAAGTTGCCATGATCTTATTGAACTGCTATGGCAAATTGCCTTAGGTAAAGCTTAAAAAAAGGAAAATTAGCTGGATGTGATTTATACAGCTGCAATACCAACTTTTTGTGAGGTAGAGTTAAGATGGTGAGTTCAGGCCTGGAAAATTTAGTAAGGCCTTATCTCAAAAACTAGTAAGGGCAGAAACATCTGACAGTATAGATGAAGTGATAGGACACTTGTCTATGAATATCCCCAGGTGCAATTCCCCTAGGGAGGAAGTAAAGAAAAAGAAAAATCAATTGTCTCTCAGTTCCGCAGAATTGAACTTCTAAGACCAAAGTTCTGGCAAAATGTGTTTCTTTTTGAGATCCTCAGATCGACATGTAGACAGCCATTATGTTGCTGTATGTTCACTTGGGCTTTAGTATCTATACTAGAAAGGAAGGAGGAAAGGGGGCCAGAGGATGCAATCCTTTTCCTTAGGAAATAGCACCCCACCCTCATAATCTCATTTATCCTCGATTACCTCCTAATGATACTTTCTCCAAATACAATCATATCGGGAATTCGGGTTTAAAATACGAATTCTGAGGAGTCAGTGTGTGAAGTTCAAAAGCAACTGCCTTCTTCTCCATTGGGGCTGATGAAAGAGAACATTAAAAATCAGATGATTCATAGATAACAGGAATTGATTCCTCACATTTCTGAAGGTTATGAATTCCAAGGTCGAATTGTCAGCAGACTGATAATCTACTTGCTGGTGGATACAGATCTTTTCACTGTTTCCACATAGTAAAAGGGAGAAGACCTGGTCTTCTCAACACCTTATAGAGTACTGAGTAATTACATATATCCCATTCACAGAAGGTTTACCTTCTTCACCTCAAATAGGCCCTACTTCCTAATTAGGGGATTGGGCTTCTCCTTATGAATTTTAGAGGGACACCCCAGTCAGACTATGACATTGGCTAGTAGCATCTTCAGCCCCATGAGGTGTCCTCATGGTTCTATATATTGCTTAGTCTTGCTGTATATCGCTTAGATTTGAACCCAGGCAATTTCTTTGACTATAACAATGCTCAAAAGGAAATGGACTCATTATCTTGCTCATGTAACTGTAACCCCTCTGTACAGAACCTTTATAATAAAAATATATTTTTTAAAAAGGGTGTGGGTTCATTGCTAAACTAATCACAAAGATTCCAAGAGTATTCCATTAACCTCACCTTCTTTCATATACTCAGTGATATAAAGTAGTAAGATGTCCAGATATCATCCTGGACATAGAAATTTTAGACATGTGAGTGAGGAAAAATGTAAGAATTAGATACTCTCTAGCAGTGTCAGATCACATCAGTTCATGGCTCATTTGTTGCATGCTCACTACCTGCCGGGAACTGGGCAGTATACTGAAAATGAGGGCTCAGTGGTCCTTGTCTGGTCATATGGCCGAAGCAAGCACCAAAATGAAGAATCCCTTAATGTTGACACAGACAATTGACAGAACATTCAGCAGAATGTGTACTCCATTCACTTTGTCTCTATAGGAAATGAGACTATGTATTTCTGTTCAAACAACTGTTAAAATTTATTATGTTTGGACTTTCAAACACAAATGTATGTATGTTGGGGGGGAGGGGGGAGGCTGGGAAGGGATGTGAAGGGTAAACAAAGGAGGAGGCTGCAATGCTTGGTAAGAAATGTACGCATTATCCTGCCCATGTAATTGTAACTCCTCTGTACAGTATGTTTACAAATAAAATAAAATAAAAAAATAAATTAAAAAAATAAATGTATGTATGTATGCATGCATGTATGTTTATATATGTATATATATACATATATATATATATATTAAACACCATTGTTTCAGAACATGAATGTTGTCTTAGAATGCCTTGATTTCTTCTTGTTAAGTGTCTGGGAAGACTGGGTAAAAAGTAATCTTTAAGATAGACATATATATAGAATTATTTGTGTTTTAGGACTATAAAACTCCATCAGTGTCTTCAGTAAAGAGTTTTAAAGAGCAACATTTAGTGGTTTGGTCTGATTAAGTTCCCTGTGAACAACCAGTAAACATTTTATGATTCTAGCTAAGGGTATGAGTAAGAGGACTGATTGAGAGAGGTATTTCAGTATTTGTAAACAGACTTTGTTTTTCTCCTCATCAGATTCCCTCACCTTTCTATTTACCCTATGTCTATATTTCTCAATCCTAAAGCACTTTGTTAAATGCTAAGAGTCTAAACACAAAGATCTTAAGATCTCGGCCTATAGAAAACAAGTACATTAATGGGAAGGATTGCTTATCTGTGATTTACTGTTTGTGTGGGGGAGGCATAGGAGAAGATATCCTAGGAAAAAAGGACAGAAAATTTCCCCATACTGGAGACAAAGACAAGAACATGTGGAGCTCTGTAGAGAATGGGTAGAGATTTCAGCTTTATTTCTAGGGCAGGGAATAAACAGTAATTCCATGACCTGCTTTATAATTTAAGATGGTTGCTTTAGCTGCTGTTTAGAAAATAAATTTAAGAAAAGGAATGGAATATAAAAGTAAGTGGACAACACATAAATATTGTGAAGTCAGCTGATTTATGTGACTATTCTCAAATTGTTTTTCCATGCCTCATCATCTGGGTTATCTATTTCCAGGGCTGTAATCTAAAAAGAAAATAAAAGAATCCATTTTGTTTTAAAACAATAACACATTTAACAAGTCATAGGAAGGAGTGTGTTACTTGTTAAACTTCAGCCATGTAGATTGTTTTAAATTTGAAATCTGCAATTTTAATGTTTTTTAGGAAAAAATGGTGTTCTTTGTAAATTCTTCAAGCAATTTAAAACTTGTTTATGGTGTCACTAAGCCCTTTGAGAAGCAGAAGCATCAAGTTTTTTGGGGGGGTTTGGGGGGAGGTCCGGTCGTGGGGCCTGAACTCTGGGCCTGGGCACTGTCCTCAGCTCTTCAGCTCAAGGCTAGCTCTCTACAACTTGAGCCACAGCGCCACTTCTGGTTTTTTTCTTTTTGCTTATGTGGTGCTGAGGAATCGAACCCAGGGCCTCATTCATGCAAGGCAAGCGTTCTACCACTGAGCCACCTTTCCAGCCCAAGTTTTATGTTTTGTAATTGATGAAATATTCCCCCTAAATAAATCTTCCATTGACCAGTCTGCTGACATGAATAATAAAGCACAAGCTTGTGAAGGAACTGGTTATTCTGAGCAATGCAGGAAGAAGAGACATTCATCTGATATTGAAAACTAGAGCACATTTTCCTGATGAGTGAGGCCTTCCAGACTTCTGTCAGAACCCCTTGACCTTCAAACTGTAGCAGGGCTAAAGTTTCTAAAGGAAAAGTCTATATTCAAAATATAAAACTTCCTTGTATTTTAGGTGGCATATGTTTCTATACACTGAGTAGATGTTGAAGTTCAGGTTTAGTGAATGTTTTCTATTCTGGAAGGCAGAATGTGGATTTAAATTAGTCACAACTTAGTCATAAGCTTCCTACACTAATTAGGAGGAATTACTGATTTTTGTTCCTTGGCTGAAGTGTTTTCTAAGAAAATATTTTGTGCCCTCAATACCCCTGAAAGTTATCTAGGATTTGATAACCACCACTAAACAAGTGAGAACTAATTACAAAACAGGATATGTTGTCACTGGTCAAACCGGACCAAAAGTTGAGCCATATAGATTAATATCACCTCTTTGCAGGTTTGCAAGTTTAGTGGAGACTAGAAGTGGGCATGGTGCTAGCTGTAGGGCCCTTTTGTTCTTCCTGATTCTCTACTGGTGACCTTAAGCTGCTGATACATCTATGAAATGGCAAACTGTGAGCTCCTGTGCAAGGTCTGTAAAAAAGTACAACAGATGCTACCTGAGAGCATTCTTGCCTCTGATAGATGGTTCCAAAGGCCATGTATTTCCAGCAAAATATGTAAAAGCACTGATGTCTCAAACAATTTTCAATTTTTCCTCCCACTTGACTTGGCCTGCTTTCCTTGTCCACCCATGGTTCTTACTCACTCATTCTCTCCACCTCCATCTCAATTTTTTAACCATCTTCTGGGGATCGGGGCTTCCACTGATAGAGCAGAGCTTTGTTCCATATGACATGCCATGTGTAATTTCTCTACCTGAGTAAAATGCCATTCTATTTCAGTATCTCTGACTCATCATCTCTACTTCCATGTCTCTGCACATGCTGTCTTCTTCCTGTAAGGATCTCATTTCTGTGCCCATTCATGTTTGCTAGTACCTAACCCTTTGTGAAGGGAGAAGTCTCCTGAGATTGTCTGTAAAGCAGTGTTAGGGAACAACTTGTAAACATCTATAGCAGAACTGGTTAAAAAAAAAATCCTAGGTATAGCAGGATAGCAGAGATTATATTTTAAAAAGAACACATTCCCCCCCCCCTTCTACTTTCTTCCCTCCTCACTTGCAGCCTCTAGTTCACCAAATGATAAACTTCCTTAAGACATTAAAAAAAAAAAAAACACTGAACACAGGAACCTTTCTTTTATATTGGTGGTATTACTGGTGTAGCAGAAGCCTAAAGATTTTTATTGTTGTTCTTGTGTTATTTTTCCTATTTAAATTTAATTTTAATGGAAATATAAAATTTTGAACATTATGAAACTTAAGACTAAGAGAGGCCTTATGAGACTTTTCTCACAGGAAGCCATCCGATCCGTGAATAAATGACAAAGAATCACACATCAGGGAGATACAAATGAAAGCTCCAAGGAGATTATCACCCCACCCCAGTTAAGAATGACTGGGGGTAGGGGGGGGAAGGATAAGCTATAATAAAGGCAGATGAAGATGTGGAGAAAAAAAGAGCCCTAGCACACTGTTAGAGAGAATGTAAATTAGTACAACAATTAGGGGAAACAGTATAGAGGATCCTCTATAAATTAAAACTAGAACCACTGTCTGACCCAGCAAGCTCCCTGCTGGGTAAATATCCCTGGGGGAAGTGAAATCAGCTTGTTGAAAAGACCTCTGCTCTCCACATTCTGTACTGAAGAGTCAGAGACCTCAAGTCTCACTTCCTTATCTGATCTACTGTGGAATGTAAGACACCAAGTGAATATATTTAGCATGCATATAGAAAGAAATCAAGCCAACCTCTGCACCTACTACAAATCACTATCTTAATGTAGCCTTGTTTTTCCCTGCACAACAGTGAAGAAAGGGAGAGTATATGATCCCTTGGAAGACAAAAAAGTAATGAATAGTTGCTTGCTTCAGCAAGATGCTTCCTGTGTAGGAGAATAACAATAGCACCGATGTCACAGAGCTCTGTGAAAAGTAGATGAAAGGTGGAGTATCAAGTATTTATAATAAATGTTAAAGGGAGGGGGAAAATAAAAATAAATGATAGTTGTTAGCTAAATGCAAATGGTTGGTAATGTTAATAATATCTTTGATATTTCTAGAGAGCATACAGGAGCTATTAGATTAAACATTATGTATAGCATGTTTCTTTTGCCTTTTAAACATACATGGCACTGAAGTGATCAATGTTATAGCAATTACTCTAATGAATTTCACTTAAAAGCTTCATTCATTCATTTTTTTGAAGGATGGGCTTGTAGTCACTATGCAAATAGTCTACAATTTGAGTCACACACAGCTATCCCAACCCCCTTTACCTTAGGTTATTTTCAGATACAATCTTGCATTTTGGTCCTGACCAGTATTGGGCCCACAATCCTCTTAACTACTTTCACCCGGATAGCTGGGATTACAGTGTGCCCTGCTATACCCAGCTTGTTTGTGGAGATGGAAATCCTGTTAACTTTGTGCCCTGCTTAGCCCTAAACCGTAAAGCTGTCACTCTGCACCTTCCAAGTAGATGGGTAACAGGCATAAGGTTGCCTTCCTCATTTTTGAATCTGGTGTCAGTTGAACAGCCACAAAACATGTGCTAACCTTTTATTCAGTGTAAGTGAGAATCAATCACAGACTTTCATTGCAAACCTGCCATTGGCCACCACGTTGAAAACATTTTCAAAAGAAAACATATAATAAGATCTCACAGATAAAATGTTGACACTAAATACTTTAATGTTCTTTATTTTTTTCCATTGGACTTAATGTCGGGCAGCTGTAATCTCATCAATATTTCTTTTAACTCATAACCCATTTGTAAATGGCAATGGGAAAGATAAGCAAGTAAAGAGGCTTTTAGATAAAAATCATGATTAATTGAAATCTTACTTGGACTAAAGCAGCACCAGATTTACTAAACTAGACAAAGTAATGTGACTTTTCTCTTTAAAATGGATAAATGAACTCAGCAACCACGACTGCTCTTTTGTTAAGGATGACAGTGTGTTACAAAGTCTGATGGGCCCAAGTTCATGGGGCATGGGAGCCCAGCACCTGGTACAGCCACTGTCTTCAGCATGCCCTAATTTCTTCTCTGAGGATCAGTGAAGAATGGCCTCATGGTTTCTTGGACAGCAATGAAATAATGTAGCTCAAGTTGATTTTAGCAATGATTGTGGATATCTGTACTCGGTATTAACTAAAGATGGAATCTGTCCTCCTTGACGCTATAGTTCTACCTATTATATAAGAGATTCTGACAGCCTATAAATTTAAGGTTTGCTTTAGAAAATTCTAACGTTTTCATTTGTTAATATGTCAGGGAGGACTTATCAGAGTCCAGACTTCAAAGAAATGGTGAAATGAAAAAGTGGGGCCAAGCTAAATATAAAGTATCTCTTTTTGAAAATGAAGAATTTGAAATGATCTTAAACTACTTTGTTCGTTCCCAAGTAAAAAGGGAAAGGAAGCCGGGCGCTAGTGGCTCACGCCTGTAATCCTAGCTACTCAGGAGGCTGAGATCTGAGGATCTCGGTTCAAAGCCAGCCCAGGCAAGAGAGACCGTGAGACTCCTATCTCCAATAAACCACCAGAAAACCGGAAGTGGCGCTGTAGCTCAAGTGGTAGAGCGCTCGCCTTGAGCTGAAGAGCTGAGGGACAGCGCCCAAGCCCAGAGTTCAAGCCCCACGACCGACCAAAAAAAAAGGGAAAGGTTCACACATTTTATTCTTTCATTTACATTTGCTTGCAATTATGTCATTGAATTTCAGTTTTGCTGCTTACAGCTGAAATTTTGTAGACATACCTTACCCTTTTTCCCCCCATGAAAACTTTGAATTGGTGCCAAATATAATTTCTTAGCTTTCTTTATGTCTTTCACTTACATCTTTGGAGGTACAAAGTATTCTTGTTTTAGGGCACTAATTGTATTAGTTGTAGGAGCATCATGTGTATCCAGTAATGTATAAAATGTGTTTATCTAGTCATTAAGTATAAGAATTAATATAGTGGTTTTTTAAAAAAAGAACAGAAAGCACTAAGATGTCCGTTTTCAAAAAGCAATCTGATTTTAGTATTCAGGACTGAAATAATTAAAAACAATAAAACTTGTTCACATTTGTTTTGTAGCTGTGGTATATGAATTGTCTTTTATGTAAGGTTACAATGAAGAAGACTTCTGAATAGAAAACTTAGGAAAACATCTGTTAAGGATGACTGAGTAATATATTTAAAAGGTCTTTCAAAATTTTTTGATTATTGAAAATAGTTTTGAAACCCAGAGTCTAGGAAAATCGTAATGAAGAATTCTCTTGGTTTGAACTGACATCCTTGTCTTCTTTAATTATGGGTGTCTAGAGAAATAAATGCTAACCTTTAAGTCCCATAATTCAGTGCCACAACTACTTGGGAGTTTGAATATGAAATGGTCAGTATATTTAATGAACATATACACATATGCTTAGTGTAATAACCTCACCCTTCAATAATAGCATATACCATGAAAATATCTTGTAATATAATTGATGGAGACTTAGTGCTTAAATACTAAGGATTCAAAAGAGGATGGAAAAGAAGCACAGGATAGATAAATCTCTGTTGACAAACAAGTTTCAAACTCATTATTGATATGGGATTAAAAGAATACTAAGATAAGGACATCTAGGGTTGAACAAAAGTAAATTTCTCTCTTGTGCAAAGGGATAGGATGAGTAATCAAGCCCTATTCATTGGGGATGATGAGAACACAGATGAGGTAATGTTTTGGAAGAATTTGTAAAGCAGAGGGAGTGATTAGGAATTAGGAAGTTCAGTTTGCCTGTTTCCTGACCTTGTGCCCATTCCCTTACCTGTGTTTATGTATTCCATAGTTTCCCCTACATGCTCAATTCTGCTAACACATCGCTACTTGCTTTCTTCTTTTGACCCCCACTGGGACACAGGATGCTGAGAACAACATCTAGGAGACTTTGCTGAGGCTGATGGTCTAGTTCTATCGTGTTATTAACACATCTTGTGCATTCCACATAAATGAGAATTTAAATGTTGGTCAACTAGTCACTTTCACTTCCTTCTGAAGGTTGTTACAAACGTAGCTCAAGAGACAAATTTTTCCTCTAGAATAATTACAGGTAACTAGACACCATGGTGTATAAAAATATTATGCTGTTCATATGAAATCAACAATTGCAATTTTAGTACAAGACACGACTACAGAAAATTGCATACTTATTTTTATCTTCTCCCCCCCCCCACACACACACCAAAAAAGAGAAAAATGTAAGAACACAGAAAGGAAAGAATGATCTGATAGTGAAGTAAGAGCCGATGACATAGAAATATTGAAATGCTGAAATCAAAGCATTTATCATGAAGTCATGGTTGGAATGCATCAGTACCTCTTTCCCATTTGTTTTCATGACTCTTGTCCTTGGATGTTCCAAGGAGAATGTTCCAAGGAGGGTCCCAGCCCTCTTGTTAATTGAGTAAGAGAAAAGGAGCTGTGGTTATTTGAAAAGTAATTTGATGGACATTGAAATCATGTGTTTTCTTGAGTATATAGCTCATTAATGTCAAGACAAAGAAAAATAAACCAGCCTATAAACGATCATCTGAAAATAGTCTTGTCTTCTACACTGGAAGCACTTTATGGGTATGGCATTGTGAATAGTATGTTAATGAGGAAATGTTTATTTTACTGTTCCAGATTTTCAGACTCTTAAGTGGTTAGGAAGTACATTAACTTTTTCAACTCACCAGGGGCCCATGATGCATTTCTGTTGCAGGAGAAGCATCAAGGTTGCCATCTGTTAAAGTTTACCAAACAACAGGAAGTCAGGTATATATCACAATTCAATTGACAGCTTCCTTTCTTAAAATACCATAGCATCCTAATTCAGAATCTCAGAGCTAACTCAACACTCTGAAAGGAATTTCCAGGAATTCATGTGACCTGTCCCTAAATGGAAATTCAGTGAAGAATAAAACCACAGCTTTAGACAATCTATAATGTTGCAGGAGGAGTTTACCAAAATATAAATAATGTCTGTCATTTGTTATATATTCTACATTTATTGTTATGTGTACCTTCCAAAGTTAAAGGCCTTTATATGTGGATGAGTCTATTCATATATCTATCTGTCTATCTGTGTATTTATTTTGCCAGTAGTAGCGTTTTAACTTAGGATAGCATATGTTCTTGCTTGACTATTTTGCTCAAGGCTAGTACTCTACAAATCCATTTCTTTTCGTTGGTCACTTGGTAATAGGAATCTCAGCAACTTTCTGCCTGGATGGTTTTAAACCATGAACCTCAGATCTTGGTCTCCTGCATAGCTAGGATTACAGGCTTGAGCCACCACTGGCAAAATGGATAAGTCTTCAAAAGGTATCTGAGCTGGGTTAATAGAAGGAGCAGGGGAAAAGTCCCTATATGTTTGCTTCTCAGCTCTTTCAGGGTAATAGTTCTACTGAAAACCTGTCTTAATTTAAGTAAAGCAAAATGCACTGAGTTGGGGTTTGGGGGATTATTTTTGAGGATGCTCTGGGTGACAGTCTGCTCTTTCTCCATTATACTTTAAATGAAAAGCAAAATTACCAGGGCTCATTTTTATAAAAGAAGACTTCTCATTTTTTTAGGTTTTTATTTTGTATAACTTAAAAAATTATTTAATGTTGACTTTTCATTGTAGTGTTACAATGTTTTTTCATGGAGACCAAGGGGTGGTTTATGGTTAATTTTACTTTTATATTTCAAAGTACTTTGACAGTGTGTCCCTTGGGGACCATTACTATACAATTGAAAGAATTGTCTCTTCTTGTGTCAGAGGACATCATGTTGATTTGCTAGAAAACATAAATAATAACAATGCTTTCTCTTCCTATCATATCTATCATCCAGAGAAACCCAAAATACTTACCACATGGCAGGGAATGATTATTATTATATAGCAGACCTGGAGGTCTATACACTTATACTGCGAAAAATGTCCATTTTCTGCCCACAATGATACCCATCAAATGTCCATTACCAGTGTGATGCCTAAAACTCTGTGAATTAAGACACATCTATTTCCAGAGTTGAAGGAAAACACACACACACACACACACACACACACACACACACACACACACACACACACACTGCAAGCCTAGGTGGCAGTATGGATGTGGTTTCTCAATCTCTGCCCATTACTAAGCCCTGAGTGTGGGAAAGGGACAGCCCTGGAGATAGTTTTGGAACCATCAGACTTTGCTTCTCCATTGGAAGATTATTGTCCTTGTCCCTGACTTATTCTCGAAGTACAGATAGATCCATCTGTCCATCCCACTCTCACTTTCTAAAACAGAAATCCAGACCAAACTGGGAGAGGGCAAGGGAAGGATCGACATTGTCCAAAAAGAATATTCTACCTGACTTAAGTAACTGTAACCCAGACCAGTAACATTTACACTATTGTTTTAGAAATCCAGACCAAACTGGGAGAGGGCAAGGGAAGGATCGACATTGTCCAAAAAAGAATACTCTCCCTGACTTAAGTAACTGTAACCTAGACCAGTTACATTTACACTATTGGCTTCCTACTGTGAAGTTGAGTTAACTGGAACTCAGAAAAACTCTTAAGATGGTAGGAAAAAGACCTTGCCTTGTGTGAATTACTAAAACTCTGGGCTTTAGTTCAGCTTCTCACTTTTCCACAGGTTCTGTTTTGGTATTTCTTCTCTTTGGGTTTTACAGACCATGTTGCTGTGGTCTATTGAATTGCTAGTCTTCCCTCCACTTTTTCTCAATGGCTTTAAAGTAAAAATATTTTCCCACTCTTCTGTGCTCAGTAAAACTCCAGGGAACATAATGCAACTAATCTTCTTTGCACAATCACACCTTTACTATAAAACCATACACTCATTTAACCCATTTATATTTATTTATATTTATTGTATTTATGTTTATTACATTTATAACTATATATTTATTTTACTTTTTTCAGGTTTTTTTTTAATTTGAGAATCTTGACGCTCAGTTCAACATTGACATTTCATAGACAAAACATTCTGGGAGGAACCAGAGAAAATGATTTGGATTGTCTGTGCTCTTTGCTCCTCCAAATTTCTTACCCTTTGCCTTTTTCAGGATTAATGGTTCTCAACAATAAACAAACCCCAAATATCATTTCTTCTCTTTCATTTATTACACCTAGGCATGAAGCTAATTAAAAGAGACCTGTCATAATTCTCTTGAATGAGTATAGTTGGAAGCGATGGCACAGGACATACACACACACACACACACACACACACACACACACACACACACACACTCAGGTCTCTTCTCTCCTTAGCCTAAGGCTGTTCTTTTTAGCAGCAATTTACATTTACCTTTCCAGGTGAAAGGAGCCTATGAGCATTGAGTATCATTTGTAAGTCTTTCCCATGTCTTCTTCACTCCAATCACAGTCTTTTGCCTGCTTATAGCAAGAAAAACTCAGAGTGGTTCTCACTGTGTGCCTGCAAAACATTCACATCAAAAGAAAAGGCAGGACATTTTCCCTCCTGGCATTCTTGTTCCTGATTTTTACCTATCATTGAAAGAAAATGGGGCAGCTCTGATCACAAAGTATGCAAAAAGTATCTTCTTAGGCCAAGACATTTTGGCGTATTGTGCAATCTAGGGATGTTTGAAAGGTGTAAAATGTGCTCTGTAATTGTACTTTTTTATAGTTGTGGAAAGGAAAGAGCCTTTTATTCCCTATATACAGCCAAAGTCAAGAAGAAATGAAGAGATATGAAGAAATCCTAATAGCTGCTCTAATATTGATTTAAGGTCAAAGACACCAAAATATCTTCCAGGGATAACATCCCTCACAGAACAGCAAACCAGAAACCCAAACAGAATAAACTGTAAAACAAAAGAAGGAATCATGATTACACCACCTGTGATAGCATTACCTAAAATATTAGAGAATAATACTATTCTGTAATATCTTAGCTAAAATGAGACTTACTATATTGTTACTATTTACTTTTTTAAGTAGAGCTTTGTGGTCGACTCTTATTTAGAAAGATTATATGAAACCAAGAGACAACTTGGGCTTAGAATCAAGTTCACATCAAGCTTTACTACTTTCTTATTAGCTATGTGAATCTGCACAAGTTATTTAATGTGTGTGTGTGCCACATCTATAAAAGTAAAATGTAAGGTAAGGTTAATGAAATTTACCTCCTAGCTTATTGTTACAGATAAATCAATGGTACTCAACTATGGAGATGTTGCCCTCAGGAGAATTACAGCAGTGCCTGATGATGTTTGATTATTAGGACTTGCAGATGTACATGACTGTGTGGGTATTTTGGTATCTCCTTGGTAGAAGTCAAACCTCCTTGCAGTGTACAGGGAGCCTCACAACAAATCATTCAACTGTAAATGTCAGTTGTGCCAAGGCTTAAACAAAATAACATATGCAAAGTTCTTAGAATAGAATGGAGTAAATAGAATATAAAAAATCAGCAGATACACAATGTAGCATAAACATTATTTTAACATGGTGCTTTGATAACTAATCTTCCTCTAAAAAAACATAGTTTTGTGTTGATACCCTGGATAAAGAATTATATATATATACATACATATATATGTACATACTTATTTACCCTAAATATGCCCACCAGCAATTCAACACTATCTACTCTCTCCTATATTCTCATTTCATTTATTTCTTTTTAATCACATTTCTAGATATGTTGTTTCTAATTCTAGTACTATAATTTTAAAGCTTACCTTTTGCTACCTTCTGGTTTATCCAAATTAATTCTGTTCTCTCAAGTCTTACTGCAAACTTGTATTTAAATTATACACCTTACTCCATTATATCTCTCTTCGACTTCTCCTTGATGGAGACACTCAAAAACTTGTGCACAGTAATCTTGCTCTCTCCCCCTAATTCTGAAGCTTTACTTTTTCTGACAATCAAGGGAAGTATTTCTTTTATTCCTTGCTTGCTTCTATATATCTACCAAAATTGCTGCTCAGCCTTTTGTTGTTACTATTTGGTAGTAGGAGGAACCTTAAGCTAGATTTAGCTTACAATCTCATAAGTAAATATATTGGGTGATATACAAGTATATGAAAATATGTTCCTGAAATATGGTAGATTCAGGGAGATCTCAAATAGTATAATTCCTTAGAAAGCCCCAAATCGAAGTTCAGAAAAGAACAGGAAGTGGGTACTCAAAAAGGGTGGGGTGGGGATCAAAGGGAATAGGGTATGCCCTATGAATGCAAAGAAGAGGAGGGAAAATGCAGAGAAGAGTCCAATGTATGTTTACAAAACTTAAGAGGAGTGAAGGAGGGGTGGATAAGAAAGGGATGGGTAAAATGTTGAAAGGGGTGACACTGATCAATTTATGTATTATATTCATACACGGCTTTGTTAAAAGGCAATTCTTTTATACAACTACTTAGAGCTAATTAAAAATGATTAAAAGAAAACATGATAGATGAGAACACCCTGATGAAAATGACATTCACTGTATTAGACACGAAGTGCTGAAATCATTAACTTGAGTCACTATGGTTAGAGGCAATGTAATAGCTTCACACAGAAGGTCATGGGATTGAGCAAATGCAGGATTTATTTTCAGATTCAATCCCAGGTAGGCATGGATTTTTGCCTGCACAGAGTTCTGCAGCCCTTTTCTTTCACAGCATATCCACAATGAGAAGGAACATAGCCAGATGCACTGTAGTTCTGTACAAGGTATAATGCTTTTTAGTGCTAAATCCATTCTACTCCCTGGCTTAACTGATAGGAAACAAGATTCAAATGAAGACTCCTTTGAAGAAGACTTTATTGTAGAGCTACTGATAAAAGAAATAGACATTTTCCACTTGTGTATGTTAAATTCTAGGAGACGAAGTCCCAGTCTCTCTCTGGTAATAGCATACATAGATGTGGCACAGGGCCTGGTGCAGAGTAGCATTTCATTTGGTTCATTTGAGTAAATTAGCAAATCAATCCAATGGCAAGAATGATGTAGATGTCAATGTAATACAGCTATGACAAAGACTAGAGTCTACTGGTTGAGTTATCATCTAACTTCAAGTTCCATAGGATGAATGGACATAGACATGTCTTTAATGATAAAATATTTGAAATCATGGGCTGGGAAGGTAGCCTAGTGGTAGAGTGCTTGCCTAGCATGCATGAAGCCCTGGGTTCGATTCCTCAGTACCACATACACAGAAAAAGCCGGGGGTGGCGCTGTAACTCAAGTAGTAGAGTGGTAGGGTGCTCGCCTTGAGCAAAAGAAGCTCAGGGACAGTGCCCAGGCCCTGAGTTCAAGCCCCAGGACTGGCACACACAAAAAAATTGAAATCATGTGTCCCTTCCTTCCTCCCTCCCTCTCTTCCTTCCTCCCTCCCTCCCTCTCTTCCTTCTTTCCTCCTTCCCTTCCTCCCTCTCTCCCTCCCTTCCTCCCTCTCTTCCTTCCTTCCTTCCTCTCCCTCTCTCCTCCTCTTTCTTCTCCTTCTCAGTCTAATTCTTTTATTATTATATCTATTTATTTGTGAGACAGGGTCTTGATATGTAGCTCAGGGTAGCCTGACACTCACGATGTAGTCAAAGCTAGCCTGAGGCTCGTGATCCTCCTCCTTCAGTTTCTCACCTGCAGGGATTACAGGTATGTGCCACCATACCTGGCTCCTCCCCGCCTTTTCAAAGGAAAAATGAAAACTAAGTGTAGCTTGTATGTAGATGGGATGGTGAAGGATTCTTGATATTTTATATGAATTATACCTCATTTATCTTAAAAAAGGATTGAGAGGCAAAAATATTTATTTCAACTGGCAAGCTTTCGGGTTTCAATGTAAGGAGGCAAGGACCTGTCCTTTACAGAGTATGTAAATACCGGTCTGGGTACCTGCTGGGCTGTTCGCCCATGGACAAGCATTATCTATGCTCATAAACAAAGTGAACCTTTACACTTAAGTTATAATTCCACTCCTGCTTTAATGTCTACCCTTTGCTTATGTACTTTATCTCCTAACATCAGTATATAGTCCTTTGTGTGTCCATGTTGGCTTACTGTCACTCTCAGAACATGTAGATTCCTGTGTATCTGTCTTCTGGCCATTTAAAATTCTTCATGCTATTCTTATCAAGGCTCTAAATCTGCAAAAATAGAAAACATAACAAAAGATTGGGGGCTGGGAAGGTAGCTCAGTGGTAGAGCGCTTGCCTTGCATGCCTGAGGCCCTGGGTTTGATTCCTCAGCACTACATAAGAAAAAAAAGAAAAAAGCCGGAAGTGGCGCTGTGGCTCAAGTGGTAGAGCGCTAGCCTTGAGCTGAAGAGCTGAGGAACAGAGCCCAGGTCCAGAGTTTAGGCCCCATGACCGGACCAAAAAAAAAAAAAAGATTGGGTTAGATTTAACACCTTTGTTCCTAGTTATGTGTTTGAAATTCTGTGTTAGAGAAATGCTTTAGAGTTTCTTCCAACAGTGACTTCATATTGTCTCTCAGGAAATATATGTTGTCTGTGCTATTAAGAGCTGATTTTGTGCTGGTCTAGTCCCTGGAGATGTATTACCCTGAGGAAATGGACCTGGTAACCAAAAACACCTTGCAGTAGGACAAAGACAAACTAGCTTTTAGAACACCTCAGGCTGTGACTCAGTACGGTGCCTTGGCCTCTGCCCTCCTGAGACATGAACCATGCAGATGGTGTCTGTGAAGGTAGTATGTTAGCCACAAGCTGCTCAGAAGGGAAGCTTTCACAGAGAAGTTCTTGTCCCTGGTGCTAGAAGCCTGGTGGTAGACACATGCTTTTAGGTGTGCTCGTGATTTTTCACCAGCTTTGACTTGGATTTTAAAATAAGCTATGGCCATAATATCAGATCCCAATCTATCCTGCTGAATCTCAGAAAGATTAAAAGACATCATCCAAAAGAAATTTTTGTCTTATGGTAGCCAGTATTTCCAAAATGGGACAGAAAATAACACGGCCACCCCAGCTAATCTCAGTAAGTAAAGAGTATTTAACATGCAGGGATGAGTGAGTTTGCACCATGTGAATACTATTTGGTTTCTCGTTTTATAATTTGAATGGCTTTCTAGCTTGTATATTTATTTTGTTTTGTTTTTTAGACAAAAATCTATTTGCTAAATCAAAGCCTTGTCTTTCTCTAAGTTAGAAGTAAACAGATGTACAATGTAAGTTTATTGTATACTATTTTCCTTGAATGACTGATTCATGTAAAAAAGCTATGAATATATGCTTAATCTGTTACAAATTAGAATAGTGTTCTACAACCCAGACTACAACAACTCCTGAAGTTGTGGAAAGACAGTGATTTGGAGAAAGAGAATTTCAGCCACAATTCTAGAATGATTATAGTAGTTATGCAAATGTAATTATAATTTTCTGTGCTGTTGTGATCTTATTCAGAAACAATTCTTGTGAATACTTGTACTGTACAGAAGAATTTGGTGTATTTTAATAATTGTCAGCCGACCATTATGATTGTATTACTGTACTGTGTAATTTTCTGAAATTGGATATGTCTATCTATTTGTATGAATTTAATTACCAACAATAATGACAACCCATAGTAAATATGCTAATTGTACACAATAGCAATTTTCCTCATGCAGGAATATAATTCTTGAAAGGATCTTTTGCATTTTTAAAGAAAGAAGACTGTTCTGGGAACTAATATGAAAACTATCAAAGAAAGCTTGCATTGGCTGGAAGATTCATTAAAATAAAGGTGGGGTGTTCTCCCTCTTGCAAATAAATTACAAGCAAATTACATTTTATGCTTTGAGGTTTTATATTACCATGCCTCCAGCCCTTGAACAACTGACTGCATAAATTTCATCTTTAATGTTCTTCGACTCTCATCCTAGTCATTATTCTCACTTTCTTGTCTTTAGTGAAAACCGTCTGCACTCAATAACTGTAGAGACTGTGGCCACAGCTACCAAGGCTCCATGATGCGTGGTAGAATGGGCAAATCATTCTCCTGGTCATGGTAGAACCTAGTCTGGCTATTGTCAAAAATTATCCTTAGCTATGTATAGAGATTGAAAAACTCACTAAATTCACAGTTGTTCATTGAATTTTGGCAGGGGGAATAGTTAGATAGAAGGTTATTGATTGAACCATTCTGAGCTTTCTATCCCTCAGTGATGAGCTCACTTGGAGGGTTGTTTTACATGATCATTTTTTAAATAAATAAGTTAATTGACTCTCTTGAAAACTTTACAATCAAAAGTGGCAACACCCTCCCCTGACCATACACACAGGCCCTACTGACATTACAACTGTGGTAATGTGGAGAAATCTTACAGACTCAGATGGAAAGTGTGGACTCTTCCTTTTTTTGTGGACAATAAGGAAGATTCAAACGAAAAGCAGAATATTCTGTTTCTCTCATCAATGGGTTTTAAACGTTTATCTCTATGTGCATTGAATTACATCAGGCTGTTTGGATTCCATAGAAGATTTGGTCAATTAATCATTTTACTCTGTGCATTTCTCACATGGTGGTAACAGTTCTACTTGGTAGATTTATAGGAGGAAAGAGTAAGGATGTAAGGTATCATCCTTTAGTTTCCTATCTAATGGATATTACCAACTTCCTAACTTACAAGTGTTCTCCACTCCCTTAAGGTTAGCAAATATCTCTCTTTTCACATCTACAGGGTAAATGTACCTTATTATCCCCAGGATAGCACTATTCCAAGAACCAAACTCTAATCAAAATTCAATTCTTTACTTGTTTTCTCCATTTCTGCAAGATAATTTATGTTTTCATGTCGTTCTAAGTCACATTGCTTAGAAAAGTTTGTGCCTGGTTAGTGCTACTTAAAATGTTAAATCTCGTACTTGGGGATATCTAGGTACTTGGAGAAACATCATTTCTTGATGTGTGAACAATCTGTTCAACTTGTATAGATTTAAAGAAAACAATTTTTTTTCGTTCGATCCTTGGAACCTAATCCAAGTTTTATAATCCAGCCAGAATTAATTGGTGAGAAGGGTCAATATTTTTATTACTACAGCAAAATATCTGATCTGAATAAGTCATAAAGAAAAGAGATGTATTTAGCTTATAGTTCTGGAGGTGGAAGGGCAGGTTGTTGGCATTGATTGAGCTCTGGTGAAGGCATCCTTGTCTGTCTCGAGTTGCAGGTGGTATTCTAAAAGAGAATATCTAAGAATAGATCAGGTGATAAAACAGAAAGCCAGGGACCAGAGATAGGCTAGGCTTGCTTGTCTAAAGTTGTTCATCTTGCAGGTATTAATTGGAGGTCCATGAGAACTTCATGGGTTCCACTGGAGAGTTGTGTTTCTAATCACCTTGCAGTAGGGCCCCATCTCATAAACATCTTATCACCTTTCACATCCACACATTGGAGACCAAGTGTCCTATTCCTGAACTGTTGAAACACAAACCAACTCGAAACCATGGCAATAGAATTTTATATTCTGTTGGTAATGTTGGGAGAGTAACATGGAAATATATATTAGGTTTCCTGAGAAGCTGACTTTGAAAACCTGCTATCCTGAGAGGGTATGAATAATATCCCTTTCACCAAGATACTTTCCCTGACTTGAATAGCCAATGATGGCCGCCAATGGGTGATGTAAATTTGAGACTTACATAGTAAATGTTTCTTTGGAGTTCTGAAGTCTTAAGTGGTACAGTATGAGCATGAACAAGCAGCTGTCATTCAATCTACGTACTGCACTTAACCTATTTTTCCTTAAAGCCTAGGTCACATAAGCACAGAGAAAGAATTTGCATATTCTACTCATTTGGAATGCTATTTGGTTTCAAAAAAATGATTCAGCAAATTCTAGGTTGAGAAGTATCCCATGGCACTTCTTCTTATCTTTCCATTTTACTGTATATTTTTCAAATTACTCAAAGTATACTTTTGCATGCAAAATGCATTTCTGTTTTTACACAGTATAGAACCACAGCTTCAGACAGCATAAATCTGGTTTGTTTGTATTACTAGTCCTAGAGCTTGAACTCAGGACCTAAACTCTGTCCCTGAGCTTTTTTGCCTGGGTGCTGTACCTGAGCTATTTTGCTAAAATGCAGCACTCTACCACTTGAACCACAGCTCCAATTTGACTTTTTTTGACCCTTATTCGAGATAAGAGTGGTACAGTCTCGCCCATTGGGCTTGCTTCCTCAGATCTCAGCCTCCTGGCTAACTAGGATTATAGCCATGAGCCACCAGCCCAGGCTTAAGTTGGGTTTTTCATTTTTAAAACAAAACAAAAACAAAAACAATCTTCAGTTTTTGAATGGAATCAGCTGCTCATTAGTTACCAGAACCCCAAAGACAGAGTCTTTCATTTTCATATATGAGTTTCTTGAATAAACCAATATGGTCTAGAATTGTATCCTGTATATTTTAGGTATTTATATAGCTTTAACAGTCAGAATCCAGCTGTGAGCCTTTAATCACTCAGGAGGCTGAGATATGAAGATCACATTTCTAGGCCAGCACTTGCAGAAAGTTCATGAGATTAGTTTTATCTTCATGCATTGTTTACTGTTATTATAAAGGTGATATACAGAGGGGTTAAGGTTACATAAATCATAAAGTTACATAAATGCATTTCTTTTGGAACACTGTCACCCTTCCCCACCTGTCTACAAGTTTTCTCTTCTATCACCAACCTCATATAGGTGTTTCTTTTCAACATAGTATCTAGTGAGTACCACTGTGGTATTTGTTCAGCCTTTGTCCACTTTCTGTGTTCTACCTACCCTCCTAAAGACAGATAAATGAACAAATAAGACAAAAGTAAAAAAAAAAAACAGCAGCAAAGATAAAACCTCTTATCTTCAATTCCTGGATGGATAGTTAAAAAAAAATACACTGAGACATGATAAATTGTCCAGGTCTCCAGGCACACAGTGAGACTAAAGGAGGATATTCTTAGGAGAGGAACACAGAGGCACAGAACCTATGTGAATTTGATCATATACAATAATATTTATCAAAATGAACTCCCTGAGATTCTTATCTCCAATTAAGCACCCAAAAAGCATGAAGTAATGCGGTGGCTCAAATGGTATAGTACTAGCCTTGAGCTCAGGGACAACACCAGGAGTTTAAGCTCCAAGTACCAGAAATAAAATAAAAGTGAGAATCATGAATAGCTTTATTCTCCAATTTCCAAATGTGGCTATCACTTTATTAGAAGGAGAAAATAGTTCCTACTTGGTTCTAATGCATCTAAAGATGTTTTTGTTTTCTTCATGAGATGCCCTTCATGAAGGCTGGCCTAGTTTGTGTTTCAGCCTTTCAGATGTAGAGAAAAATATGCTAAATATTGTTCTTTTTTTCTTTTGCTTGTATTTCACATTTATAGTAATTTATTCAGTTATTTCTCCTGGTAGTATAGAAACTTAAAGATAGAAGACACCTTCAAAGTCTTGACTTTCTAAAGGTCACTATATAGAGCTGAGATTTTCCTTTAGTATTCTTCATAGATGTTCATCCAACCTCCATTCAAGTACTTAATCCTCAAGACTGCTTGATCTATTGGTAAACTCTCTTGATTATCAGCTTGTTATGTTTTACTCTACAAATTTAATAAACTTGAATTAAGAGTCTGTTTTCTTTCAAAAAGAAAGAAAACTAAAGTAGAATTTAACCCTACAGAGAGTTCTCCATCAAGAACACAGCTTTGTTTTTGAATAATTGATTAAAGTAATATGAGTTCAGCAATACAGTAAATGTGTAAAACTTGAAATGTTTATGACAATTTGTTTTGGGAACAAAAGGTACATTGAAAGGTAGAAATGACAGAACAATCTAGTAGTTCAGTTCAGGGTAAAAAAATCTGTACCATGGTACAAGGAAAGAATAGTATGTGAAATGTACAAAGAAGAAATGAATAACCAAAGAATTCAAAAGTTGATAAGAGGACAGAAACTGCTAAGCTGTTTAGACATTTTCTGCAGGACTTGAAAGCCATGATAAGACCAGGAAATGGAATTACCAGAGCCCCACTTTGAGAAAATGACTTTCACTAGGTGATTACAAAATGATCTGAGCAAGGAGAGGCTGGAAGCTGAGTAACAGCTAAGAAAGTGATTACAGGAGTTCAGCAAGGAAGTGATGAACGCTGGAAGTGGGGCAGGAACAGTTAGAGGAGAGTGTGTTGTGGGTCAAGGCCACATTGCTAATTGGCAGGACGTGGTCACTGATTGTGAAGGGTGAGAGAGCAAACAGTGTATTATGAAGACAAACAAGCAAGCTAAGGAAGTTCTGTGTCCACAAGCACTTACTGAAGATTGATCTACTTCATAAGACCAATGGCAGTCACGGAGGAGGCAAAGAGACAATTTCAGTGTGATTCTAGCCCCAGTCAACATGTATTTATTGTGTAATTTCAATAGCACAGACATTGGTCAAGAAGCCCTTTATGGTACAAAATAGATTCCAGTAAAACTAAGAGCTCAAACTGTGGGAAATGCTAGCCCTGGAAAGGCAGTAGAAAATTAGCAGTAAAGTGTCCTGGATAATGGTTCCAGCATGTACAAAGGCCTATGGCTCTTGATGTCACACCATTAATAAGAACTAGAGAGTTGGTGCAAGGGGAAACTAAAATGCAGAGATATTAATCATTTTGAGCAGAATTTTTTTTTTTAGTCGGTTGTGGGGCTTGAACTCTGGGTTTGGGCACTGTCCTGCGCTCTTCAGCTCAAGGTGAGAGCTCTACCACTTGAGCCACAGGGCCACTTCCAGTTTTCTAGTGGTTTTATTGGAGATAAGAGTCTCACAGACTTTCCTGCCTGGGCTGGCTTTGAACTGCAATCCTCAGATCTCAGCCTCTGAGTAGCTAAGATTATAGGCGTGAGCCACTGGCACCGGGCTCATTTTGAGCAGATTTTTAGGGAATTTTTTTTAAAGATTAGGGTCTAATTTTCTAAGTAATAGAAAGGTCTGAGAGGGTGTACATTAAGTATTCTTAGCTTTGCTCAGTCCTTTTTATTTATTTTTTTATTATCTTCAAGAAGGTGTACAGGGATTTACTCAACATATTAGTTTATGAATAAAATGCATCATGGTCATTGTCACTCTCATCTTTCTCCCCTGTCTCTCCAATCCCAGAAATCCCCTCAGATTTCCTAATTATATTTTCACATGTATACACTGAATATTATGAGTGCATTCGCCCACCCTTCCTCTCTCTGGTCATCTCCCTCTCCTTGACCTCACCTTTTCTGCCCACACTACAAGTTCCAGCTTCCTGGTTTTCATTTTGTTAAGCTGTAAGATAGTTGTCAAAGGAAGTTACACCATTGGAATCCTCTTCTGTATATATCATACTTTTTTTTTTGCCAGTTCTGGGGCTTGAACTCAGGACCTGGGCACTGTCCCTGAGCCTCTCTGTGCTCAAGACTAGCACTCTGCCACTTGAGCCACCGCACCACCTCTAGCTTTTTCTGTTTATGTGGTATTGAGGAATCAAACCCAGGATTTCATGCATGTTAGGCAAGCACTCTACCACTAAGCCATATTCCCAACACCTATACCATACTTAAATTAATATGTATGTGTATAAATACATACAATCATGTATAAGTTTATACATATATTTATAATTTAGTTCTAACTTTCTCATGCCTTACCAACACTGTGAGTTTATTTGCTCTGAGTTCCGAAGATAACACTAATGCAGATGGATGATACATTTAGGGGAATGTGGAGTCTGGAGTAAATAGACTTGTTGGCCAGACAGGCAAGGCTCCTTCCTGATGGTCTAAGGAAAAGCAGGGAGCTGGAGAAAATGACTCAGGGCCATTTCAGAGGTAAAGCAAGTTCCCATCTTCTCAAGAACAGGAAGGTAATGCATAACATGTTGGAATTAAGGTTCAACTGTGCCTTTAACCTTCTTCCATCTCTCCTGAAGAGATCTCAGTTACTTTAATTTGCACATTATTGAGAAGCGTGTAGTAAGAAATGAATGGATATAAATAATTAGCCATGTGTTTGGAGGCAAAAAGTGTTGAAAGCATTGCACTGAACATTTTGATCATAGCTCAGTGTCAAATTCTACTCTAGCAATGACTCCATCATGGCTTTGTACTTACACAAAATAATACTTATCATTTTGTGTTTATGTTATAAACAACTATCTCTCTAGTCAATTTTTATTCTGGAGAAATATTACTAAATGAGAGGATCCATCTGTTAAGAGAAAGAGAAGCAAAATATTCCATTTTCTATATTCTATCTGGAGTATTATGAACATTCACACTTCATTTTACCTTCAGAAGTATATTATGAAATTACCAACTACTTCTTATCCCTCTCAGGAAATATTGGAGATATCCATTTCAGATGCAATTCTGAAAAATCCCTATGAAGATTTTGAAATTAAAAAAATGCAAGAATATAAAAAGTAATGAATAATTTCAAAATTTATAATAGACTTCAGGAATATTTAGTTACACATGAAACTAAAAGAATCCCTTGGCCCATTTGTATTAAACATTCCAGATTATGTTGAATGACTGCACTGCAGTTCTAAGGAGGTTGCCAACAAAGTTTTTTTTAATCAGTGTTCAAATAACAGGGAAGGGATGTAACAGGAATTGAGAATAAATATTACATGGACAAGATTAGACATTCATTTCCTAGCATGTGCACAATATAATAAAAAAGACATCACAAATTTAAAGAAATAAAACAGCTTTTGAAGTAGAAAACATTCATGTTTGGCATTATGAATAGAGATATTTAACAGGAATAAGCAAGTGTACAAATTGCCTTTGTAATTATGTTCCAGAGTTGAAAGCAACTGGCTGTATAATCTTAACAAGCTATTTCTTTTCCACAAGCCTCTGATCTCTCATGCATAAATTAAGAGAGTTGGACTAGAATTAAGAGTCAGGAAATGTGTAGCTGGGTACCATTATTCCCACCAGCCCCTCTCATGTCCACAGGCACATTAGGCAGTGGGCAGTAAGCCTGAGTTCTATATTTCACTGAGCTTTGATCTAGAAAGTCACTGTAACTATATAGGATTTGACTAAAAGAAAAAATGAATTTCCAGTTCTCAAATTCCATGGATCTCTTGGCTCAAACTTGAAATCAAAGTAGGCTCATGCATTAAAATGGCTAATATTAAGGACTGGGAAGGTGGCTCAGTGGTAGAATGCTTGCCTTGCATGCATGAGGCCCTGGGTTCGATTCCTCAGAACCACATAGGTAGAAAAAGCCCAAGTGGCACTGTAGCTCAAATGGTAGGGTGCTAGCCTTGAGCTGAAGAGCTGAGGGACAGCACCCGGGCCCAGAATTCAGGCCCCATGACTGACAAAAAAAAAAAAAGAACAATATTAAGTTAACATCTAACTCAGTGATAGATTTAAGGCTTTTTTTTTTCAGTGTTGGCACTGGTTCTTTCTTCCTTGCTTTGCAATAATTTTGTAATATTACCACCTTTTGTGTGTTCTGAGATTGTAATGTTTCCTCAGAATTTTACTTCTACTTACTGTTCATCTGTTTTCTCCAGCACCAACCCTGCAAAATCAATAACCACAGAGTTGAATTATCTCATCTTTAACATATTCAGTCCTGTCTCTGACCATAAGCCAAGCCCTGATCTCAGATCTCTTGACTTCTAATCCTAAAACAGACAAGTGAAGGATAGATGATGGGAACTACTCAGAAATCCAGTTAAGTCAGGTTCTGATGGCTCACACTTGTAATCCTAGCTACTTAGGATCTGAGGACCATGATTCCAAGCCAGTGAAGGCAAAAAAGCCCCTAAGATTCTTTTCTTTAATAAATCACCAAAAAGCCAGATGTGGAGGTATGGCTCAATTGGTAGAGCAGCAGTCTTAGGTGAAAAATCCAAGCAATAGCATGAGGCACTAAGTTCAAGCCCCAGTACTAGCACAATCACAGGCACAGACACAGGCACAGACACAGACACACAGACACACAGACACACACACACACAATGTTAAATATTAATGTATTAATAGAATTTATTATATGCAGGCAGGACATGGTGGCTCAAATTTACAATCCCAGCTATTTAGGGAAGGAGGTGTAGATAGGAAAATCATGGTCTGAGAAAGGCCCTGAGCAAAACACTGGAGACATTATTTAAAAAATAACTAAAGTGATAAAGGGTTGGGGTGCATGTGGCAAGCGTTAGAATTGCCTAACAAGCAAAAAGCACTTTGTTCAAACCACAATACTTTCCCCCCATATTTACTGTATGCCAATTGGTTATTAATGTCTCTTCATGAATTTAGTTCCCACAATTCTCTGATGTGTAATTATTATTATTCTCACCTAATAGATGGGAAAACTGAAGCAGAGTTTAACTGACTTGCTCTAAGAACACAACTAGTCAGCACCAGAAAAATAGCCACTCAAGTAGCTCATGCTTGTAATCCTAGTTATTGAGGATTGCAGTTCAAAGCTAGCTTGAGCAAGATATTCTGTGAGATTCTTATCTCTAATTAACCATGAAAAAGACAGAAGTGGAGCTCTGGTTTAAATGGTAGAGCACTATCCTACATCAGGAAAAGCTTAGGGACTGTGTGCAAGCCATGAGTTCAAGCCTCAGTTAATGACACACACACAAATAGTAGTAGTAGTAGTAGTAATAGTAGTAAATATGGATGCAGATGATGCAAAGCAGTCTCTTCTCAACACATTCCGTGTCTCTCTGTGATAATAACTTAATGTTTTATAGTACCCTTTAAGTATTTTACATATTTTGATTCATTTAGTCTTCTGGTGATTATAGAATTTTAGTACACATCCAATTTATCCTCCTAATTTTCAGACACGCTGAAAGAGGCCATAAACTTTATATTTGAATATGATTGTCTTCCATGGAGTTAGTAATAAAATACTCCTTATTGAGTGGCCATTTTGCTAACCAATCTATAAACGTTATTTTATTTATCCTATAACTTTTCCCTGAATTAGAGATTACCATCCATGATTTGTAATAAAGGTACTGAAATACTGATAGTGTGGCCAGTCTCCCTTGGAATGGGGCTCAAATCCAGTTCCCTTTGACCAAAAGACCTGAGCTGGCAATGACTATGATCAGAGATATGAGAGCCACTGCAAGCCCTGCCAAGCTACCTCTAGTTCTTCCTCTGCATTCCAACAAAATGTGCTGACTTGTTGGGTTCATTTTGTTGTGGGAAGAAAATAACAATTTTGTGACTTTTATCTTATCTGAAATCCAGAGGCTGTTCTCTGACTTTCACAATTGAGCATCCTCAGGATGACTGGGTAAAGCAAACGTGGGAACTTAATTTTGTGTCTGTCTGCACAGAATGGCCTGCAGTGTTGCCTTGCTTGGTAGTTTCATGCTAAGTCTTCTCAGCTGGTTTCCAGCCATTTTCTCAGTGAGACAGGGTGAGAATAAAAAGAATGCCACTGGGCCATTGTGTGCTTTTTCCTTCTCTTCCCGCCCCCTCCTTTCCTTTCTCTCCTCTCCCCTTTCCTTCCCTTCCTCCTTCCTTTACCCTCCTTTTCCCTCCCATCCCCTCCCCTTCCCTTCCCTTCTCTTTGCTTCCTTTCTTTCCTCTTTCAACATCTTCACACTTCCCCTTTCCTTCCCTTGCCTTTTATGTGAGTACTAGGGCTTGAACTCAGGGCCTAGGCACTATCCCTTGGTTATTTTTGTTCAAAGCCAATGCTTTACCACTTGAGGCTCACCTCAACTTCTGGCTTTTTGCTAGTTAATTGGAGATAAGAGATTTATAACCTTTTCCTGCCTGGTCTGGTTTTAAACCTTGATCCTCAGCCTCCTGCATAGCTAGAATTATAGGCATGGAGCCACCTTCCCTCTGCTTACTGTATACTTTTCATTACATGGATATCTGGTAACTGGGGGGAGAATGCAGGCAATCTATTACTTAACAAAATTTGATACAGACAAGCTTCATAGAAATCTCTCTGCATTATGTTGAAATGTCTCTTTTATACCCTACTTTTTCCTTCTGAGCACCTATTCTTGATTAGAATTCCATGCATGGAATCCGCTTTAATTAAAGGCATGAGTTAAATAGTAGATTGGTGTGATGGCTTAAATTAGTGAAATGAACATTGCATCATACTAACTCAGAAGCATGCACATGTGTGCAATCATTGATAGGCTGACTTCAACATGTGGATCCATTTCCTTTTCATTTCGCAGATGCTAATGGATTGGTGTTCCCAACTAGCTGATAAATCCTGTCTACCAATGGCAAAAGGCAGCATGCAGATTCAAGTGAGCTGCCAAACTGAATTTTGTGTTCATCCTGCTTAGCCTTGACAGGTTCTATAGGTTGCACTTTTAGTGAGCATTTTTTGTTTACACTACCTCTTCTTAACAAGCTAGAATGATTTAATCACAATGGAAAGACTTCACAGCACTAGTACAGGAAATCTGGGTTGGAAACAACTAGCTAAACTTTTACTCCCAACAGCATCTATGCCCACATTGGGGCACAGAGTGCCTTTGTTGAAATGTAGCTTTCGTTTCATGTTTAAAACTCCATTTTTTTTTGGTTGCAACTCTTCATTCATTCATGTTTTCATTTATTCATGTGTGTGTGTGTATATATATATATGCATATATATATATATATACTTATATTTATACAGAGAGAGAGCACACATATGAACTCCAAAAATATACTGCACTTTCTCAGCAGTTCATTAAAACCGGAATTGATCTATTTTATTATGATGTTGTACTATCTCCTTATTACAAAAAGAAGTCACAACAAAGAGTTTGAAATTTTGTGGCAAAAACCTGATAACTTTTAATGATTTAATTTCACTGTCCAACAAACACTTTTCTAGCAAGTCATAGTTTCAACAATGCACAGGTATGTATAATTTGGTCATTTTGGTTTAGTATTGACTTGTGTCTAAATAATAATAACAATGTGTGAGAATAAGTTCTGGAGGCAATTTCTGTGGCAGTGTGCTCAGATGAAGTCATTATAATGCAGCTTAACAAGAAATTAGATTTTGTGCTAATGTAATGAAAGCAGATGACAGATGTTTTCGTGTGGTAGGGACAGAGTTGGGCATATTGATAGAGAAGTTATGTTGGTCATAAAAGTTTACATCAAGTATTCTAACAATTCTGAGAGAGATAGACAAACAGAGACAGAGAGATAGAGACAGAGTCAGGCTCCATTTAGAGAATACCTAATACCCTGTGGGCATTGTTCTCTGGAATCATGTAGGTTCCTAGTTTAGGGACTGACAAAATAACCTTTCCAGTTTAGAGCAAGTAAAAATTTCAGTCCTGTGCTGCCTGCATTTCTTAGGTTCACCTGCATGCTATGTAGTTGGGAACTGGAAATGGAAACAATAGTAATGTCCTATTGCCCCTGAAATTCTGCTGGATGGCTAAACTCACACAGCATTTTTGCTGTGGAGGTCACCCGACTGCTGACCAGGCTTTCTTTGGCTGCAAAAGCAATGCTGCAGCATTTTATAAAATCCCTGAAGTGGTGGTAATCAGGGCCAACCCCAAACTCAAAGTGTGTTTCCACTGTCCTTGCTTTAAGCCTTGCTTCCCCTTCTGTATGTGGGGTTTCCTGGGCAACATAGCCTGGGCAGTGCAGTACCCCCTTTCCTCAGTCCCTTCCCAGTCTTCAGAGATGGTACAGAAGCACACTGTGAGATAAACCACATACTTCTGGGGAGACTTAAAGCACACAACTTCAGGGAAAAGTAATTTAGTTCTATTCTCTCTAATTTCCTAATGCTTAGAGGAGTACAGAATTTTGTAGGCTTCTCAATGGTGAGCACTGTGCTAGGGAAGAAATGAAGAAAGGACTTTTCTTTTATACCTGTAGGTACTCAGGAAATGTGTGTGTGTGTGTGTGTTTCTGTGTCTATGTGTTTGCATGCGTGTGTGCCTGCCTGCCTATATTGAATGCAGAGCCTAGATGCTATTCTTTAGCTATTTTGCTCAAGGCTGCTACTCTTATAACTTGAACCACAGCTCTACTTCCAGTTTTTTGATGGCTATTTAGAGATAAGAGTCACAAATTTTCCTGCCTGGGCTGGCTTTGAGGCTTCCAACTGCCATCCTGAGTAGGTGGAATTATACACAGGAACCATCAAAGCCAAGCTTAGGGGGTAAAATTTCTGAAACTGTTAAGAGTTGTTTCAGAGCCCTCTGACTTTGTAGGTAACAGGATTTTCTGCAAAAGTTACATTCCTCCATCTTAAAATCATTTATAGCAGATTGCCTTACATTTTGCTAATGGGTTATCACAAACTAATGATAACATATCAACCACTGAGCTTTACTACAAAATTACTTCTCCCAACTAATTGTTAGCAAATATCCTGTATTAAGTAATTCCCTTCACATAAACACTTCGATTTTTTCACTGGTTAGTAGTCACACTTCAGTGAGTCTATTTTATTAGTTCTAACAACAAATTTTAATAATTGCTTCTGATAGTTATGTAGCCTGCTCTTCAAGTAGGAGGCTCGAATTTCTAATTCCAACTCTCCCTCCTCCAACATGTCAACCCACTGGCATTTCAGAACTCAACATCTAGCCTTCAGATCTTTTCCTTGTGGTGAGTTTTCTGTATTTCGTTAATAGACTTGTATTCTCTTGGCAACCTACCAGAAGCAGACAGTATTTTATTTAATAATACAAAAATGCTACCTAAGTGTTGTAATCAAATAATGAGTAAACTTAGTCAGATCACCAGGAAGGAATGCATAAGCCACTGTGGGTGATGTAGTTAGTATATTCAGATATTTCATTCTTCCTGGAGCAAACTACCACAGATCTTGTGTCTTGAGATAGCAGAAATGTATTATCTTACAGTGCTGGATGTTAGAAGCACTAAAATGAGTTGGTACAGAGGCTTTCCTTCTGGAAGCTTTAGGCTACTTTTAATTTCTGCTTCTAGAAGCCATGTGCATTTGTTTGAGGTGTCCTACCATTCCATCTCGCTGATCTCTGTCGCTCTCCCCCCAACTCCTCCCTCTTTCAATTGCAAGAACACTTAGGAGCACATTGGTTGTACTTGGGCATGCTAGACACGCCCCTATCAATCAAGTGTAAGGTTTATTTTTTCCCCTACCCACCACCCCACCCTCTACAGGATGTTGTACTATGCGTTCTTCATGACTAGCACTCTGATTGAAATGAGATAAAATCTTCATGTCAATTTGGTTTGCAGTTCCTTAACAGGATTCCTTTTTAAAGGGTTCATTTTCTTTCTAAAGACAAATTTAGGAATAGGAAGTGGGAAATGAAATTCCACTACCCCTATAATTACACATGACAATGTTGTTGAAATGGAAAAGTTCAGTTTTTACAAAGTCACTTGACAGTGGGTTTTAAACATTCATTTTGCTTAGTTATTCCTGCATATCTAATGCACAGAAATTATTAGTTACCTTTCTCCAATTTTTCTTCTCTACTGATACCTTAGAATTGAGTTGTATAACTTGATTCCACAGATTTGACAGGTACTGCCAACCTCTCCAATCTGTGAAAATTGTGTATCCTTAACTATAAGAAATGAAAAGGTGTGAAGATTGGAAAGAATGATCATTTTCTCTCCCTTCCTGAGATGTTTTCATGTTACCGGAGTGTCTAGGTCAGTCCTTTGAGTTGGATGAAGTTATGAGAACTATATCTAGACATGTCGATATTTCATTCTCGCACAGCATTGAACAGGAAGCACTGGTGTGGCAGAATCCTGTTTTGTACACGTCAGTGATTTTTTCCATGGTGTGCTGAGCAAAGTGAAAGGCAACTGCTAATATGTTTATTAACTTCCAGAAATTCACTCTCAGTGTTTGCCTTGCACAAAATAGATATGTTGAGCCTTGCCCATGTCACCAAACATTGCTCTGAATGGCATTAGAAGAGGCTGGAAGGCCTGAATAGGAGACATATCTAGCAGTTGAGAGATGGGCTCTGGGCACTGGGAGTACCTCATTCTGCCTTAGTTTCCAGAAGTAGTTCCTTTAAGCGTGATGAGTTTACAGGACTTGTAATCTCCTTTGTATGTTGGTGACTATGTGACCTCTCAGATATCTGCATTTTTCAGCAGTTCTCAGGAATATAGTTTAAGCATCCTCAAACTTCTAAGATCAAATTGTGTTAAATGCAATAAGTAATTTTGATTAGACTCTTACTGTACTTAGGTGCTGTGGGTTCCCATGAATGGGAATTCCTTCTTCCATACCTTACAAGGACATTGTACACTAAGCCTTTTAAATAGACTAGATTGTTTGTTTGTTTTTTATCTTTTCATTGGTCATAATGTTTCCAATGTTAAACTATAGAAAAAGCAAATGAACATCATGTTTTATTCCACAATGATCCTGCCTACCTTAAATATTATTTTTGAGATCTTGGGACCCACAATTAGAAACTGAGTCATGGGGGCCTGAGACTTTCCCCTTAGAGACCTTATTGTCTCTGGAGGAGTGTTTTGTGGTGTCTAGCTTAGGAATATTGATAATGGTTTGTTGAATGACTTTGTTTTCTGACATTCTTTAAGTAGACACTGGACTCACCTTAGAGCAGGAACTTGTTGACTTGTTCATTAAATATGTGCAAAGTCTTAAGTAGGCTTGTTGTTCAGCAGAACCGAGACATTTTTATTGAATGGCTTCTTTGATCTTTTTATATGGATATTCAATAAATAGTACAGCAGAAAAAATTTCAAGCATGAATTTTTTGCCCAAATACTCCAAGGTTCCACTTGATCCATCACAACCTGAACCAGAAATAGTTCTTTGTTTGCTTTTTATAGACCAGTGGCAAACAGGCATTGAACTTGGATTTGCAAAGTGCGATTAAAGGCTACCTACCTGGTTATTAAGAATTAAATAGTCCTAGCATTCATGAAGTAAAAATAGCATACAATTACTGTTACTTAGAATTCAAACTAAATTGTCTGGAATCTGACTGCCTCATTCTACTGAAAAATATTTCATAGCTTCCACCACAAAATGCAGGTAAATAGGTAATAGGACTTCCTGCATGATTTCTCTTAGGTTGAATTTTCAATTCACAATAAATCTGATTTTAAAATTACTTTTCTAAATTTAATTCATCATTCGCAGTTTAGTTCAGACTTCTTGTCAACCTTGTTGTCACGACACACTTGTGTCCACTAGTACTTGTTCATGGCTAGAATTACTGACACATAAACTTTACAGTTCAAATATTGCTTATCCATAAACCTTCTTTCACCTCCAACTTCCCAAATTTTCCTTGTCTTTGGACAACCTGATATAGATTGCAAGTGTTCAAAAGTAAGCACGGAGGCTTCAGGGCTTTATCTGCTACTTAAGTGGGTTGAGAGAAAAATTAGGTTAAGATGAAATATCCAAGAGAACTTTGGTTTCTGAGGTACTAAGCCATTAGGCCTTGTGCTTCATGATTCAGCCATAAGTATAGGTATTATGGCCCTCTTCTGGGAGCATAAGACAACCAGCATGTCAGTTGTCCTATGACTCATGACAAAGGAAGAGTCAACTCACATTCATGACCCCACTTTTTACTTCAAGGCCTAAGAGTTATGTACTTGGATTTCTATTAGGGAAGAGCTTTTTATTCAGTACAGACTGTTTTTCTGACAGAACAATCTAAACAGTTATCTGATTACCAAAGAAAGGATAGACACATCTCTCTCTGTGGGTTCACCAGATGCCAAGATAATGGCAACATTTCCTGAGTCATAGAAATTATTTATTATGTAATAAAGCCTTTAGTTTAAAAGGACCCTTTCACTTCTTAATAAGTATTTTCCCAACCATTCCACTTTGCAAGAATTCAGCAGGGACGAATGAATAACTATTTCATTTCTAAGTTACTATGTGGGTGTCTCTTGAAGGACCTGATTTTGAATTAGAACAAACAAAAAATAATATGAATACCGGTTCCTTTTTTCTTTTCTATTCATGGAGTGTGAACCTGCAGCTTGTAATCAATTCAACCTGACATTTCTTTCCATGTTATTAGCTTTCAATGTTTTGTAATTGTGAAATTACAACTAAGTACACATATTGATTATACTGAAAATGCTGCCTGGCGTGGTATGTCAGGGCAAATTTTATGGGAATTAAAATAAATTTAATAATAACTTCCCAAGAATTCTAGCTTCCCTTCTTGTAAGTGTCTTCCAAATATCTCATCTGTTGGTCAGGAGATCATTTTTTTAATCTGGAAAATAATTCAGACAAAATGGAATAACTGGAATTTATTCCAGAGAAAAGTTAGCTTTTCTTTCTCTCTAGGAATAATGTGGGCATAATGGGCTCAAAACTTGAGAAAGTTTTACACATTTGAATATATCAAATATTTTACAGGTAACTAAAAGGTCATAGGGCATTACATTCTAGTGAGTGAGTGAATAAAATTGGTAAGTTAGATATAAAAATATATGTGATTCCAACTAGATCTACCAGTACTATAGATGATTATTTAAGATGTTTGGTACATGGTCTTCTACAACAAGAAGTTTTCGAATAAAGAATGAAATAACACCCTTAGTTACACCCAAAAAAATCTAGTCTCAAAATTTTACAGAAGCATTAGAGCAATTATTTTCAAAGTGTCATCCAGGAAGTCTTCAGAGGCCAACAGCAGAGTCAGATGTCATAAGACCTTCCAAATTAGGTTAATTTTTTAATTAAAAACACTGAATTTAATTTCCCTTTTGTTCTTTTTCTTTCATGAGGATTCACATCAAGCGTTCAGAGACTCCATGATGTGATATTGGAGCAGACTGAATGTAGAAAGCTGAAGCATTCAGGTGTCTTTTTATTAAAAACCTGGACAAAACAATGCTATTCCCTTCCAAAAATATCTTTTTAAAAACAATATAATTATCTTAAAACTTTTATATTTTGTTAACAGCAATCAGTTTACTTCTAAATGAATTAATAAATATTAATAGAGTAAACAGCCATATATATGCAAAATATAACTTTGGAGCCTTCTATAATTTTCAAGAGTGAAATCTGAGGTCAAAGGCCAAAGCATTTGAATATATCTATCTGCTCTAGAAAAGTGCTGGTTCAGTTATGGTAAACAAAGTGCTCTGTGTCTTCTGGAATATAAGGCAATTTATACCTCCATTTAGTTCCAAGTAATACATAATTAATCACACATTCTTGTAACTTGATCTCCCCCATCTATTGGGAATGGAACCCAGGGCTTAGAGCATGGTAGGCAATTGATCTACCACTTGAGCCATACCTCCAGCCCATTAAATGTAGTGTGTGTGGTGTGTGTATGTGTGTGTGTGTACCAATCCTAGGCCTTGAATTTACCTAGATGCTGTCCCTGTGTTTCTTTTGAAGCTCAAACCTAACACTGTATCACTTGAGCCACAGCTCCAGTTCTGGCAGTTTCTGCCAGTTTTGGGTTGTTTAGCGGAATTAAGCATCTCATAGACTTTCCTGCACAGCTGGTTTCAACCCATACTCCTCAGATCTCCTGAATAGCTAGGATTGCAGTCATGAGCCACCCATGTCCAGCTTGCATCCTGGTTTTGAGGCAGAGATTTCTTCCTAATCTTTGCTAAGGATGTCTTCAAATTTGAAATCCTCCCACCTTTACATACAGCATAGGATAGTAGATATTTTCCTTCTTTCTCATGGTAGTGATTACTAGAATATGATACATTTTCTTCACAAACTAGTTCAACTTTTGATTATTTCCTAAATCCAGCATATTTCCTCATCCTGTGCTGTGTTCTGTATCAAATTTTGTTCAACATTGATGTGTCTCAGTGGTGTGAGACATGTTATAGTTGATGTATTACTAATAGCAGTTAAAAGTATAGAGTGAGAGAATTAACTTTTTTGTTTGTTTGAAACAGCAGTTTTGATTCAGGATTTTATCGGTGATAATGTCACTCCGGCTTGCCTTTTAAATAACAAGTTGACAAGGATTATGCTAGTAGTGGGTCCTACATGTCAAGGTGGAAGTTAAGTTGAAAATCTCTAAAGCAATTAATGTAGTCTTTATAGAAATGGCTTAATCCAACACACATTTCATGGTTTATTATTGATCTGACTAGAGTTCTCATACAAATGACAGCTGAAGTAAAACCTGGCATTTTCCAGAGTATAGACAACATTGCTTAAAATAATGTAGAATCATTCACAGGATTTGCATGGACCTATACATTTTTGTGAAGAGAGAAAATTCTAATTCCAAGCTAAAACTCTTTGATCTTTGTTACATTTTAAACATTAACTGCTTCCATAGGTGTGAGCACTGTCAAATATAAATTATATAGAGTAATTTTGGAGTTTAAATAGTCAGTGCTTAAGAGCTACTTCTTTATGTTAATGGTGAATAATGTGTGCTGCTACTTTATGGAGCAAGGAATAGGTGAATATGTATAAAAATTGCTCTGCTATTAATATGTTGTTTCCTTCATGCATTGTCATTTTTGTTCTTCCATGGATAATTCAGCTGTAACTGAGAAAGGTTGAGCTAAGCAGCTGTTGTAAACTGTAGGCTTAAGTCATGGGACTAAAATTATCTGATTTTGTTGCTGATGTTCTACTCACTAAGTGACTTTCTTCCTTGTAACCAAATACTGCACATATTTGATTGCAAAATGGATTAGTCCTTTCATTGTACAGAACATAACATACCAAAAACAGGCAGATAAGTGCTTTATATAAAGTCACAGAGTAAGAAACAAAAATCCATATGTTCTCATTGTATTCCTTAAGTGTACATCTGGAACTCAGTGCAAAGTGTACAGCTAACAATCTCCTTTCTCTGAATTGGCACAGTGCTTGCTAACTGATAGTTTATCATGTATTCCATGTGTGTGTGTGTGTGTGTGTGTGTGTGTATTGTTTGGAGAACTACTCTTTGTCCCATAGTTTTGAGTATTTCCCACAGTCCTTTGTCTCTCATTAGTTAGTAATATGTATTAACAGAATGATTGAATAACTAAATGAATAAGCGCATTCCTGATGAGAGATTCTTCCTAAGAGAGAGTTCTAGAAACTGCTGTTCTGGAAGGCAGTCCCAGTCCAACTGCCACTGGCTTCAGAAACAATGCTCTGATACTGTTTCTCATATTGAATTATTCATAAAGATCCAGTTCTAGCAAATTTCCCTTTGTGTGGATGATTTGAAAACACAAGTCTAACACAAAGTGTTTACAGACTAGTTTTCTCAATGTGGTTACTTAACAAACTTCAATCAGGCACGGCTAGTGTTTTCTAATAGGATTTGAACTGAGACCCAGGATGTGTGAGTTCTGGATCTCAGTTTTCCACTTGCTAAAGTAAATCAAAATTGACATGTTAAGGTGCATCAAAATGATATAAAACAGATGAATTATTATGGATGCTCTGTCTTGATCCATGGTTATTTTCACATTTTAAGTCCCTCTGTGGTGATATGGCATACTTCACAAGTGGCTTCTAATCTGGCTTACCAACCCTAACATTTAATTTCTAAAGAAAGGCTGATTTCTTTTCAACTTGAAAGAGACATTTTCTGAATCTAGTGTATCCAGATGTCATTATCTAAAATGCTCAGAGATCTGAGTCCCAGCATGTCACAGAATTGTTCCTTTTAAGCCCACAAGTACATCAGTGAAAAATATAAAAATACAGATCCATAAAATATATAGATACAAAAAATGTATAAGTATCTTTAAAGGCCTATAAAGTATAAATGTTCTAAGAGAAGTAGCCTATAATAGAGTTAGGAAAAGAAAGCGTTTTTACCCAAATATGTAACCATTGACTTGGACTTCAACAGTATGTTGTAATCTTTGTTCATTTTTCATTACTTAACATGTATTTATTGAATATCTAGGATAATCAGGCCCTATGCTTAGAATGAACCCCCCAAAAGAAGATGGATGGACATGCACTCCTTAGTTTGCTAATATCTAAGAAGAAGAAAAAAAAACCTCAAACTACAACAAACTCAGAACTATTTAAGTATTATCACAATCTATGGTAACATAATGGAAATAATGACTGTCTCCGGGTTTTTGGATGCTGTAGGAAAGAATAGCATTTGAGCTTGGTAAAACAATGTGTAGGAGTGTACCAAATTCTTTTTTAAATGGGAAAAGGGCATCCCCAGATAGAAAAGACAACATGTTCACACCAATGAAGATGTAATAGAACAGAGCCTACTTGGAGACAATGCGAAAATTAGAACAAATCCTTTTGAAAAGTACTTTGGCAGATTGTTTCAAGATCTATAAAAACTACATACATCTTTAGCCCAGTAATCCCACTCATGGGAGTATGAAAAAAATAAAAAAGGAGAAAAGCGTTATTTATAATGGCTAGTATACAAAATTGAAGTGGGTTTAGCATCTAACTTTCACACAATAGGTAAATTATAATATATCTTTTTGATTGATTAATTCTGTTTCTATCAGAACAAGGATGATTACTGTAATCCAAGATGAGAAATGTAGATATGGAGGTGTGGCTTAAGTGGTAAGGCTTGAATTCAGTCTCGAGTACCATACACACATACATAAAAAAGAGAACAAATGGATAAGCTATCATACAAATACATAAAGTACATACAAATATATAAAGTGGAACAAAACTATGCTACAACTCTTCTCCTATACTTAGGAGGAGAATCTAAAATCAAAACAGCAACAGTAAAACTTAGTCTCAAATTGCTTCAAAGGTGGTAGACTTGTTAAGTAAAATTTTAAAATTATCCTTTTTTTGGTCCTATCATTTACTAACTCAGCACTTCCTGAATCTACAAGAAATAAATATATATTTTTAAGATGTATAGCTAGGCCCTCTAGCTGAAAACATAGAAGACTTTGTTTACAAACTATTTTGAACAATAGCATTTTATATCTTTATTGTTAGTGATTTAAAAAATTACCATTTTTTGAGACAATCTTATTATATATCCCAAACTTGTCTCTTATTCATAATGCTCCTGTGTGGGTATTATAGGTGTGTTCCATTTTTCAAGTCCCAACTTGCATCTAGCCTATTCTAGGAACTATTTTCAGAATCCATCCATCCCATCATCTCTAATTTATCTAGATATTTTTTAACTCCCTATGAATTACCACAAGTGGAAGGCATTGTCTTTTAGTAAGAGACAATCCTAGTCCTTATATCCCCCCAAAATCTTGAAAGACTTAACTTTGACCTTCGAGTTATGAGGTTGGATCACAGTGAACAATGAGCCACTTTTCTGTCAAAGTAAGAGAAGCATGTAGTATAACAAATTGCTCTGAAAGTGTAAAACATGAATTGGGGATTAACATTGTGAATCCTGAAGAGGTTTTTCTGAAAGCACATCTTTAACAGAATTACCCTTTGCCACTCTACTCTCTGATACAGACATCAGCTAAGAGAAAAAACATGACAGAAAAAATCTGTGCATGCATACTGTTGATTCTCCTCTGTGAAACATTTTTTATCCATGAAATAGACTCAGAACTTCTTTCTTGGAGAATTTATCATCAAACAATTGAGGAGTATTTGATCTGATTTCAAGGAAATGTTCTTCTAAAGGAACGTTTACCTTTCTCTAAAGATATAGAAGGCCACCTTAAGAAAATAACTCAGTACAAATGAAATCCTGGAACAAAAATAGTCCTTACCTGGCTATTTGCAGTCCTGTTGGTGTCATGTGACTCCTGTCCTACTTATCTGTGGGTATAAAGGAGTCATCCCATCTGAAATGCCACTACTTATACATCTCTTCCATGGGCATTAATCTTGCTCACTCAAATACATTTTGAAGTAAAATCCACTTTACAAAATCAAGTGTAGGAAACTATCTCTGAAAGGATGGCTTGGCATCACTTGCACTCTGCTATGATGTTTACTTCTGTTTCAGTTTCTTGGGGGTGAAAACACTTCTGCTACCAGTTTTTCATTTCATCATGAAAACATTCTTTCCATTTTGATTTTGACTAAATGTTCTGTTGCAATAGCTTTTTCTGAAGAAGATTTGACAAAGCAGACTTTGGGGATCCATTTAATTCACACACACACACACACAGAGAGGGTAGGGGAGATATTTAATCCTCAGAAAATGCAGAGTCAAGTTTCTTGTTGGCTTTTAATATACACTAAGACTAACCATTCTCTAGAGCACTAGAGATGGTTTAGATTTAGAAAGAATATTTGCTACATAATTAAGAGGCTAACACTTGCTAGTTCACAAATAAAGTTGTTACTTAATCTTTCTAAGTCTCAATGTATGTATTTTTCTAACTATTACAATTTTCAGGATTCAATGCTATTCAGTAGAGCATAAGAGAACATGATATTTTTGTTTATGTTTGTGTTTCAAAATGCGTGAGTATCTAGAAAAATAATCAGTGATATTTTTAAGTACAGATAAGATTAGGGACAAAAAACACACAAGACAATGTGGAATTTTATTCATTTAAGCATTCATTCACTTCTTATCTCTAGCCTATGCTAAATTAGTAGTTAATAAGAGTTTGAAAATACCCCATAGCTTCTAACTAGTGCCACCATTGTAGAGGAAGGGTAGCAAAAATAGGAAAAATGAAATCAGACAATCTGCTGTGATTTTCCACCAGTTCTATTTTTCCTAGCTCTTAAAAAAATGAAAAATGTTCCAGAACATCTCCCTATATGATTTTCTCTCTCAGCTGGAACTTACTTCCTGACATATGTCTTTAAAAGTCAGCCATGCTGCCTACTTCCATTCATCATAACTCCTGCGAATGCAGATGAGAATTTGCTTTAGAAGAGATTCAGCAGCCACTCCAAGAGTTCTGAAAGGAAAATATTCAAAACTTCTCTTTGATTTCATGGTTCCTTGGAACATGCTAGAAGGTACTACTATCTTTCCCAGATAATGAACATTTTCAATACCTTCCTTTTGCTGATTCCTTCCACTGCTTATGATTCTTATTCTTACTGTTTATAATTCTTAGGATTTGAGAAGGACAAGGAAGTATTGGGGTCTGGAACTGGCCTAAGACTGTGATTCTTTTATCCAAATCCTTATATCTGAGGCTGGCTAGCATGACTGTCTTACTCAGATTATTGGTTGAGATAGGGTTTCAGTAACTTTTCCCCAGACAGGACAGGAACAATGATCCTCTCAATTTCCAACTCCTGAATAGCTGGATAGCAGTTGTGAGCCATTGTACCTGCATTTTTTCTTTTCCTTTCTTTCCTTCCTTTGCTGTCCCCCCTATTCCTCTCCCCCTGCCACCTCCAGCTTCCTCCTCCACCCGCATTAACTCTCTCAATATTTCCCTATGCCAAGAGCACTAATTTAGCTTGGAACTCTTCCAGATCACTCTACGTACGTGAACCTTATGGTTCAATCTTGAATGCCATGGTCTTGACAGTGTGGAAACTGGTATGAAGAGAGCTAGAAGAGAGAAAGCAATTGAAGCTGCTCCTGAGAAACCTGTTCCTCAAATCCTTATCTATGATTAAGTCTTCCAGGGGGCCTGAGGATAAACACGGCAGACAGTTTCTGGAGAAACACAGTACAGTCTGCCCTTCCTCAAGCAGTCTTGAAGGATTGGTTAACCTAGTATTCCCTTTCTTCTTTCCAAATTTGTCTTTTTCGAATAGGTATCCACAAATGATAAGTAGCCTCAGAGTTGTGTTTTATAGCTTGAGAGTCCTGAATCTACATTCTCTCTCAACTAGTCTTCCTATGATTCATGTAAACTATACCATATATTATGGCCACATGTTTAAAATATCAGCTATCCTAAGAGGAAAGAATAGGAGCTTCACTCATGTATTGGTGTGTGTGTGTGTGTGTGTGTGTGTGTGTGTGTGTGTGTGTGTGTGTGTTCTAATACTGGGGCTTGAACTCAAGTCTTGGGCTAAGTACCTATGCTTTTTCACTCAAGACTAACATTCTACCACTTGAGCCCACAATCCATTTCTGGCTTATTGGTCTTTAATTGAAATAAGAATCTCATTGGCTTTCTTGCCTGGGCTGGCTTTGAACCACAACCCTCAGATCTTAGCCATTTGAGAAACTATCATTACATGCAAGAAACACTCCTGGTGCTTAGTTTTGTATTGTTTATCTTGATGAGATTAGCATCTTTAAAAAATAGTGTGTTTAAGTACTTGTACAAAGGAGTTGCTGTTTAACAAAGCAGTTTATGAATCCAATGTGTCTTGCACAGAGACCCCTTTCAACATATTCTCTCATCCTTCCCTTCTCATCCCTTCCCCCTCTCTTCTTAATTTTGTAAGATATACACTGATTTCTTCTTAGAAGAACCAGTTTTTTGACCTGCTATATTTGAAGAGACTCACCCTATCTTCTTCTTTTTTTCTTTATTGTATGGGTCCTAGGCCTTGAATTCAAGGCCTGGGAATTGTCCCTGAGCTGTTTTGCTTGTAGCTAGCACTCTACCACTTGAGCTACTGCTCCACTTACAGTGTTTACTTTTCTTTTTTATTTTAATTTTATTGTCAAGGCGATGTACAGAGGGGTTACAGTTACATAAGTGATTGCATTTCTTCTCTAACTTGTTTCTCCTTCCCTCATTTTTCTCCCTCTTTCCCTCCCCCCATCTTCCTCCCCCAAGTTGTGCAGATCATTTCCAACATACTGTCTTGTATTGCTGTTGCATAGGTTCCCTCTTCGTCCTTTGTCTCATCATTTTTTTGTTCTCTTTCCCTTCCCTAGTACAGACAAACATCTATACAATACCCAGGGTACCAAAATTGAATACAGTGACAACAGGGGATAGGCCATAGGGAGTAAACACAAGAGAAAAAAGAAATCATGTAGAACATCAAAAACAACAACAACAAAGAAAATGCTCTTGTGTCCATGTCTTGGAGTTCATTTCACTTAACATCACCATATATGATCATATGTACATAGCTATTGAGCTATTCTGTCCATCTGCTAAGATTATCCTAGGTGTTATTATTACAAATAAGGGAAAATATTTTCTTTATGTTGTTTTTATTTGTTGTCTTGTTTTGGGCAGGAGTGGAGGGGTGGAGGGATGGAAAGGGTGAGTAGGGTTGCTTCACTGGAGATAAGACTCATGGACTTTCTTGTCCGGGCAGGCTTCAAACTGCGTTCCTTAGATCTCAACCTTCTGGGTAGCTAGGATTACAAGCCTGAGTCCCAGGCACCAATCCTATCTTCTTTCTAAACATATTTTTGCCATTGGCTTTAGGTCTCCATGCTTTACTGTCCTCTTGCCTCTTCATCTTCATTTGTAGTTTCTTCCTCGTTGTAACTTTGTAACTTCAGAGTGAACTTATGCTTGGACCTTAGTCCCATCTCTTGTGCATCTTGATTGATTTTCTTGCAATTTGATAATATATGACTCATAATATAAGATATATTTTAACCCCCTCCCTTTATTTTTGGTAAAGTAGAAAGCTGAGTGCTTAGAACAGAGCTTTTCCAGCTCAGTATTATTGCTATGTGGGGCCAGACAACATTGCTGGAGGTGTTGTCTTACGTATAATAAGGTGATTAGCACTGTTTTTGGCCACTTCTTAGGAGACATCACATACAACCCACATTGTGACAACCAGAATTGCCTTGAGATACTGTCTAATCTCCTGTGATCTGCCTGCTGAGAGGGAGAATTGCCACCCCAAATGTCTGATTTAGAGTTGAGATAAAAATAAAATTCCTCATTAGGAATTATTAGCCCTTGAGTTAATTAAGCTGCTTCAAGTTTTGTTTTGTTTTTAATTTGTATCTCTTTAAGGTGCAGAAAAGGAAACAATAACTAAGAGTCAATATTAGAATCTATATCCAAATGTTTTGTTGTGAATGTTATTGGGAACAGAAAATAACTGGATACATTTATTTTCTTTATGCCTGAAATATTATTGATTAACAAAAAAGGAAGAAGGAGGAGGAGAAGCATATTTTCTTGTTTTTAAAACAGCCACAAAGCAGCATCTTAAGTTAAGAGTCTATTCCTTGCTAATTGCACCTAGAAAACTAAGAAATCTACAATTATTTTCCCTAAGTCTGGGTAAGCAGACAAATCATTTACTTCTCAGCCTTTCATATTCTTACTTTTAAGATTCAGAAAAAAAAAGAGGCAAGGCATCAGTATAATTATAAAGATCTTTATACATATAAGGTTGTATGATTATTTGCAGTCAGATGAGAGAACTGAAGCTGAAATGGGAAGTAGAGGTATTTAGATGAGACTTCCAGACTCTGTGGCAAGCACTTCTACTCTTGCTCCTACCAAATTGTTTTCTTTGAATGAAGAAAACCAAGCCATTCTGTTCCCTCTTTCTCCTTTATCTCCAATGTTTTCCCTAAAACTCTACCAGCAATATGCTTCTCAACCTAAGTGAACTTAGATGCTATTATTAATTTAATTAATTGATTTTAAATACATATACTTGAAAACAAATGTACAAAACAGAATCTGGTAAAACTATATCCCAACGCTTTAAACACTTATATTTTATATTCCTACGGAAATTCCTCTGTAGTGTATTTCAAGTTCAAGCTTGTGCAATAATCTGATCAATTCATTATTAGTGACTAGAAAGTTTCTAGTTTGGGCCCATTCCTGTGATCTATGCACTGTTTTAATAATTTTGCTATTATTACTTTCGATTAAGGCAATTTTTATTTTTTATTATTATTATCTCTAAGAAGTTGTACAGAGGAGTTACCCTTTAACAAAGCAGTTTATGAACGCAATGCATTTTGATTATTACTTTTTTATGAGAGGTGATATGAGTTTTCTTTATTCCTTTAAAACATGAGAGTCAATTGTTGAAGACTATGCTGTTACTGAATAAATAGGCCAATAAGTAAGTTGGGTACAAGATAAAATATATTTCAAAGAACTTGGGAATATTATATTATTTTATAATAGCTGACTCTGAACCCAAGAGAGGAAAGTTTTTTTAAGTCTTGAAAAGACTCAATTTTTGAGGAATATGTTTAAAAATAGTAATCAAATGATAAACTGGGATTTCAGAATTCTAAAGTTCATTTCTAATTTACTTATGATGGCATTCTCATTTTTTTAAGTAGTGTTGGGTGACTCAGGTATTTCAAGGCATCAGTCCTTGAAAAAACATGAAGATCATTAATGAGCAATGAAAAAGTCCCCAGGGAACTCAATCTCATGTAAATTTTATTCCTGAAGCCTTTTCAATGCTTTTGAGCAAACACATCAGGATACTGTCATTTGAAAATGCTATGGTCTCACAGCTTACAACCTCCTGACAAACTGGACAAATCACCTAGTTTCCTTGAAAAGTTGTTCCATGTATCTATTATTACGTTATTTGTTAAAACATATATTTAGAGATATATGCACACACAATACTCCAGATGTTTAGCCCTTGCTTACCAAAGAATTTTGTAAATTTCAAAGGAAAGGCACAAAATACATATTTACACACTGGATAAGACTTTTCTTTCCTTCTATTCTTCAGGATTTGGTAAGCAATGCACATCCTGCTTGTTTGTTTTTATTTTTAATAATTGATCAAATGACACATTTATTGGGACTTAAATCATTTTTAAAGAGAAACAGTTTTAATTGGCACAAAAGGCATAATGCATTTCTTAATGTTGCATAATTGCCTTGCAGAATCATCTCATAAAAATACTCATATAAACGTGGCATTCCAAAAAAATGCCATTCATTGACTTGGAAATAAAATTATAATTACAATTATAAAGCTTTGAGGAAATTCCAGTAGGAAGGGTTGCATGCTGATTGCACAGTTTAAGGCTTCCAATTTAATACGAAGCAAAAACATGGTAATCATCTGAAGAGAAGCAAATGAGTTTAAGGACTAGGGTGTCTTAAAAAAAATAGTTCCTTTCCTCCTTAGTGATCATGTGGATTAGAAAGTAAAACACAGAAAATTCCCTGTGCATGAATAATAGTTCTTTATTTGAGTCCACGGCTTACAGGGACGTCTGTGCCCCCTATGCGGTCCCACTCCAGAGGGGGAGGGGCAAATTAAACAGCGGCACCTGCCGGGACTGACTGCCTGAGCTGGGAGTGGGTTGGGCTGTGTACCAACAGCCCAGTCAACTGCAGACGGAACTGCAGCATCCCTTCCTGCAGTAGCGCCTCAGCCATTGGCTCCTCGGTGACACGTGACGGATGGAGCCTTTTCTGTGTCTTTTTTCGCCCATCTGTGTGCAGGGCACTGATAGGCCAGGCTGATGCGCAGGCAATTTATCATCTTGATCTCCCACTGAGTCAGGGAGCTCTCCTGTCACCAGTATTGATTTCAGAGGATGGACTAAATTTCCTAGGATTTCCATTAAGAATTAAGAAAAAAGCTCTAAGCACGCAGGGTAGCCAGACAGACATGGATATGAGATGGCACTGTGAAAACTTGCAGGTAGCTTCTTCTAATCACAGCCGCTGCTCAGCACAGCTTACAGTCTGCAGCATGCAGGGTTTAAGATATCAGAAGCTTAAAAATAATAAGAGGAATGGAAAATACGAGCAAACTCATTTGGATAAACTAATTTTAAAGAGATTTCTATGAGAGTTATTTCTTCTGGGAGATTGCATGTCTAATTTATGCACGCTGTCTTATGAAATGTAAAAGGATTGTTTGAAAATTTTAAAATGTCCTTAAACCCTGAGCATGGTTGCTTCTAGTTTTGTCTGCCGCTTTTTGTGTGTGCGCTTCAGAGGTTTATCAGCATGCTTGTGGGGGAAAAAAAACAAACCCGGAAGGTGTGTGTGTGTGTGTGTGTGTGTGTGTGTGTGGTGGCATATATATGTATATGTGTATTAACTTGGGTCATGTAAAAGCATGAATAAAAGCTGCTATCAATACTTGCCAGACTGCTTCATTTTGTTAATGATCTAGTGAATATTTTACTTAAATATGATTAGATTCCGGCCAGGCATGCTTTTGCGGCAGAGTGGGATTTTTGTTGAGAATTGGTAAAAGTGGAATGTCTAAATTAAATGCATGTTTGGTAAAAAAAAAAAATGTATTACTAATCAATGACTAAACTTGATTAACTACCGGAGATATTTTGTGATGTTAAGACTGGAGTAGTATTTATTTGCAATAATCTGCTTTGACAATGGGTGTCTGGAATAAGGAAAATGCTTGTATTTTTTAAGCATAAATGTGTTGATTTCAAAGGTAGCAAGATTTCAGCCTTTAGAAATTGCTTCTCAGGTGAACAAAAGAATTAAGTATCTATCTTTTAGAAATGCTTGAACCCAGGACAAAATTCTGAAAACTGTTGTCTATATATTCAAGAGATCTTTGTGCATGTGAATGGTATGTAAATTCCATGGAGGAATCCTTTTGATACCCTTGTAGCCAATCTTTATTCTTGTGAACAGCAAAAATGCCTTGACATTCAAACATTTCCTAGGCCCATGGGAATTAGAGCTAGCAGAAGCCAGAGTATGACCAGATGGGACTGGCATGCTTGGCAGGGAGTGGAGACAATAGGTGGGGGTGGAGCAGATGGAAAACAGAAGGGACTGTATATTAGAAAAGGGCGGGGGCTGGGGAAGAAGGGTGTGTGCTGCATCCAGAAGGAAGCCTGGCTTCTCTGCTAGGCAACTTCTGATTGTATATTCTTTGAATTATGACATGGAATGTCATGGCTATGGAGAAAACTGTGTTAAATAGCCCCTGTTTCACAGGTGAGAAAAGAAATCCCATCAAGAGAAGCTGTTGTACCAGATAACTGGTGTATTTGTGGTTTGTGTATGTGTGTGTTGTTGTTGTTTAAATAGAACCTTTTTGGGGTGTTTTTTTGGTCATTTTCAGAAAAATCAGAGCAAAATTAAAATCAAGCTGTTCTATTATTTGAGTTGGTGGCATCTAAATACAAGTAAGGCACTTTACTGAATTTGTTTACCAGACCTAGACTATCATGTATCCAGTAGTGTTTTGCAAAATTTTCCCTACGTAAGCTTTTACTTGCCATTCACTTACCATTACTTCCAAGCTTGAAGTAGGTGTTCATTTTTAGAATAATAGGTGAATTTTTGTTTGAGCAGTTGTAGATCTCATCACAAAGCCTGAAATGTTCATTCAAATTCTGTAATGAAATTAGCCTCTCAGTTCCTTCAACAAGACTTTTTCCATGCCTAAATTCCAGTGAGCTTGTCATAAGCTTTCCCTCCAAATATCAGAGGACTGGAGGAAGATAAAAAGAAATTAATTTTCTTCTGAATTCTCTGATTTTTTTCAAATTTTGACTTGAACCCAAAGTAACAAATTCTAACTACAAGTGAGTTTGACCATAATCAATGTTGCCCAAATGAACTTAAAAGTGCAAATTTTAAAATGTTTAAAATGCACATATTTTTGTCCCTGAGTCACTCATACATGGCTTGTTAATCATTCAGTTGATGGACCTTGCACATGGTGAGAATTGCCCATCTCTAAAGGAACTTTCTTCATGTTGCATGTCTTTTTTTGAGTTACTTTTTGAACCAAGGTTTAGCAAGTAGTTGTCTTTACCTTCGGTAACTTGAGGCAAATTATACTTACTATACTTGAATCACTTATTCAAATACCCCTTCAGTTGAAGAACAAAGCCAATTTCTTGTTATTTCAACAGCAATTTTCCTTTATGAACGGCCCTTACAAATTAATAGAAAGTATCCACTAACCAGTAAAATGCTCCTCCACTGGCAAATATCCTCTAATATATCTAGAATGAAAGAAGTTTGGGCAGATATATTTTGGAAGGATGATTGCTGCTCATTAAGCCAAATGACCCAATGTGAAGGATATTTTCATTGAGTATACAATCACAATTACTTGATTAGCCAGGAGCCACATTCTCTTATGGGCAAAGAGGAGAGAATTTGGAAAAATCCTGTAGCAATATTTAGTATGGTCATAATAGCATTTGAAATCAACTGCCAAGTAATTTTCTCAGCAAGACATTAACCAGGGAAATGCTTGAATATTTACAAAATAATTAGTGATGCAGCATTACATATTAAAGATGTTTTGGGTGGTTATGATGAAATGTTACTGTCTGTGTGCCTTCCATATGCTCCTTTAATTTATGAAATGTGTTCATCCCACAGCATCTGGGTGCATTTATAAACTACAAGTACAATCAATTAACTATACGATGGGTACAGTTGGCAGAAATCTAATTGATGGGAAAATCCTTCTTAGTTTATGCATTTTAGCTTTCATATGGGAAAAAGCACATTACAAAAGACTTCTTTAAGACTCTCTCTCTCTCTCTCTCTCTCTCTCTATATATATATATATATACATATATATGTATATATATGACTTAACTATTCCAAGAACTACCATTTCTTACTGTTTGGTAAAAGATTTATTTATTTGTAAAAAGAAGATTTTTTCTGTGTTAAAAGTATGCTTTCAATCCCAGCATTGTGAGCACTTGCAAAATCCACAAGTGAATATTATCAAATCTGCAATTATACTTGCATTGAGTGGTATCTTTACTCATTTTGTTTCTCCTTTTCCCCTCATTCACCTTATTATCTGTTGTTTTATTCCCCTACAGTTTTTCCTGTGGTTGATGGGCTCAAACATCTACAGATAGAAAAGATGGTGTGGTACTAGAACTCAAAAGTATGAATATATTAAATAAGCAAAATGTACCACTTTATAGATTATTGAGTATTCTTACACTTTGAGTTTCTTTGACTTCTACTAAGGTTACTAATATTAACTTAGAACAAATGATTTCACTCTCTGCTCTCTTATTTACTTTACTTGATATTTGATATGTGAATGTCCCTGGTGCCTTTCTCCCTTTTTAGGTACCCTGGCATAGAGAATGTAACTAAGCATAGATTGTGGAGGCAGTAAGTGATGTCAAGTGTGCAGAAGAATTAGAGAAAGTCAGAGATAACTACAAACCCATGGGTATATCCAGCATCTCCTAGAAGAGTCAAGGCAGAATGTGTATAAACTGAATAGAATAGCAATTATGAACAAAAAAATATGAGTTTTCTACTTTTGTATCGTAAATTGTGTGTGATTATCACTACATATTTTCATTTGCTTCTCAAAGTTTCAGCTCCATTTGGATTCACTTGACTAAACATTAGTAGTTATCTTAGAAATATCTCTCAAAAAATCAATGAATTTTTTTATTTCAGTGTTATGCCTTCCATATTTTTCATTTTTTAGAAAAAGTCACCATGATTTTCTTAAAAATGAAAAGGACTCTAATACACTTCCTAAGGTTTCTCTGCAATCATGATGTAGTGCAAATTTTATATAAAGACATCACTTTTAAAGTATTACTTAGTTCAAAAGGCAGAAACTATGCATACTGGTAGGAATAACCAAATTATTTTAGAGGAGCAAAAAAAAAAAAAATCAGTTCCCAAAGGACATCAGTCCTTAAGTCTCTTTCACTTCTTTTTCATTTTGAACACAATCAACTCCAAGTCTATTTCAGGATTTTGACCAAAAATCTGTTCACATGTTTACAGTCTAGATTTACTAGTAAATTTGATGTGAAGGTGAGGGTTTAATGGAGACCTAGGCTTTGCATTACTGACTTCCTCACAGTCTTTCAGACTGAAAACTCTGCTAAAGTGTAGTCAGAGAAAGGAAAACTATACCAAGTTAGGAAATGTAGCTCAATGGTACAGCATTTCTTAGCAAGTGTGAGGCCTTAAGTTTGATCTCCAGCACCACCAAAAAAGGGTAAAGTGTACTTTTCCCACCACTCATTCATGAAGTTCGCTTTCTTATAATGAAAAAAATATTTTGTATACCAAAAGGTAGACTGCATATAGAAGTTATAATGTATACCTAATGAAACTTGTTTATATAAAAAGTAAAGCTAGCTTTATGACTTCAAAATATTGCTGTTTTGTTTCTAGGTTAAATTTTTCATGAGTTTTTCTCTGTGCTTTAGCTCTCTGTTTGGAGTTAAATAGACCTTGCCTCAGAAGTCAATTCTAATCACCCATGTGTAAATTTTCAAGCTAGTGAATTACTCTTGCACAGGAAGATGTACTGTCTGGATCATTTACCTTCATTGGCTTAGAAATCATTGTTTTCAGTTGCATGCCAACTGATGGGCACACTAGATTTTTTTTGTGGCTAGTGGTAGAGTACTGGGTTTTTTTTAAACTCAGAACCTTGCACTTGTTAGGCAGGTACTCTACCAGCCTTTATTGGTACTGCTTTTTTATGAAATTGAGTCTTACTTCCCAGATGTGGAAGCTTGGAGCATAATCTACTTATTTTAGACATTCTCATAGCTGAGATGATAGGTACATACCACTTCAGGCAGTTTTTGGTTGAGAAGGATTCTTGTGGGAGTATGCCCAGATTGGCCTTAAACCATGATTCTCCTGTTACCAGCCTCTCAGGTAACTAGGATTACAGGTCTAAATCATCAGTTTCTGGTTGCACACCAAGATATGAAGGGATTGCCTATCCATTATACTTATATTAAGACTACAATGCATGATACGATACTCAGAGTTCAGTAGAAATATGTTTTTGTGTAAGGCATTACTAAATATATAGCTGTTTGTTAATAGGTTCAAAGTTTGCATATAGAATCCCAGAAATTTAGCAGGATATAGCAACTCTTTTTTTAGTCTTTAACTTTACCATCTCTTCAAAAATTTTCAACAGTAAATTGGACACTTTAGTGTAAGTGTGCTATCTCAGTAAAGTAGGGTATCATTGAGTGTGTTTATATGGTAGCCAACAAGCTCTCTGTATATCTAACTGTACCTTTTCTATTTCTTGATTTTGTTTGCTGTTGGAGGGTAGTGTTGAGTGTATGAGTTTATGAGCAGCTAGCTGGGGCTTGGCCTTGGGTGAAACCATTTCGCCTAAGTGATAAAAATTGTATAAAGAGTCTGCTTATTTTTATTACTGAAATGATTATGAGCAATGTTGTATCTTCAGAGAATATCCTGTTTAAAACACAGTGTATCATTCTTGGATAGTGCAGGAACCATTGATGGGAACTGAATGAAATATCCTTTGTTATGAATTATCAGGCTGAAAATTCTTGATTGTGTCACACAGCTCTCCAGCTAGAAATTGGCAGTTAATGATTTACAAGCAAACATGGCAACAAGGGCTTCCTAAGATTTCTGACTTTGGTTTCTCCACCTAACTAGTTAGATTTCAATCGCAATAATGCTGTTATCATAAACAGAAGTCTACTGATGCAATAACAGGACAAAATTAACTTACTTTTGTCCACTTAGCCATTCCCTAAATGATGAATCAAGTTTTTATACAACTGAAGAAGAGAGGAAGTTTGAGTGATGAAATGAACTAGAAAAGTATGTTTTTAGTTGGTGTGCAACCCTAAAATGAAGCATAGTTCCGTAATACAGCATTCAAACTAGGATAATTCATGTTTTTGTCTATCACTATAACCAAAGGCTCTATAGTTGTGGGATTGTAAGTCTTTTACTTTAAAAATATATATCTTTTCAAATAAGAATGCTTTCATAATTTTCAACCTATCTGTAACATACAGAATTTGTCTAGGTGATTATACTTCATTTTATTGTTTTGTATCCCCAGTTTTTATGAGGAATAATTTTAGATTATAAGAACATTGTAAACATGTGTTTTTCTTTCATCATTTATTCTGAATATTTTACATGTGCTGATACTAAAGAAATTAACATTCAGTTATTCTATTGTGAAAGTGAATTTTGTTGTTGTTATGAGACCCGAACTTGAAATCTGTATATCTAGTGCTTTTGCTCACTGGCTGATGCTTTACTAGTTGAGCCATGTTTCCAACCCTGAAAAGTGATTTTTCTAAACAATTTTCTATTGTCAATGCTACTGAGAATTAATGACAAGATTACTCTCATTCTTTAGCATTGGTCTTTAGTAAGACCTTTGGTCTTGTTAAATCATCTCAGCTGAATTTGAGGAAAAATTTGCAGCTTAGGTTTGTATATGTGTGTGAGTCTTGCAAATATCCTTGAGCCCCCCCCCCACCATTTTGGCTTCAGTTAATTTTTAGATAAGGTCTTGAAGTTCTGCCTGAGACTGGTTTTGGATGGAGAGCCTCCTACCTCTGCTTCCCAAGTAGCTGGGATTGCCAACATGAGTCACCATGCCCAGTCTGTGTGTGGGATTCTTTTATAGAATTTTCATTTTGGTATTGTGCATATAGTTCAGTCATGTCTAGTCTTAATTAGGGGGGAAGCTGTTTTCATTTTCCTAGTGAAGTCCACACAGGCTTATTAGTATTCTAAGTATAAATCCTGATAGATTTCAGAGAACTGGTGATTTGGAATCCTAGAAACTCATAATAAAAACAAAAAGCTATGGAAGAATCAATATCTTGCCCTCTTCACAAATGAAGACAATTTTTTCAGTAGATTCTTCACAAAAGCAAGCAAAATCTCATGAAAACAATAGAATAGTTTGGTATACTGCCTGTTCTTCTTTTGCTCTGAAACTTTCAATTTGCTAGGAGACTGAAATTATTTCAAATCTATTTTTTATACGATGAATGCCAACAGAGCTAAATTATTCATTGTAAGTAAAAATATTTATTACCATGTGTCAAGAAACTCTGATTCCCTTTCTGTTCATTCTAATAAGTACCCTGTGGTGTAAAATCAGGGCTGAATGTGCTAAATAATTACCCAGGTGAATACTGCATCTACATGGAGATTTTTAGGCTTTATATCAGTGTTTTGTAAGGTGCAGCAAATTCTAGACTAAGAGTCCTTTATCCCTAAACCAGTTTAGACCTCTAAGTAACATGTGCTGTGTCTTCTAGTAGAAGTAGGAAGGAAATAGTGACCTATGCCATAAATAACACTGAAAAAATCTCTCATCATTGATAAAGATTTATGGGAATCTAAATTTTTAAAAAATGCCATGTGTGACTTTAAGGGAACAAGACTTCATAAGCGTTTTTCTCTAAATGTGCATAAAAAAGTGTCTCTATCAGGAACAGAAGGTTAGGTATGTAGGACAAATTATTATTTTGTGGATGCTCCCTGTTTATACATAAAAACTAATAGAGCCTACAAGTATCTATAGCAATTAGAATTCCTCAGCAGGGAAATAGGGCTTTAGAGACCCAAGGAAATTAAATAAAAATTTTGACATTTATAATTTTAAGGCTTCTTAAAATACAGGAACTGTAGTAATTATATTTTTATGTTTTTTTTTCTTTTTCTAATTTGCTGTCAGAATCTGAACAGAGACTATTTTACCCCCTACTAGGATTCAATGGGTGTTCTGGGAAACCAGCAGTCTGAAGTATAAATTGATAGGTAAGGTGGAGGTATAGCTTTTAACGTAATTTTATAATGATTGATTTGACTTCCTCTACACAGTTAGCTTGAGTCAGTTCAAATTCAGAGCATGCCCTCAGATTTTACAAAGCTTAGGACACCATTTAGCTTTATCAAATGAAGGAGAAAGAAGATTACACTAGGGAGACAGAGAAGGGACAGATGTAAATGTGGAAACCACTCCTTGACAACATCTTTGCATTGAAGCCACATGAAGTGGGGACCTGGACTTGTGGTAGCAACTTTTGTTTTGTTTTTTGCTCTGGCTTTTTCTGTGTATGTGGTACTGAGGAATCAAACCCAGGGCTTTAGGCATGCTAGGCAAGCACTCTACCACTAGGCCACATTCCCAGCCACCTGTAGTAGTAACTTTGGAACATGTAATCTATTTACTATTCACAGTGTCTTTCCTGACTAATCACTTACTATTTTATTTTGTTTATTAGAAAAAAATCCTCTCCATCATTTTTCAATTTATGATAACTGATGGAATTTGCTCTGGAAAAATTGGTGACGAGTCCTGAAAGAGATTCATCCCGTATCTCAACATTCTTAGTTCATGTTTAATTAAAGTGACTGAGTAACTATCTCCATCTACTGAATCCTGTTGTATTTAGTGGAAGATGTCCAAGGAAAGAAAGACTTGCCACAGAACACTTTTGTTATGTGCTTAAGATTTGATTTGTGGGGAGGAAAACCAAAAGAACCAACCTTGGAAAAAGTATCTGAGTTAGATGGTCCCAGGGCAAAAGTGGTTTGATGAGTTGTCTCACTTCTACACTTTATCTTTCCTTCCTTTTTAAACTGCTTCCTAAGATTTTTTTTTTTTTTGTCAGTTCTGGGGCTTGAACTCTGGGCTTGGGCGCTGTCCCTGCGCTCTTCAGCTCAAGGCGAGCGCTCTACCGCTTGAGCCACAGCGCCATGTCCCCTAAGATTTTTAAGTCAAGACATTTTACAACTCACTGGGTGAGAGACTAATTCTATTTCCAAAGCCTGAATAACTCTGCCACTTTCTGCAAGGGAAAGTTGCAAAGGAAGATTCTCGTATCTGAGAAATTGCCTCTATTTGTTTTACTCTATTTTGCTTGATGGAATGTGTCCAATTAGTGGTGGGGGGTGGGTGAGGAAATCCTTTTATTTCTGTTCTCTGTCTTACTGTTTAATTTTTCAAAAGAGAGGAAATTTTGCTCATATTGGGGGAGCTGAAGAAAAAGAAATTTATTTGTCTGGTCCTAACCCAGCATCCTTAACAGGCTAACACTTGGTGACCCTATAGTTGAGCACCAAAGCCAGAGTATCATTGAGTATAAACAAGAGAATATATACAAGTTTCACTAATATTGTGTATGTGTGTGTGTATGTGTGTGTATACACAAGTATGCATGGACAGTCATATGCAATTTTAATCACATATAGTTTCTAACCACTACAAACACATCAACATTCTTGACTAAAACATTATCACAAGGCTCCTTTGCCTTTCTCTGGATTTTGTAATTTAAAGATACCTGAGCAGGTTTTCTAGTCTGCTTACAGTGAGCTAGGGAGAGAATTGTCCCAGATCAATGTGTAGAAGTCAGTGTAATTATGTAATCTCAGATTACTTTCTCCTTTTCTAGACCGGTTTTAGGGGTCACACATTACATTCTCAATGAATAAAGAGAAGAAATGTTCACAAAGTTAAAGATATTTGAAGCATGCAGAAGTTTTGCCGTAGTTGAATCATAATTCTAGACTATTTTAGATTCTGATATTCTAATTGCATAAATAATAATTTGAAGCATTTGGATTAATATTTAAACGAGAAGACTCCAGGATAGTTGCTGAGCAGGAAGGAGGCAGTTGGTTAATAGAGTCCAGTGATTTATCTATGAACTGCATATTAATATTCTTTGACTACCAAACCTGAATGTCCATTCTCTCCCACTCACACACCAATACACAAAAATAGTCATAGAATTTTTTTCCCTTTCCAGTTTTTCCTTACTACCCACTTTTTATCTATCACATACAAAATGATTTTGGTTAGGATGTTAGGAGAATGAGTTCAGGAACTTGTAGGTTACAACACATGGCTTGACCCACTCACCTGTTTTGTGCCCATTTTGGAAGTATTTGAGTGCTCACTCACATTTTGGGCTGAATCTGGTTATGAAAGGGAACCGGATGGATTTGGCAAAAGTAGGGGACTAAAGACTTTTCTTCTACCTCAGCATTATAGAAATTAAAGATGTAAAAAAACCATTAGCTGACTTGCTCTATTTCCATAGAAATTTCAGTGAATATATTTCAAAAAGCTTCATCTATTTTTGTTTAAAATAAATGAGAACTCGAGGCAAAGTCTTGTTAGAGCTCAAAAATGCTGATTGTTGTGTTTTCTGGATTATTTTCCTTCTTATAGCCTCTTGACAGTTTGCCTAGCTATTTATTATGCTCTCATTTGCTCAGTTCCAGCATTCTCTTTAAGATGGAGGGAAATAAAGGCACTGCGGATTTTATTTTTAGGAAGTGGGCTATATTGAGGATAGAACTCAGAGATTTGTGCTTGCCATGCAGGTGATTTACCCCTTTAGCCACACTTTCAGTCACATTTGTACCAGCTTATGTTTTTTATAGGATCTTATTTTTTGCTCAAGATGATCTGAATCACAATCTTCCTATCTATACTTTTCTTCTGCAGCTAGGGTAACAGGCTCAAATCACAGTGCCCAGCTATTGGTTGAGATGAAATCTTGATAACATTTTGCCTGAACTGGCCAAGAGCCATGATGCTTCTTATCTACCGAGTAGCTAAGAATGCAGAAATGAGTCACCAGAACTGCAATATTAAAGCTGTTGAAATCATGGTGTGTGTGTGGAGGGGGGTAAGGGGAGTGGTGTTAGAGGATAGTCAACGTTAAAGGAGAAAGTGAATCATGAATAATTGCCAGGGTTTGTGCCTGATGATATTTCCATGAGGATTTTGTCTGCAACCAAGTAAAGGAGATGGTAGGGTCCCCTGTGGTCTCATTTTATGTAGGGCACATTATATCTTGATTAATCATTTGCACCAAATATTTTTTGCTCAGAAGCACAGAAGAATATACATGCTTATGTGCAAATGTTTCCTCAGACATGAAGAACAAAAGCATTGATTTAAGTTCCTACTGCTAATTTTAGTTGAAAAAAAGTCCTGTAATTAGTAGAGAATCTGTTAGTGATTATTTCACAGATCAAATGGATAGCCGTAAAACTTACCAACTTTAGTATCTTTGGATTCCATTTATGGCTAAAAAATTAAAAATAAAACATAATAAAAGAAAATAAGAACAGAAAAAAGAATGCTTTTGTCAAGAATTCTTGCTTTAACCTGGGCACTGATATTTCCTACCTGTAATCCTAACTACTTGGGATACTGAGATCCAATTATCACAGTTCTACTCCAGCCTGGAAACGAAAACTTTACTAGATTCCATCTTCAGAATACGCACCAAAAAATAGAATTGTTGGTGTGACATTAGCATAGAGCATGAGCTGATAAGCTCAAGGCCCTTAGTTCAAATCAGTACTTCCAATCAATAAATAATTATTTGCTTGTATTATCAATACATTATAAGTTCACTGTTGAGTTAATTAGAAGCACTAACCATACTATTTAAGTATAATTCAAGTGGACATAGTTCACATGAAATCAGATGATGTGTTTTTCATGTCTTTTTTTCAGTTGTCTTTTTGCTGATGATGCTATGTGGTGGTAATATGTGGAGGGGGAGGACAAACATTTAGTGAAAAAATCAATTTCCTTTCCTTTCCTGAACTATAAGAAGGGATTCCTTTAAAAACATCCTCCACAATTCATTAGACTAAGTATTTGTCTTACAATAGCAGTTCTGCATAATGATTATACTTCTTGGAGGCTATGTCAGTTTTGAAAGCGGAAATTCATGTAAATTCAGTAAACATTTTCTCCTCTATCCCTCTGTGGAAGCACCAACCCTGTGGTTGCAACAATGATGAAAATGATCACTGTTGCGTGTATATATGTAGCTTCTCTTAGAGCAGCCAAACTGGAGAGAGCGTTAGGACAGAGAATGAGTGCCTGGATATTCACATTTGTATGAATAAATAAGTAAGTAAATAAATAAATAAAGGTATTCTGTGATTTCTGTTGCTGTAAACAGCAAAGGTACAGTTATTTCCAACCGCTTTCAAGACATAATGAATGGCAAGCATTGTATGCCTAGGGATTTGTACCTCCACATATGAACTCAGTTGAATGCTTGTGAGCTAAGATGGAACTCTTACACATTCTTGCAAACCATTGCCATAGCAACATAGTTCAAAATTCCAAGGTCTGTCTCCCGTGAGTTTGCACCTGTGGTTAGCTTATTATGCAACCAAACCAAACAAAAAAATAAAAAATTAAAATAAGACTTTCCAACTCAAAAATGCTTTGGAATGATGGGGAGTATGTTTTGAAATAAAGAGGAGTTGGAAAGTCGCAAAGCAAAATAGACGCTTCAGGAAAATGAAAAGTGCATTTCTATTCTTCATGCAATATTTGACTTCCCCTTCCCCCATAGTATTCAGTGCAAGATGAAAGCACATAGTCTGCCTCTTAGGGTTATTAGTATCGTGGAGTCTTGCCTCCCTTTAAAAGAAACATATTCCCTCCTGGGATAAATGTTTTATAAAATAATGATTAGGATGATAGTCAAGATAGGCATAGTGCTTGTATTAGAAACAATGTTAGTCATGTCATCCCTTGTGATTTTTCATAATTCTTGCCAATACACTGCAGAAATTGGTAAGGAATTTCTCTCATTTTTACAAAGGAGAGCTTAAGTAAATCACCCACATTCTAACACCTTCATTGGTGGAGCTGGATATCAACTTTGAGTATACCCAAGCTAATATACAAAATGACTTAGGAGCAGCATTACAGGGTCCCACAACCAGAATCTAGACTGTTTAATTCCTCAGGCAAATAGTGAAAGCAAGAAAAGTGCTACTCTGAACAGTATCCTTCCCACTGCTTGGGGTACACTGGTTAATCACTAATCTGGATAAATACAACTGGATCCCTTCATAACTGTGTCAGGTTCTATGTTTAAATAGAAGCCAAAACACCTTTAGTTTTTTAGGTAGCAAAGCAAAGACAGAGACAAACACCTTTCTTATTATGTTGCCATTTCCCTCCAGCAAACTCAATGTTTCTATTTGATTCAGTCTTGGAGGAAAACAGAAATGGAGATTACAGAATCAAGTTTCAATAAGGTTTCTTGAACACAGTGGAATAAGAACAATAAGTTTATTTGTGAATTACCATTCTTTCAAATACATCTGGGAGAATTGCCTACAAATAAATATGCTATGCTCATGAAGAATTTTGCCTTTGACATAAAGCCACAGCTCTTCTGTACTGGAAGATACAGCCATGACTCAGTTTTCTCTAAATTTCCTGGGTTTTCTTATGTGAGAATCTCTCTGACATTCTTCGTCTTAGAGCTAATTTATCATTTCTCATGATAGAAAATCTTGATATTCTGGCATTATAAATCAAAGAATATCTGGAGGAGCAAATTGAGAGGGGAAAAGAGATAAGTGAAGTTTGAGAAAAGAAGGAAGCATTAGAGTTTCTCTAGTTCGAAAAGTAAAGTAGCAACTTGGAGAGCCTCTGGAGCACATGTTCTTCGGAATCTGAGACCACTACTCTGTTATTGATACTTAGGTTTATGACAATTACACCAGTCAGTGAGAAAAGAAAATTATCTTCTGAGTTATCTTTCTGTTTACAGTCCATACTTAATGAGAGTTCAGAAGTTCTCAGGATGATGGCATATGTACAGTGAATAGGTTTGTTTTGTTCCTTCATCAGTTTGCGTCACAACAATAATAGGAAAGGGGAAGGGCAGGCAGGAGTAGAAGAGGAAGGCAGGAAGGAAAATGGCACATCCAGCTGATAGAGGCAGGAAAGCCACTTCAAACCAACATGGTAGAATTCAGTGAGACATGTAAATGCAAAACTGGGGAGAGGAAAGCCATCCAAACGATGTGGTTAATTGCTTAGAGATATTAGTGTACTTGTGATCTTTCCTTATCACAAAGTTTTGAATAGCCAAAAAAAAAACACCCAAAGTATAAAAATACTGCGGGAAGAACTCAGCAAAGGTGCTGTCTCATAAAAAGGATGCATAATGCCAGGCTGTCTAATGAAGCTCTTTGTTCTGATAATGTTTGGATGCATTCTGAGGTGCTTCAAAAAGCAATCTCATATTAAATACAAAATATACTCTCTTTATAGAATGTTCAAATGTGGAAGCATGTATTTGTCAGAAAATTCCACCATTTTTGAAGGGAATGTCAATATCTAAAGATCTAGGGAGTCCAGTGCTAGACTGGACTGTCATAGGAACAAAGTGGGATTGTGCACATTTTGTGAGCCAGCTGTATCTATGTAATAAATACCTAATTCATTCCACAGAGTAGATACTATGTTGGAACACATATCTACCTAGCTCATAATTCTGAAAACTATATAAAACTAACTTCCTCACTTTTATATAAGGAGAAATCTAGAGAAGCTATTACTTCTAAACCCTCTCTGCTCAGTTCCCAAATATTCTATTCCTATGCTTGCTGATACAATGAGTAATTTTGGTCATAGAAGTTCACTCCTTTTCTATCCATTTCTATCCCTTCTTGTAATTCAAAGCAGTGAGAATGGGTTAGTTAACATTTATTTTACATCTACCAGAATAACTTACCTCTCTTAGAAATTTCTTTAAACACTTAAAAGTTGACAGTTCTCCTCTATACTCACCTTGCTCATGAATAACTGGAAAAATAACCTGATAGAATGTAGGAAACATAGTAAATTAATATGGAGAATTAAAAACTGCAGTATCAAAGCTCATATTTGCTCAAATTAAATCAACAAATACATACTTTTTAGGCCAGGAATGTTTTCACAAAGGAAACCAGACAGGGTCTTATAACACAGAATTTAGTACCATGAGCAGTTGCAAATTTCTGTGATTTTGAATGATAGAATAGTGACCACTGGAAGAACTTCTCTACTTCCATCCTCAATTTTACAGGTGGACCTGAGATATGACAGTGCGTTGGCTCGGTTAGAGTCAGACCATACTGGTTCTTTCATCGCTATGTGAGATACTCTCCTCTTGAGATAGCTATACTGGTAGTGGAGATCATATAAATAAAATAGGAAAGACCAAGAAAAAAGAAAGAAGTTAAATTGCTTAAAAATTTAAACAATTGCTTAAAATTAATAGTTGTAGAAAAAGTTAACATAGCCTTGCTTCTTCTTGCTTAATAAATTATCTTCTTCCAATTTTTGTATAATTCTGTCACTCAGAAGCATCTAGAAACTTTTTATGAATGGATAAATACATTAATAAATGGGCAAATGTGTGGAAGAATCAGTGGAACGCAATTGTATAATTACATGTTTCCTTTCATATTTTCTTGGTCAGAATGATGATTGATGATAGATTTCAGACAAACCCACAATTATATTTTGAAAGAAAACATCATATAGGCAAACTGTCCTTGGAATTTAATTAAAATGCAAGACCATGGAAAAAAGCATGGGGATTTGGGAAATGGCTTATAGGAAAAAAAAAAAAAAGACGGAGAAAAATGATAGTCAATTGTTCTTTCTCAGTCCTCTCTATAAAGTAGGCTTTATCTTAGTGCTTACTTGAAGGCAGGAATACTTCATAAGAGCAGGCAGACCAACGTATTGCAAGACATTTTTAGCTCCGTCTTCCTTGTAACCTTCAGTCATTCTCTCTTTCAGTAAAAGATAATGTCACTTTTTCTATTTCTCTACCATGCATTTTCAGCAATGGAATATAATGTGGAAACCAGTTATAAGATTTTGTTGTCACTTCCAGAGATGTTACAAGGCAGATAAAAAAAATCTCTGAAAAAGTCGGATCTTTTCTGCCTCAAACTCTTAGGAGTTATACTCTTGGAGAATAAACCTCAGGTGCTCACTTGCATTGTGAGACTTAATTAGCTATAAATGAATATAAATGAATAATATTATAAATGAATAATCATGATACATATACTTGGTCACGAAGAGATTTGTAGTGAGCCAAGAATAGATGACCATCAAGAATAATTGTTTTAATGTAATAGCCATAGCAAATTCAAGTGTCCTGTATTTTTCTTTGTGTTTTCTAGTTACCTCATATCCTTTTCTAAGAATATTTATTTAGTCTTATTAAGTAATTATACAAAGGGGTTTTGATTCCAGAAGTCAGGTTATAAGTACAATGCATTTTAACTGATGTTACCCTTTCCTTCCTTCACTCCCAACTTTCCTCCATCCCTACACTCAAGTTATAAAGTTCAAATTTTACATAGCATATTTAGACAAAGAATCACAAAGGTCTGCTTCAGAACAGAGAAAATACTTGACTGCTAGACTACAACATGATTCTATGTCTGAGCATTTTTTTCATGGAACCATGAAAACCTGAATCTAGAGATCATGCTAGTTGATTGGCACTTTGCAATCAAGAAGTCTGCTTTGGCCTCATTGAGGTTTTTCAGTTCAACCCATGTGACTAATTGGTCCATTCCATCCCAAGGGTTGGACTAAAAATTCCTACTGACACAGCTAAGAGCCAGGATTTACATTTGTAACTATCTGTTGGCATTTATTTAATTTGGAGATGGCAAAATCATGTCAGAAAATGCTTTATTCAAAGCCAGAACAAGCCCAATGTATATTTGATTATTCCCATAGTGTAGTGTCTTTTGTAGTAAGTCAAATCCTCTACTTGCAGTATTATATCCCCATATATATTCTAATTATTTAGACAATAGGAGAACTGATTCTTCTGATGCTTCCTGAAACTTCCAATCTTTTGACTGTTCCTCCTTGCGTTGCCTAGACTACTAAGTGGAAATTCAGTATGTGCATTGGGACTATAAGTATTTTAAATAACTATGTGTTGCCCTGTTTTAAACATAGTCTCCATTTTTATGATTAATTGAAGATTTGCTAACTTGCATACTTAGGCATTAAATAGGTAGAAATCCTTTTTTTTCTTTCTCTTATTGATTTCTTAAAATGATTTTTACTTTTTGTGCAACATTATCCCCTCATGTCTGTTTTCCAAATGTCAGGGTAACCAGTATCAAATAAACATAAAAGTGAAGGTCAGACTACATGCAGAAAGCATGTGATCTCTTTTCCATAGTGGAGTTTTTCTACTCAACCTTATTTAAAAAATTTTTTAAGCTTTATTGTCAACGTGATTGTTATAGTTACATAAGTAAGGTAGTGAGTACATTTCTTGTTGAACTTGTTACTTATTACCTCACCCTCATTTTTGTCCCTCTACAACCCCATTTTAACTGCTGAGAAATCACTGCGTACATTTTTAAGCAGCTAAAAAAACTTTCAAGAAAATTGAATGGCTTTCAAGTTTGCCTTTTTCTCAAGAAGACATCTGAATGATGGTCACTTTTTGTAATGTTCTTGAGCACTTGATTGATAAAGAGTATTAAAGAAATGTGAAAGCTGGTTGCTTTCCGGGATAGTTAAGCTTTGTACTAAATATTTATGAATGTCCATGTTCACACGTTCAAATGGGGTAAATCCACATAAAAATGAGTTGACTTTTTTTTTTTTTAGCAAACTCTTAGCTATAATAGTCAGAATAGCTCTACCACCATTGTTTGTTTGGGGTAAGTATTGTTGAATACAAAATTAAGAAACAGATACGGGAACATTGTTACATTTCAAGAAATATAAGCTATTGTAATTAACTTATATTAATTAGTGATTTATTTATCATCTTTAAAGTACAGTGGGAACAAAATCTATTGGAAGTAGGAACCAAAATTTATATCTTTATATCTATATATATAATATATAGTGAATATATTTTTATTCCCCCTTCCAAAAAATAATATCTATTATTGAGATGCTTAATTCTTGTTTACTAATTGTTCCTTGATATATTGGTTATTCATGTGCTGGAACTAAAATTTGTCCTTTAAACATTGAAACTCGTTTTAAAAAATTGTTAAATAGGGGGCTGGGAAGGTGGCTCAGTGGTAGAGCGCTTGCCCTGCATGCTCGAGGCTCTGGGTTCGATTCCTCAGCACCACATAAGCAAAAAGAAAAGAGCCAGAAGTGGCACTGTGGCTCAAGTGGTAGAGCGCTAGCCTTGAGCTGAAGAGCTGAAGGACAGCGCCCAGGCCCAGAGTTCAGGCCCCACAACAGGACCCAAAAAAAAAAATTGTTAAATAGGAAGCAATGAGACTGACATTTTTATATAATGTCTGCTACTTGAGAAAAACAACAAGAACTAAAAATTGATTGAAACAATGGAAACTACCCCAATGCTTATACAATGTCTAAATTCCTTTTGCCCTTTTACTCAATATAGTCGTATATATATGTTTGTGTAAGTGTGAGTGTGTGCTAATAGTGTTTGAACTAAGGCTGTGTTCCTCCTCAACAGGTGTTACACTACATGAGCCATGCTCCAGACCACTTTTGTCCACATCATAGGATTACTGATTAGTTAAAATACTGATTTGGTCAAGGAATTCATAGCTCATGCTTATAATCATACATATTCTGGAAACTGAGATCTGGGGAAGCCAGCCCAGGCAGGAAAGTCTGTGAGACTTTTGACTTGAATCAACCACTAGAAAGCCAGAAGTAAAAAAGCTCAAGTAAAAAAGCACCAACATAGAGGGAAAACTTAAGAGACAGAACCGAGCCTTGAGTTCAACCCCTAACACATATGCACACACACACACACACACACACACACACACCAAATTTATTTAGATTTAGATTTAAGTTTATCAAGTTCATTATTCTTTGGGAATTCTACATTTTACAATTGGGCTATTTTTTGTTTGTTTTCTTTTTCCTCTTGATGACAACTGTGGCTTCTTCTATCTCTTAGAAATTTCTTGTTTCATAGGTGGATGGACTGAACTTGTCTTGGAGAATATGTGACTCTGACTTTGTTATATGTGTTTCCAAGGAACCTAACCTAATGATAAATCTTTTCTGAAGTAAATTAATCTGGAGAAACTATTAGATTTCATTATGGAGAGTAGGTCTTCATAGACCAAAGCATTACCAACAAGTCTCCATCAGTTAACTAAATAGAACATTCTTGTTTTTGCACCACATATGTGATCACAATTACTTAAGATGATAGGTATATTTTACTTTGTATTTGGATATATCAGAAGATAGAGTGTAGCTGTTCAGAAACAAAAGTTAAGACTTGTTTTATACAAATAAAACTCATAGTGGGTATCTTATAGCATAGTTGGAATTTTCTCTTTTCCTCCCAAAGTACCTTTTTTACCTGCTTGAGGTTATTATTATCATTTTCATTATCTTTACCATTATTGACTTTTGTCTATTTTTTTTGTTTGGTAGTGGTTTTCTATTTGACTGTTTTGTTTCATTTCATTCTTCTAGTAATGGTCTTTATTGGCCAGCATAGCTGTTTTTTCATGAGAAATAAACTGTAGGTATGGGTATGTGGTTCTTAGTAATGATATTAAATACTAGATTTATTCATCTTTCATTATATTTTTTTAGCCACATAGATTTATAGTTGGGCTGTCTTTGAAAGTGAGAAGCAAATATAGAGTAAATTAATGACAGTATGAATTCTAAGTCTACCTGCAAGAAAGAAAGGAACAAAGACACATCAGTATTTCTGGAGTTCCTAAACCATCAAGTAGTCTTTCCCTAACATCATTGAATATTAAGTAAATTGATCTGACCTTTGTACATACAGTAAAGAGTTCTTTCTCCCCAACCTGATTACACTTTTCTACAATTACCACCTGTTAGTGCGTACATGCAGAGAATGATGGATCAAGTTGTGGAGCTTTTATTTCTTAGTCTTTCCAAGTCATTGTTTTCCTAAAGATAGAGCGAGTTGAAGTCAGTAGATATTTTAAACAGGAACAGATGTGTGCCATGTGCATTCATCCACCCCTCTCCATGTGGGAAGATCAGCCTGATGCTTTGACCTGTGAGTGGTTAAAGACACAATTAGAGACACTTTTGTAAATGGACTGTTATGTAAAGCTAATGCTTTGGCTTGATCACTATTCTGTCTCTTACAGCAGGTTGCCACTTTTCTGAAAAAGGTTGTGAACATCCAGGAGAAGTATACTAAAGAATGGAATTGATTAATGTGACATATTTGAGGGTTTTTCCTACCATTCTCTCCCCAGTAAGTCATAGAGAGACAGCTTCAAACACGGTGAATTAAATTTAAATTACACAGCCTTGGCTAGAAGATTGTTCAGTTAATTCCCCTTCGAAAATGAAATTTGATTTTCCCCCTTATAGTTGAACCACTTTCTGATTTTTCATACTGTGATGATTTTCTGCCAAGGTGTCCATGGATTTGAGATCTTTTATTCACAAGACTAGACTGGTTTCTAATTTTTGTAGGAAAATAATAAATGAAAATGAAGAATACATATGCATATTTATTACAACAGGAAAAGTATATTAAAAACTAAAATGCAGCTTTACAAGAATGTTGTATTACTATAATGATTTTTTTTACTAAAAGAATGTTATACAAGATTTTATCCTGTGATATTTTTTGTTCTTTTATTTATTATGAGATAAAATACTGAGGACATTACATTCTTTGTTTGTGGTGAAATTATTCCAAAAGAAAATAGCTTGAAAGGCAAATTTGACTGGAATCATCTGAATAAGTGGATCTGTACTAAACAGTAGCTACTAAGTCACAGATTGGCAGCCCATGAGTTTAATTTAAGAAATAACCCTCTGTATTCATATTTAATGTTTGCCTAAGTCACAAGTTGAACCCACACTATCAGAGATGGTGATTTCATGCAAAAAGGATCACAATAACTACTATATATGTAAACACTAACATGGGCTCTTGGGATGAACGTAATTTTTATGCAGAACTTTCCATTTAAGATATACAACTGTATTATTTATAATCAGTGCAGAACAATTCCAAGTCATGCTACTTTCATGAAATATCAAAAACCATGTTGAGTACATGAATGTTTTTGATGAACATTTAAAAGTTGTTTTTCTCTAGATTCTTTTTCTGGAATGATTTAATCCTTAAAACAACAGACCTTTTAAACCCTCCATTTCTTTTTTTTCAGGTAAGAAAAGTAAAGCATAGAACAGGTTTAAAATTGTCTTAATTTTGGCACAATTGACGTTTTAGAGAAAAAAAATTTTTTGCTAATAGAGATTGGTGTGCATTTTAGATCATTTACCAATATTGCCGGTCTCTATTTACTAAATTACATCCCCACCTAGAGCTTAAAATACCTCTGGACTTGACAACAATATTTCTTTGGGTAGAGGAAAGAAAATGAAACAGAATCCCTGCTTAGACAGGAACAACTGGCTTGCAATATTTAATCAGAATATATATATATATATAATATATATATATATAGAGAGAGAATATGACAACAGTAACACTTTGTTAATTATATGTATTTTAAAATCTTCAAGAAAAAAAATTAAGGGATGGGAAGGGGAAACAAAGAGGAGGCAACAATGCTTGATAGGAAATGTACTTGTTATCTTGCCCATGTAATTGTAACTCCTCTGTACGGTATTCACACAATAAAAAAAAAAGAAAGAAAAAAAATTAAACGTTCTTTTGCAACTTATTCAAATTTCACTACTTAATTTAATTTTGATTAATTCAAAAGTGTTTCCATTTGGGCTGAGTATAGAAGTAGCTTTGCAGTTATGTTGGCCCTAGAATAAAGTTGATTACTGGAACAATTGCCCTGCCAATCCACATAATCCAATGGCTTGTTTTTGTCATGGCAATTTGGATGTTATCCTGCAAGGTAAACTAGTACCAAGAGAAGTTCTGATGGGTCTTTCCTTTTAGAGAGTTAGGTGCATGACTACCTAACATTTGCTGATCGTTTTCACCATTAGCCATTATATTCCCAGGAATCAATAGTTTGAACTTCTACATACATACAACATAACAACAACAAAAGCAATGAATCCCCAAATCTTCCCAGAAGAACTAAAAGCAACATAACACAAACCTGTCTCAAAATGCTCCTTATCGGCTTGTATTTATTTCACGTTACATTGTGAAGCAATAACATCTGTATTCTTTTCTTGTTAAAAAGTTTTAGCAAGGATTTATTTTAGTATAACAGGGTAAAATAGAAATAGAAAAACAAAGAACTATTTTCTGTTCCCCACACAGGAAATGGGAGTTAAATAATTTAAATTCTGTATTCTTTAAAGATCCTTCACTTGAAAGATTGTTAAGCCTAATATGTGCAACTTTTCATTCCTCTAGGTCTTAGAATATTAGAATTTGCTTTTTATAAAAATGTATACTTTAATCCCTGACATTATATTAGGCACTTTGTTAATACATGCAAGTCACATTCTATTTCTGCTTTTACTGTATTATTTGAATTCCACTTTTTTTTTTTTTAATGCCTGAACTGGGGCTTGAACTCAAGGCCTGAGCACTATCCCTCAACTTTTTTTGCTCAAGGCTAGTGCTCTACCATTTGAGGCACAGCTCCTCTTCTGGCTTTTTGGTGGTTAGTTGGAGATAAGAATCTCGTGGATTTTTCTTTCCTAGGCTGGCTTCAAACCAATTGTCATATCTCAACCTCCTCAGTAGACAGAATTACAGGCCTGAGCTACCAGCACCCTGGTTAGCACCACTTTTAAATGAAGAGTCATCCAATTTTGCTACTGAATATCCTCTCACCAACCCAAATCTTAACATGTAGCAGAGGGAATGAGATATTTTTTCTTCTTGTATCCCAGTCTTTGTCTGTTCTATTCTAGCATCAGCCAAATCTGATATAAACCTCCACACCATCCACACAAACACCATGCTGACTTTACTGCTGCTAGTAAGTGGCAGCGATAAAACAACCTTTGATGCTTGTCAGTGTGTTGATTATGTGACTAACTGCTTGAATTTATGCAACTGCTTTTCATTAAAGTGAGTGTTATTTCTGGGGCTGTAAATGCAATGAAGCAACTGGATGCTATCACCTGTCCCACATCATACTTCTCATTTTTTATGAAACTTAAATGATGGAGAGGATGAGAGAGAAACAATACCCACTCTCTGAGTATAGTAAAAATGAAATTTGAGTATAAAAGCTCAACTGAAAAGTACCTTCAATACATTATATTTACTGCTCTTTTCTTAAAAAATCTTCACATCTGTGAAATCTGATTCTCTGCTTAATCTGTGTTTCCTAATAATGCCAAGGTACATTTCAAAGATTTATCAAACTCTACCTGGTCATGAATATAAGAGGTGATGGTACTTCTGGTTTCACGAAGCCAAGCACAAGTACTACATAAAACTCACTGATGCACACATTGTAGCCCTCCAGGGCCGTCATAAATTTCAAATCATCCATTTCCACCAGGTTGTTTTAAACAGCTGTAAGCTGCTGGGTGCCACTTTTTCTGCAATTGAATGGATGGATGTCGACACATTGGCTACCACCAACCAGCTCTATATTCCCTTGTGAAATAAGCTGCGATCAAGTTTTCACCTATCTGTGGATATTTCCATGGGGGAGGGAGGATTAAGATAGGTGGCTGAAGTTTTGTGTCTTTTGAAAGGGAAATGATTGGATTTGGTTTCTGAGACTCTGAGATAACTCTGCAATTCACCTGTCCAATGAACAAGGTAAAAGGAATCTTAGAATCCTTGAGATTAATCTACTGACTCTGATTCCTTTGCAGACCACAGATGACATCCTGGTGGCCTCCGCAGAGTGTCCTAGCGACGATGAGGACATTGACCCCTGTGAGCCGAGCTCAGGTGGGTTAGGTTAGTCGAATTTTTTTTTCTTACTTCCTTGGCTTTACTGTTGCATGATACATTTTTTAGAAGAGCCTGCCTTCGCATGTAGAAAGATACAGTGGTGTATTGAGAGAGAAGGGCCTTTGCTTCTCTTGTGGATGATTCTTTACCCCTCCTTTTAAGAAAAAGTGTGTTTTAAAAAAAATAATACCACCAAGAATATATATTTCAAGAAAGCAATGGGTGACAGCGTACTGAGTGCTACCTTAATACTTACTCTCCATGCATTCCTGACATAATTTTCCATACAACAGTATAAGGGGCTTTCCTTGGGGTTGCTGAGTAAAATTGTCAGGCTAAATAAAAACAAAAATTACTATGCACTGTGCAAAATTATTTGACCTTTCTACGGACAAAAAGTCCCCAGCATTCACTTTGCCAGCAAATTATCTTAAGTGATATATTTCCAAATTGTGGAAACAATTTTATTATGGCTGAAATGAAAAAAACAGCAGGTTAGACCTTGAGAGATTAACGGAGAAAGTTTGGTGAATTGCCTTTTTTCTGTCAAATTCAAGCTGATTGTCTTTATTGATAGATGATGCATAATTTCTCCTCCTCTTTATGATGTTTGCATCCCTTCTCATGTGACTGACAGGTAAATACTGTTTCCATACGAAAGGTTTGTGCCACTTAATGGAGACTGAGGACTCTAAAAATAAATGAATCGCAGTCTGGATTTGATTCCAGATATTAAGAATACCAAGAATTCGAGTCCTTTCCATTTCTTTTGTGAAGTGCTTAAAATAATTTCCTTACTTGTGATAAGACCCAGCACGATCCGCTAGCTCATGGTTTTCATGAACATTACCAAGAAGCTTGGGAGAACTACTGGCCACCACAGAATAATTTGCATTCTTGGTAATCTTGGTATTTTTTACATAAACTCATTCATTCTGATATTCAAAAAGAAAATAATCCTGGAGGCCCAGACTCCATTTTCTCTTATTGAATCTTTCTACTTCATTCAACATGGCTACTAGATTCAAGCACTTAGGAGCAGCTGCTGTGTAATGTGGGGAGCAGGAACTCTCAGTCAGCACCAGTGGGGTGGGGTAGGTATGACTGGCTGTGTACCTACCTCCTTCCTAGACTCCAGCCCGTAGACAGAACTCTCAGCTCCCCAAACATCAGTCGTGGTTAATTCTTACATCTCTGATGATCAGATATTAATGTCTCCTGCCTCATTGATCTCTACAGTCAGTTCTTCTTGGTTATATAGACAGATCTGGTCCTTGGCCATCTCATAACACCATCCTGTGACCCTTGGCCCTTGTATTTGTTTTTCTTGGTATTCTTACTATTCTGTATGCCACTTAAAAAATGGGGAGGCATTGCTTTTTCTGTCATGATATTTCTTCCATTTCTCTGCCTTTTCCCACCCTCAGTTTCTGCCCCCCCCCCATTACTCCTACATTCATAGGCCCAACTCCAATCTTTCTGGCATTAATCCTTCACACCAGGATATTCTTCTGTCTCATTTTCTCTGACATCTGCTATTTTGTTCTGTTTCATCTTCTCTGACATCCTACCTTGAGATTTATTTCAAAATACAAGTCTAGAGAATGTGTGTGTAGATTATATATCTATCTCTATCAATATATATTTATATTTATATATATATGTGTGTGTGTGTGTGTGTGTAGTTGAGTTTGCTTGCATAAATTAGTGTGCTTTTGAAGATGGTCTTTGTCAGCAGTTTATATGCTACACAAACATTAATGAGACTGTAATTACAGATCTTTCTGGTTTTCCTCTGGCCTGTACTCCACTTTGCTGGCTGAATCTAGGCTATCATTGTCTTTACACAGAGGCCTTATAAGTAGCTAGTACTCCAATAGTACTTAAACTGTTGCTTTTTCATTTCTCTTAAGCTAAATGAGTCAATTATTCCATCCTTGTTTATAGGAATCCATCATTTTTTCGAAATTGACTAGATCAGAGTCCCTGACTTTCTCTGTGGAAACTGGACCTAAGAAACAGGATGATAGAGTGGAAGGAAAAGACATGAAGGAAAGGAGAAAAATAAGGAGATCATTCCTTCCTTCAGTGTTTTACCTCTTACTCTTTAGTTTTGAAGCCATCAATTCCTGTTGAAATTTCAAATTTTGTCATAAGCTGGTCTTCTCCCCTTACACCTTATCCCTTCTCCTTAGTCTTGAACGTGTATTACCATTGTTAGGAAAGGGAGTGGTGAGGGTATTAGAATAAAGAAAGAGCAAACAACGAACTCAACAAAGCAGATCAACTTTAATGAAGAGTTGAAGAGTTAATGGATGTGCTATGATGACCCAAGGAAAGTCATGAGACAGAAGGCATGGCATGCTGGGGGCTGGGATGGAGGGACTTGAGTAGTATCCTGGGTGAAGGTGGCTGGGAGTATAAAGGTTTCCAGACAGGCTTTGCAAGTTTTTGGTTCTGGCCTGAAGTAATTTAGGCAGGCCTGGTTCTACAAGCCTGTTATGCAAATCCACAGAGCAGATCTTGATTCAGCTAGGTGTGGGCCGCTTCAAGAAATTCAAGTGTCCTTTACCTGGAGAGGTGGGAGAGTGGACTTTCACATTTTTGAAATTGCAGATTCCCATCCACCACAGTCAGATTCTCTTTCCCCGTTGCATCTTGCATGTGAAATCTCTTTCTCCTTTGGCTTTTCTGTCTACCTCCCCATGATTTTCTCCATCCCTTCTTTACTACCACCTGGCTACAAAATACTTAGTTATATGATATTTATTTCTATTCTTCCAATTATTATTTAAGAAGAAGGATATTTTCTTTTATCTTGCTTGAATCTGAATGTCAGTTCCACTGTAAGATCCCTCTCTTAAGGCCTTTGTTCACAAATGTACTCATTTTCCAGCATCTCTTTGCTACTTTTCTATTTGTTGAAAACACATCTACATGCATAAAATAATTTCATCAATAATTACCATTGCTCAAGTTTGGAGGTCTTGGGTACTGTGAGATAGATATTGACAAAAATAATTTTTGATAAAAGATCAAGTTTTGGAAAAGTGACTTTTTAGAAGACTAATATACTGAAGTATGTTTTCAGAAATGAACGTTTTTGTCTTCTCTGAACATACTTTAAAAAATTCTCTAAGTAACTGAAAATAGTTATTTCCAATAAGTGAAATATATTTTTTTAAGTTCATTGCCCTAATCTTCTGGATATTTCACCCTCCCTGGGATTTACACATGAAAGTTTTCTCTTCACTCAGACCTAACCCCAATTTCAAAAATAGCATTTCCAATGCAAATGTACCATGCTCTCGTTATTCCTAAGGCTGCTAATGAAACAAATAAGTACAAAAAAAAAATCCTAGCCTCTTCTTGAACACCAATAAATTACACCTTTTATCAAGTGTTCCATAAGTTCAAATTACAGTATGGTTCCACTTAGAACTCTTAATGAAGAGGAGAGTTTTTTAGTTATCAATTCTATTATTGTTCGAATATTATTGAGCCCTAATGTAAAACCACTTCTGTGCCAAGCCCAGAGAGCAAAAATGGAGTTTATGCCTGGAATTTTCTTCTATCAAGGGGGTATTCTACCCTACATCCCATTTTAGTTACATTTTTTATTTTTTTTTCTTTTCTGTTTTTTTTACCTTGGGCAGTAAAATATCACTTAATTTTTCAAGAGTGCTGCAAGAATTAAAATTAACATATTCAATGTACTTACTATAATACCTGGCATAAAGTACAGCACAAATGACAGTTTTTCTTTTCCTCACTTCAGTTACATAAAAATAAAATTCTAGTTATTTTTTCCCCCTTTATATAATGCTGTTGCTTTTCCTGGCTGAAAATTGAATGGGTAACTGATGAAAATACTCAGGCCTCCTGATGGGAAGTAGACAGAACTGGACCTGTAGAAACTAGAGCAGGCATGACCCCCTGAGTGACAGCATATGGAACTTGGCTATACTTGCTTCCAGCTACCCTGTCCTGCATGATGATCCCTGAATGAGAAGGCCACATTGGTAAGGAGACCATGCAATTCAGGCATGTGCCTGAACCCCAAATATGATGTCATATACAGAAGAGCAGCAGTCACGGGTCCTTACGTCACAAACCACCATTGTCCTAAGTTGCCTGGCTTAGGCTGCTAAACACATGACAGAAGGATGACCTTTTCCTTACAGTTTCTCAGAAAAACAAAAACAAACAAACAAACAAAGCTTGCTTCTTGCTCCTTCTGTGGTTGTTCCTCAGCCAAGATACATGATTGCCAAAATGAATGTATTAATATATAAAAGCAGGCTGAAGAACATACTTGCTTATAAGTTGTGTTCATTGTTCCTTGTTAATTACCATGCATATTCTACACATACATACGTATTTTTGCCACCTCTCTTTTTTATTCACATCAATGGTCTTGCTATGGCATCCAGCTTGACCTCCCTGCTGGAATTTTGATCCTGTGCCACCACAGTTGTCTGAGTTTGGTTCTATTTCTGTATAAAACCTTTTCTCAAACCTCATAGGAGTGCTTAGAAAAAGTATTTTTATGTGGAGATCAAGAACCTCAAATGAAAATAATGAATTTCTCAGCCTGGGAGCCTCCCGATGATTATCTCCAATTTGCCATTTATTACCAAAAGAAGAGATTGAGCTTCCTGTTTCTAGGGGCTCCCCCTTAGGTTTCAAATTCTCTTGACATTTGGGAAGTGGGTAGCTTATAGAAGAGTACGCCAATTTCCAATCAATTACATCTTTGGCTTAAATGAGAACATTGGAAGCTCTACTAAATAATAGACTATCTGATTCATCCCAAGAAAAGAGGATCATTCCATTTTGGTGACATCCTTTACACGTTAGCTGAGCCAGTGGAGATTGGAGATGTGGTGATTAGTAAAGCTCCTCAAAGTGAAACCGGGGTTTTTAGACACAAAGCCCGAACTCCAGGAGTTCCACATGTCAGATCCACTCTCTACTGTCTGCTAAATAAAGAGACATGGTGAAGGACACAGAAGGGAGACTCCTTACATGGCACAGACATGCTGTGGGAAAACGGCTGCTCAGACCATCTTCATCCATCTTTCAAGGTACAGACATGAGCTTTAGGTTTTATTATGCAAAGAATTGTGAAGCAGGGGGTGATAGGTAAGCATAATTATTAAAGTTCCCCAGTCATAGGAGTGACCTAGTTCATCCTTATCTCAGTGTGTACTGGGGGTGAGGATAGGGGAGGGGTTGTTCCAGAGAAGTAATCACTTCATCTCTTAAGGCCAGCAGGAACAAGCTCTCTCTGTTGTCTGGCAGGTGGTCTAGCCTGAGATTTTTGTCTCTTTTCTTCCTTTGGGATAGTTTTCTTTTTGCCACAAGATAAAAAGAACAAGATACTGCATTTTCATGTGTGAGGGGATTCTTGCCTGGTGTGACAAGATGCTTGGGGGTAAATCCTGTCCTTGCAGGAATCCAAGGTGATTGCAAAGGGACTTCAGGGGAGGTTGGCTCAGCGGAGAAGACAAAGTTGTGAAGTAGGGGCTGGGTACTCAGCTTTCATGGTTTTTTAGTTAACTTGTGGACTCAGCAAAAGCAATTTTTCAACACCTTTTACATAGGATGCATGTTAATAGCACATCAGTTACATCTCATTGATCTGGGTTTGAATTTTAGAGGTAATGAGAGATAGACATAATCCCTTGTATTCAGTAAAGCCTTACTCTGTGTTCATTGTTGTTCTTAGAGCTTATAAACATTATTCCACTTCATTGTTTTACAAAACCTTAACTATTTCCCTAGCTGATGAGATTCAGAGAGGCTAAATTATTCATATAATAAGAAAGAGCTGCTAGTTAGTATTACCCCCCCACCTATTCCCAGTTTAGAAAAGATGGGTCCTTGGTTTCTTGGACTGCAGAAGATTGTTTCTCTCAACTTTGAGCATTTCAAAAATATAGGACTAATTTCAAGATGTTCACTGAAATAATTCCATGTTATAAATTTAATGGCAAAATTTCCATCACATGTATTACTATTAATTACAGTAAATATGCTACAATTACCATGCAATATTAAGTGTTTTTCCAGTGTGCTATTTCAATAAAAGATCAAAGGATTTCTATTGAACTGATCTCGTTAACCACATTAGGAATAAAGATACATATCTTGAACAAGGTGCATCTTTTCATTAAATAAGTAATCTCAGTCATTTAAAGGAATATATCACTTACTAGATCGTATTTTTAGAGCCTGATTAGATGATAATTATGTCCTGCATTTAAATTTGGGTTATTTATTATGTAATTATTCAAAAGTGAGTCTAATTAGCCCATAATAGCCCACACATTGCTGTTTAAATGGACAACTTTGAGCAACCGCCAGAAAAAAAACAAAAACAAAAAACCACTAATGAGTGTTCCATTTCCAGGAATATTAGAGCATCTCTTGAGTACCAGGCTACTCATCACCAAGATCTCAGCTCCTCATTTAGGATGAGTGGCTGGAGGCTGCGTGACTGGAGTCTGGGCCAGGCTGCATGCTTTGTCTATCAGGACATAACATTTAGGAACTGCCGATTCCTCCTGTTACACAAGAATTTGATTGCAAGATAGAGAATCTATATTCTGACAAGTTAAATTGCCGACTTCACGCAGACACATGCGCCCCCCCCAAAAAATAACCTTGCAGCCTCCAATGTCTTTAATATTGTTAGGAAACTGAGCCACAGGGATAGTAAAGAAAGAGCAGGAAAACAATTATCAAAGAGAAGATTAAAACTCTAATGGAGAGTCGAAGAGGGGCACCTTGGTGATCTGAGGAGAATCAGGAGACTTGAGGCAGAGTACAATGGCAGTAGAGGTAGAGGGGCCTACATAGAGTCACGGTCAGGGGGCAGGCTCACAGGGAACTCGAAAGTTCAAAGAGTCTCAGGAATTCATGGTACAGGTCTGGCAGATCCAAGTCCCTATTGTCCAAATCCCTGCCCCAGCTTCTAGATCATCCACCAAGACGCCAAGATGGCACCTGTTAGACCCAGGATCCATATTTCACTCCCATTATAAAATATTTAATTCTCTAGCATACTAAAGTAAAAGTAAATGGATCTGAAGATATCATTCTTAATTTTTAAGAACAGTTCTTGAGATGCTGGATATTGAATCCTGACTGTCTCTCATATTGGGCAATTATCCTACTACTAAGCTGAGCTACATCCCTCCCGCACCTCACTTACTTTCCTTAATTTTCTAAGGAAAATGATACCAAAGTTGTTTCACTGTGTACAGGAAAGGGTTTATATTGTTTCCATCTAAATGTAGGGACTCGTCAATTAGGGTCCTTGATTTCAATCACAGAATAAGAATTTCTGGATAAATCATATGGTTAGAAAATTTGGCAGAGCTTTCTTGAGTGAGTAAATAAGCAGGCAAACAGACAAAAAAAGAGACAAACAGCTAAGCAAAAAGGAGAAGGCACACTCTAACAGAGTGTGGGTGCTCTTTGGCTGTTAGGGGTATTTTTATGGTAAAGACAGGGGATCTGACTTAAAGATAGGAAAAGATTAGAGTTTATCTTTGCTCTTAATTACTCTTGGTGTTATTACATTTTCTAAGTTCCTGGCATGTTTTTTGTCCATTCTGGTTGATTACAGTTTGGGTCTACCCTTTAGTTACTTTGGGGGGCATTTCTCTCAGGAAAGATTACATCTTGCCAAACAAATGTTAATTTTTGAGGTGAGAAATGCATCTCTCAGGAAGAAATGCATCCTGTACTTCTATGTTTCTAAACACCATGTTTCTGAGTTGCCTTCACTAGGCCTCATTTTCCCCCAATTTATCCCACCTCATTTTCCCCTGAACTGACTTTGGTCCCTTAGTCTTAAGGGAAGTAGATAAATAAATGTCTCCTGTATTTTCTGTAGGCTTAAGTTTTTTCAATTCCTGGTAGCCATTTGCCATGCCTCATTTTTAATTCATCCATCCTGCCTCAGTTGGACTGATAAGGAAGATACATTCGCTGTGTAGGATTTTTGTTTAATTTGTTTGACCCACTCACCCCCCTACAATATTTTTATTTAACTTTTTTGAATATTTAGTGACATTTAAAAATTTTTTAGAAACAATATAATGGGATGGATGGAATGAATATATTTTGGTTACACTTTAGTAATGCTCTTAATAGCACTGTATAAATACTGTGATAAGCAATAGGAAGAGAGTTATCAGATAAGCCTTGGACTTTGATTCCAGTAGAAGTACTTGGAGATGCAACCCTTTCCTGGTCTTAGAAAAGTTATTTATTATTTTTGAAATTCAAGTAACCAGTCTGTAAAGTGGAAAAGGCTCATACGAATAAAATGGAGAAAAGATGAGTCATATACAGTACTGAGCAGAGTACTTGACATATACTCAGGACTTAAGAAATAATTGTAATGAATCCTTAAACAAGTGGAGTTGCTGTAGCTGGCAGCATTTTTTAGTACTAGTACTTACTTTATTCTCCTGGGTGGGAAGGTTCATTTTGGGCTGACAGAATTAATTGAAGTGAAAAGGAGTACAATCCTCTGTCTATTAGAATGATTGAGCAGTCTTAAAATGTCTTAACTAGCATATGATTGGCTAGTTGTCTAATAATTAGCAAATAACTAAGCTTGCTGAGTTTGATTAAGCATTTACTTGAAAGTCTATAAAAAATAGTTGTCTGCTAATACAGCATCCTCCTACTCTTAAGTAACAGAAAATCCTGTTCAGTAATGAGTACGGAATACATTTTTAAGCAGCCTACATTTGTTTAGCCCTAGAGCACTAATAATCTGTTTCACATGACATATTTATTAGAAAAATGCTAAAATACCATAAAAGACTTTCTAAAATGTGACAATCATCCTGTTGTGTTTGGAAGGAGACAATGCGAAGTATTTTCATGCTCTAAAATATTCACCAACCTGAAAGGAGAAATGCAATGTAGGTTCAGACAAATACAGGGTAAGTCTATCTCTTATGAAAACCTGGAATCCAAGAAGAATGAATCCACGTTCCCTGTAATTTGTGTCAAGTCCTTGTTTTGACAATAAAATTGGTTTCCTGTGGAGTTTTCTTGGTACCTTACTAATTACATTTTCTCAGATGCTATCAGGTGTAAGCCAGAGTATTCTGAATTCCACTCCACAGGGCACAGCAGGCCTCAGGGAAGAGTTAGCATGCTCCCTTGGTGTTGTGTCATGTGCTGCAAGGAACAACGAATGTTACACTTGGCTTTGCTTTCCAGGTTTCATTACAGCACAGTGACTTGCTGATGAGGTCATTGTCATCATTAATAGATTCCCCATCCACAGACTACTTATAAAGTCTGGTACTTGTGATGACACAAGAAAGACAAAGATCCTTTCTTAATTTTCCAGCTAAAAGAAATGATAACCAGAGACCATCAATTACATTTAAAATATGTCACAGAGTCCTGTGTTTTCTTTCAGGATGCAAATCTACATGTTGCCACGTCTCTGAACATTGTAAAATCTTTCATTTCATTGAGTAGACATGGGAAGCCAGACTATCTACATTCAAATACAAGTTCAGGTGCTTGCTGTGGCGCCAGAGGCATGTTATTGTACCTAGTGTATTTGACTGTTAAACACTCATGGCATTGTTGGACTGATAAAAATGAGACAGTGTCAGAAGAGCACAGGTGTAGGCTGTGACATGGAACTGATATAAATTAGTTTTTCTATTCATAGCACTAACAAAGTAAGGCATGAGCTATGTAATAATGGAGATGAATCTACTTCTCCAACCAAGAAGGAAATGCTAGTAGTTGGCGCGTTAGCATCAAGAAGATTTTGAAAAGGGTTTCTAAATTCTGTCTGCATTCAACTTTTCTTAGGAATAACTGTGACCCTGCTAGGACAAGATCGATGCTTCATCTCAATGCATTTTGTTTGGTACGGTGGGAGCAGGGCACATAAGATCTGCTATTCTTATTTTGGGATGTAGAAAAGTTTCAGACTTTTGGGGACAGGCAAGGATAAGCTTTCCTTTTTGTTCTTATAGTTCCCCTTGATCTTCCTCCTCACATAGTCAGGAATGCTCTGGGCAGCAGGACCTCCTGGGCATCCCCATCCCCATCCCACCTGCCCCCAGGATGAATGTCTTGTCTTCCATATTTCCTAATTCTAGTCTTGGCAAGCTTCCCTCTCAGGGGCTCAGAGGGGAAGCTGTCTAATCTTTCACCTTAGCTATTGCACTTTCACCAAAAAGAATCTCATCTTTTCTCAACAAAAGAAAATTGAGACAGGAGTAGCTTCCTGACAGGAATATAAAGATGATCAACCAAAGTGAATAGACACAGTTCTAAATCAAGGAAACTGCACCTTGACTCATTACCCAGAATGCCTAGAGCTTCACTGGATTCTAGGTGGACACTCTGAGCAAGGAGTGATGTCCCTCAAACCCAGCATGCACTCTACAATGGAGACTATGCACTGATGTCCTTTACAACACATCATGGAATTCAAGAGGAGTGTGGGAGAAGGGAAAACAAGAGTTAACCAGCTCTTCATGAAATGCCCACTCCAAAGACCACCAGAGACCACTGGAGACTCAGACCTCAAACTGCGAAAGGCAAGGTTTATTCAGAACAAGCCTAGGCTGGGGCCTTGTCCCATAGCAGAGGAAGAGAGGCAACCTGGAGCAACATTGCAGCAGGGTTTATAAAGGCAAAACCACAAAGTCACAAAGAGTTACATTAACCAGGTGTTTAAGCAAAATTACATATAAGTACAAATCTGATTGGCTCAGGGCGAGGGGTGACATTCCAGAGCGGTTAGTGTCAACAAGGAGTTACAGAACTAGATAGGCCATCTGTTTGGGGGGGGGTAGTTGTGGTCTGGTGGTTTCCGTAATTTGTGCAGGTTCTGGTCAATTTCAACATAGTAATACCTCTCAGCATAATGACATTTCTTAGAAACATCTTGGTCAACAGGGCTTAGGACAAAGGCAGAAAGTTAAACATAAAACATCGCCTGAGCAAGGTAGAGTTACTCTTATTCTCTCATTCAGAAGTTATTATTTCCAAGATAAGAAGCCATATCATCATCATCATCATCATCATCATCATCATCATCAATCAGATATTATCAAAGAATAGTCTATCTTAGATGATTGATTTCATGACACCTAAAATCCTAAACTATTGTAATAAAATTTTGAAACAGGGAGAAATTTAATTCACTCTAGCCATAGGAGCCAAAGAGCATTGGTCCATTAAGGTAGAATGTTTCCCAGATACACTCTACATGCAGCATGACAATGGTCTGAAACAACCTGCCTGACAATGTAAATGGCTGTTTTGCCACCTGAATTCACAGAATCCCCATTCATGAAAGGGAAGCCTTCTAAAACAACTGCCCCCAGACAGATAATGTCCTTGGTAGCCACTAGCACAACCCACTGAGTCATGGCATGCAGTACATATTATAGAATTATCGAATTATTGGGACAGCTGCTGATTTAGTACCTTTTGTGTGAAAGTCATGGGGAGAAGTAATCCTATTTTTTATAAAGACCTGTATACTTTCCAGAGCATTTGCACATTTATTGTCCTACCAGCTCTCATTCTCATAATGACCCTCAGCGGTAAATAATTTTGAAATGATGTTTCTGATGAAAAAATGTTAGCAGAAAGTACCGAATTCTCACCTGTCACCCATTAAGTTAGGAGCTGTGCCTGGACTGCAGGCTAATGCCTTTTTCTTTTTTCCTACTTTACATTGGTTCTGGTAGATTTTGGAGGACAACAAAAGACAGTAGATGTTAGAAGTGAAGTTGATCATTACTAGATGAGGTAGAGGTAGACAGCTCCTTAGAAATCATGCCTAAAGCATCAAACACCTTTATGTGTAACTCAGTGATAAAGTAAGAAACAACAAATTAACCTATAGGTTGAGGCAGATACATTGAATATGTGAAACTATAAGAGTCAAGAACAAATCCAGGTTTCAATTTTAGCTATATCATCTAAGAAGTAGAAATAACATAAGAAGTAGAAATAACATAAGAAGTAGAAATAACAACTTGAGACTCAGCTCCATATTTTTAGATGAAGTATAATACCTTTATTTCCTATAAAGTATACTGATTCTAGTACTACTGTTCTATGGAATATAAATATTGAATGAAATAATGTGTGTATATCACATTGTATAAAGCCTAAAAGCAATAATTAGTGAAAGGAACAGTTGTTGACTAATTAAAATAAGGAAAGAAATTAGGGTTTTGTAGTGAGTCAGAAGTCACAGTAGCTATAATGAGCATCAATTTCAAATAACCTTAGAAATAATTACTATGGGTAAATCCATGTGATATTAGGGAAGAAGTAAGAGGGGATTTGCTATTGCAGCTTATTTAAATAAATTATTTCTAAGGACTGTGAAATCTTCCATGGAGCTCTTCAAATTTGTCTTTACCATTGAGTAACCATGGCTCACACCTGTAATCCTAGCTACTCAGGAGGCTGAGATCTGAGGATCAGAGTTCCTCCACCAGTCCTGGCAGAAAAATCTGTGAGACTCTTTTATCTCCACTTAACCCGTTAGCTAGAAGCTCAAATGACAGAGCCTTGTACAAAAAAGCTAAGCAAGATTGAGAGGCCCTGAGTTTAAAACCCAGCACTGTTACACACACACACACATTCACACACACACACTCACATGCACTCACACACACACAACACACACTCTCACACTCACACACACATTCACACACTCACACACACTCACATAAACACACATACTCACACACACACACTCACACACACACTTACACTCACACACACACACACAAGTTGGCTTTACATATAAATTCATAGAAATAAAAGACAACTAGGAAATACTTTCAAAGAAATGGAAATAATATTTTCAGTATTCACACTTGCACTCATACACATATACATACATTTGTAACTTAACTAGATTCATGGTGACAACTTTGTCATATAAATATATATAATATATATATAAATATATATATATATATATATAAATATATATTGGGGGAGAAACTGGCATGTGCGTGTGTATACACATACCTATATGCCAGTTTCTCCCCCAATTTCACTTCGAAGGCTTGAGGTATTCTCAGGATAAATTCCTGGTGTTGTATAAAATCAACTGTTCAAAATTCAAAAAGTAAAAGTTAAATGTATCACAGGACAAGTGATTTGTATTTTGAGTGTTGTAATTAATGAGCTCTCTGAAAGGGAAAGTATTTAGCCATCAAAAAGCAAAGTCAACCAGAAACCAGTAATAAAGAGTATCATCTACATTCCAATATGTAACTCTCCTTGTATTTTCTGTAATGTAGTACATTTTTATGAGAAATACACACAAACACACTAACTTTGAAACTCTTTTTCTCCTGTTATTGCCTATCTGTTTTCTCTATGACTGACAATTAAGGAAAGTGTGTTCTGCTGGATGAGTTCCATTCTTAGCTCTCTCATTCCAGTACCAACAGTACTACAAAGTACACTAGAAACTTCTGCAACAGCACTGCTGAACTAGCAACAATGAAGCAGAAGGTTAGCTATCACATATTTGTAATCCTGGGGATGGCAGATGCGGTTGATGGAAGTGAGGTACCCCAAACGGACCAAAGTGAAAACTGCTGACTTAGATGATTCTGAATAAATTAGTGATCCCGCTCATTAGGATTAACCCACACGTTCCTTAGAAGAATAAGAAAAAGAGATAGGATATTTGTACTAGTGCATATTGCTCTCAGTTCTCCTAAGCACAAGTGAAGGGGTTTCTAGTTCAATGCAATAAATACTACTTTTACTGTATTTGTAGAATATATTATAGAAGGGTGAAGGTTTAGAGAAGTATAGAAGTAAAAGTATCTTACAAAATATTCAGTGCAAGAAAGAACCGAAGAAGGGAAGGAGAGAAAAAGGAAGTAAAGAAAGGGTAGGGAGGGGAAAAAAGAGGAGAGTGAAAAGGAAGGAAGGGAAGTAGATTGGAAGCAAGGTAGGGAGGTACTTTCCTTTCGTTTGTGGGGGTCACTTTTACAACAATGATGGCTCTAACTTCCTTTGGTGGAGTGAATTCAAGTTTAAGGTGCTATGAGTAGATCTGAAGCAGTCACGAGATAAGTAAATAAATGGGTTCATTAGTAAAAATCCTGATGCTTTCAAGCAATTCTTCTGAAGCTTAAAGGATGCACTTTCCATGTAGAAAGTCTGAAGACCTTGCAGATAACTCTGCTGTGGACGTATGTTTTAAAACCTGCAGGAGAACTGCAAGAAGAGTCTGTAAATACCTTGATCCTGCAGCCTAGCCACAGAGGTGAAAGACAAAGTGTCTGCCTGCCTGCCGTGTTTTTAGTTCCACCAAAGTCATACAGGTGGCGTAGTTGTACCCTGCCTTTTCTTGCCCCTGTGGCACTGTGGAGGCAGCAGGCTGGGCTAGTTTTGGGGACTCTTCAGTGTCTGGCATTCATTTCTATGCAGTACCAGTTTTCTGAAGAAGATGATGATCCTCTCCTTCTCAGATTCTCTCCTCTCAAAAAAGTCAGTCCCAGAAGCCAAGCAAGGAAGCAAATGTTGATTGATTTCCAGATTCTTTCTGAACCTCCAATTGATTTGGGAAGGGCCATGTCAACCTGTCCTCTCTTGAGTCTCTTGTTTGACCTAGAGGAGTGCGATTCTAAATGAGGAAGGCCAGGAGGAGATGGGTGGACAGAGAATACAAGGGATTTTAAAACATGTAGCATCTCCCACTTCTCACAGAACCATAGTCAGTCTAAGTGAAAACTGGACTTGTTGGTTCTATCACTGTGGATGGAGTATTTGCCTACAAATGTGATGTTTAGACATTCCTTCCCATGAGCAATGGCCTCATACTTGTTTCTTCTGACTTAGTTGCTATGAACACTGGAAAATGGGGGAAATAGCTTTTGTTGTTGTTGTTAACTGGGAGAGGAGAAAATTGAGCTAATCTCAATTCACAAACACCCCAGGAGTCCTAAAATTCCAATTTTCTTTTCATAGTATTAATGAAAGAGGGCGCTGGAGGATCCACATCTTCCCCTGTAAATCTGAAACTATTTCCATGGCTCCGCTTAGAATTATAATAGCTGCCGCATTTATTAAGACACGGCACAGAGCTCCAATCTAATGAGATCACTTTAGGTAATTCTTTTCTAGGAGGGGTGGAGACTTCAATTGGAAAGGGATCTGTTTCTTTTTTTTTAATTTAGATTAAATGGATCTGTTTTCTTTTGAATCTAGGATAAAACATCTTGGTCCAAGACAGTTAATGAGAAAGAAGTACAATAAATGCATTTTGCCAATGATTTTTTTTAATTGTTAAAGAAAGCTCATTGTAACACAAGATGTCCAACAATCCCAAATAGTACAATGATACATGTGTAGAGCATTATGGATTTTTATGCTCCTTTATATGCTGATCTGAAATATATAGTTCACATTCTATTTTTTAGGCTTGCTTGTGCTCTACCACTTTGAGCCACAGTGCCACTTCTGGTTTTCTGGTGGTTGACTGGAGGTAAGAGTCTCAAGGACCTGGGCACCAGTGTCTTATGCTTGTAATCCTAGCTACTCAGGAGGCTGAAATCTGAGGATCAACTGAGGATCAAGGTTCAAAGACAGCCCGTGCAGCAAACTCCATAAGACTCATCTCCAGTTCTGCCAGGGCTGGCTTTGAGCTGTATCCTCAGATTTCAGGCTCCTGAGTAGCTAAGATTACAAGTGCCCGGCCCCTTTATTTCTTAAGAGGATAATTTACCATTCCTTTTCTTGAAGTTCAAATGTTGAATTTCTACGGACATCAATTTTTGTAGAGTGAGCCTGGCCCCTTTATTTCCTAAGAGGATAATAACTTGCCATTCCTTTTCTTGAAGTTCAAATGTTGAATTTTCATTGACATCAATGTAGAGTGATTCTCATGACCCATCCTTTGTGGGACAGGGTCACAGCTGATGAGGAACCGATGCTTTAACAATCTACACTGAAATAATACTAGCCTGGGGAAATTGCTTGGAAACATGCTCTTACCCTGAAAGCTAACTTTGGAAACAACAGAAGTTTAATGAGATTATATTGGAGGACTCATCATTTGAGCATAGTTCCATAAAAATGACAATTTGAGTAACCTAAAGAGCCTCTGAAGGTATATTGATGGCTTGGAAACTCATCAATGGAAATACAAGGTCCTCTCTTCTGAAAACCTCCTGCCACCATCAAACTTTCATCCTATATCTTAGGATTTAGGTCATTAAGCATCATTTCTCATTCAGATTTTTAAAATATCAATCAAGAACAGTTTTACTCTTAAATAATAACCTTTGATTGCTATGTTTCCAAACTCAATAAAACAACTAAGATTGTCAAACATTTCTCATTTAAATGTGAAATCTTTAATGAAAAACTCAGTATTCAAAATACATAGTTTAAAATAGCACTTGTAAATCTTCTTGCTAAGTCATTGTGAATTTGGTACTTCTTATTTGCATGTCCTAAGGTATAAATAGGTATCATCAGGCAAAATATCTGGTATATACAAGTCTAATGCAAAGCTAGTAAATTAATGTATCCCTCACATTGCCCTCTATGCAACATTTTTTAAAATTATTAAACAAAATACTATATGATTTTGTAAATCATATAATTTTATCTGTAAACAAAATTTAAAGTCAACATGCCAACATAAAGCATGAAGTATGTTTAATGAAGGACTAACACTAAGACATTTTTTACCAGTAAGAATTATTTTACATTGTGGGGCTGGGAAGGTGGCTCAGTGGTAGGCGCTTGCTTTGCATGCATGAGGCCCTGGGTTCAATTCCTCAGCACCACATAAGCAAAAAGAAAAAAGCCAGAAGTGGTGCTGGGGCTCAAGTGGTAGAGTGCTAGCCTTGACCTGAAGAGCTGAGGGCAGTGCCCAGGCCCAGAGTTCAGGCCCACGACCAGACACCCCCCCAAAAAAAAAAAAGAATTATTTTACATTGTGATTTGAAATTAAGAATTTGGCAGTATGTTTTTTTTTTATTGAACACTGCTTAGTAATGCAATCTGAACACTATATCAAAGCTTAATGTGCTGCTTATGTTTGTCCTAGGGCATTTCTGAAATGGAACCTAATTAGACCATATTCAGGAAAATGTTGTTTTCTAGAAATGTAGTGCTCAGGACTATCAAAATAAAGAATGCACATCAAGACATTTTTTCCCCTGTCATGGTAATTGATGGTAACTATCCTAGACTGGGCATGCATCCTCATGCTAGTAATCCGGTTGCTCCAGGAGCCAGTATAAGCAAAACAGATAGAGAAGCCCCCATCAGTACATCAGTATCAATAAGCTGGTGTGCTGGCATGCTACCAGGGAGGTCTTAGGAGGCTGTCAGATTGAGCCTGGAGCTGGGTGAAGAAACCAGACACCACCTTACCTAACCTGAGAGGTCTGGAGCCATCGCTGTGGTAGTAGGGCAGCCTGCCTAGAAAGAGCAAGCCCCTGAGTTTACTCCCATACAGCCATCTCAGCACCCAAGGATAAGTTAAGAATTTCAAACATTCCACTTTTAAATTTTTATGCAGAGCAAAAATTGCACTTATTCTTACGTTTATTTTTTATTACTTTGGGTTTTTTTCAAACCTGGGATTTCATATACGTATGCTAGACAAATTGCTCCTTTTATTATGAAAGTACTAGAAAATATATATAAATAAATGAACCTACCTAAATAATGGTGATATTGGTTAGACAATGAAAAGCAGAATTCATGGAGTTAGCATACAAGATTCCTCATAAATCCACTAGACAAAGGAAGAATGTGGAAAATTCCTATAGAAGATCAAATCCTAGGAGGGAGGGAGGCAGAGAGATGGACAGAGAGGGAAAAGGGGGCGGGGGAGAGAGAAAGAGAGAAAGAATTGAAAGCAATTTTCATTTTCTCCTAACACTGTTTATCACAGGAGCTTTTCTAAAGCCATTTGTCTCTTAGACAAAGCGAATGTGAAAGAAGGGACTAGAGACCTGAAAGGGGTCCTAATTCTTGTAAGGTCTCTGTCATTGATAATGCCAGCAATTACTAATGAAACCTGACAGAAAAATGTCTAAAGACTTCAGTTAGCTTATAAAATAAACATATCTGCTTTGTCATATGTAGGCTGAGCACTTTACTCTCATTTCTAGTTTGAACCCTTAATAAAATGGAGAGTCCAAATTGCAAGTAGATTATAAATGTGACACATATAATAATATATTAGTATAAGTTACATACATTATGCTAATTCATGATGATTTCTTTCCCTTGCGTCATTGAAACAGGAAGCACAAATTCTAATTACTTAGATTTCACCTCACTTGTTTTCTTTGCTAGTGACCTGACTTCAAGTGAAATATGTGTGACTTCAGAAGTTGAATACTTGTCTGTAATCATACTGAATCACTTATATGTCTTGGCTTGTGACCTCCATCAGTCTCACGGAATTTGCCATTGACCCAGATTCCTTGTGTCCCTGGGCCCAATATGAACTGGCTATAAATGCTTGAACTACCTACAAAAGAGTTAACACTTCACTGTCCAAGACCTTTGTGGGGTTTATTCCTTAAGCCACCTTCCCCCACCTCCAGCCTCTTTTGTTGCCTGCCTGCCTGCCTGCCTGCCTGCCTGCCTGCCTTCCTTCCTTCCTTCCTTCCTTCCTTCCTTCCTTCCTTCCTTCCTTCCTTCCTTCCTTCCATCCCTCCTTTCTTCCTTCCTTTCTCTTTCACTTTCACTTTCTCTTTCTTTTCTTTCTTTCTTTCTCTCTCTTTCCTTCCTTCCTTTCTTTCTTCTTTTCTTCTTCAGTCTTCCTCTATCTTTCTCACTCTGTCTCTCTTTCTCTCTCTTTTTTCTGGTGTCAGTACTGAGCTTGAACTCAGGGCCTGGGTCCTGCCCTGGGCTTTCTCAACTCAAATCTGGAGCTCTACAACAGAATCCATAGCTATACTTCCAGCTATTTGGTGATCAATTAGAGATAAGGACTTTCCTGCGGAAGCTGGCTTTGTCCCATGATCCTCAAATCTCATCCTTCTGAATAGCTAGGATTACAAACTTGAGCTACCATTGCCAGGCTTTCATTTGTTTTTGTTGTTGTTGTTGGTGGTGGTGGTGGTGGTGGTTTGTTTTTAATTTTCATACTCTCTCTTATTTGAGTTTTCTCTCCGAAGTTCCTCAGTAGATAGGTAGTGATTGACAGGGACATGGGCTTAGACACAGAAAGATATACACATGAACACACACACTAAGACATCAGGCACTGGGGACACAAAGATGCTTCTATTCACCACAGCAGCCCATGTTTATCATGTCCAACATGCCTTCATTTGCCTCAGCCTTTGTATAAGCATTTAGCACAGGGCCCAACATAACTGAAGTAAGGATGCTGAACCTAAGCAGTTCCATATTGGATATGGGGTGGATGATAGGGTTTAGGTTTAACTGGAACCATCTTGTCTTTATGGTGGAAGCCCATAAGTCCCAGCTCACAGGTGATGGGCATGCCTGAATTCCTGACTTGACTTCTTAAAATACCTTTCATTTGTTTTGCAAAGTTTTTCAGTACTTATCTCAAAGGGCCAAAAGAGAAAGGGTCAAAGTAAGTTTTAGTTTATTCATACAGTTTTATCTCTGTTAAGATAAAATATGTAGATTATTTCAGCTATTAAAAGTGTTGTTATTATATTACAGAGTATAGAAAAGTGCAAAATCCTCAAATCCATGAGACACAGGAACTACTTATGGTTTTCTTTGATTAAAATCCTTTTCTTTTTACATTCCTAAATGCTTAAAAAATGAGTTTTTCTTTTATATATCTCTGAACAAATTATGCAAAAAGACATTAGGTCTGACTAGCCATTTATATTATTTTCTACATTAAAATAAATATGAAACACATTCAAAGGTTTTTCAGTGATCATCAAAATAAAGCATTAAGGGCAATCAATAAGTCAAATAGCATTTATAATTCATAAATATATTTAAATTTATCTAGCCAGTTATTGCACCTCTGGGAAAAATGTCCCATTAACACATAAATACTTTTGATCTTTGGAAAAACTTAAGGGCAATAGCATTTAGTTCACAGATTTGAGTGATAATCAGAAAAAAAAGTATTTATTAGATATGGAAGCAAAAGGGGTCTACAATAATATCTATTGTAAATGTAATTAAATGTTCAATGCAAATGAGGGAAATGACAAAATGATCCCGTATTGGGTTTATATTTCAGTTTTAGAGAGGCTTTTTCTATCTTATTTAAAAATGGTTCTCTCTATTTGGGTTAGATGGAAATATTTTTAGGCCTCATATGACTTAAGCAATATTTTGGCGGTGTTGCAAAGCAAGCAAGTAAATAGGAGATGTTTCTCAAATGCCTACATATAATAAATTTAGGTTTTGCTTTTTTCTTTGCAATGTCATTTTAGTTTGAAAGCATCTGTTGTTGCAATGTTATACATAAGGTTGTTGAAAATCATATCGGGTATAATTAAATGTAAAATTAAGATAAGATATTCCATTTATGATACCAATTTCCAATTATACATGGATGTATATGAATATGCATGTATCTGTTATTTTAGATAGTGACACTGATCAAGATGTATTGTAATCACAAATTGACATGTTGAATTGAAACCCCTTAATTCAAGTACTTCAGGAGAATTTTTAAAAAGAAGAGAAAAAATGGAAAGAATTTAAACTCCACATTCCATTCCCATCCACAAATTACTATCATGGGCTGAATGCTTATATCTCCATTCTCTGTCATTCCTTTCTAACAAAGTGAGATAATTGTGAACATATGTTGCATATGAAAGCATTTCATCAGGTAGGAAAAATGATGTAAGCTAACATTTAAGTAAGTTTCTCTTTTAACCTCTTGGGATGCCATGTTAAAAGAATGCTCCCCAAAAGGCACAAGTCGAAAGTTGTCAACTGAGAAAAGCCAGCAGCTAAGCTAATTGGCACTCTTTGGCAAAGATGACTATATTTAAAAGGGAAAATGCTGCCTTTGGTCTGGCCCATTAGTGACAGTTACCACAGTGAGTTCTTTGCTTCTTGAGAGGAAATTAATTTACTGTAATCAAATGCTGATTATAGTTTTGTCTCCTACTTTGGCCAGGGAAGTAACTCTGAGACTTTTTTATTCAGCCACATACATGTGCTTTTGTAAAACAGCAGTTACATAATCAACAGCATAGAGTGATTTCTGTTGCTGTATTTTGATCTAAAGGATACAACAGAACCCATCCTATTGCAGATTTGAGACTGAAAGGTATTACTTTCTAAGTAACTGTACCTGTGTGACTTTATTTGGGGAAGGAAAACTCCTTCCCTATGACTGCCAAAAAAAAATCTCATATTTAGGCAGAACATTTTCTGATAATGTTTGAAAATAAAAATAACATAGCGCTAAAGGCTAGATGATTTTGCAAATGATTCCCTGTAATAAAGAGAAACCATTTTAGAAATAATAAAAACAATTACCGAGTAATGTTTGGGAGTCGTGAAATAAAATCTCAGTTTTAGTCTTCTTGAATTTTTCATTTCTTGATCTGTATGCACATATATCACCCATATGCAGAAACATGCATTGTGTATATATATATGTTATATATAACACATACCATATATTACATGTATGCAGTGTTATATATTATCACCCATATAAATATTGTAAATTATTGCATATAAGATATATTATTTGTATTTGAATAGGCATATTTATATAATCTTGAGGTAGTTTAAATTTATTGTGAGCTATTTATCAGGAATAATGTTTTTAATTTTATAGTTTAACCTATTAAAATATGAAAGCTAATCTTTTCCTGTAGGACAAGATAGAGGATGGAGATTCAGCAAAGACAGAAAACAACGTATAAAGATAAAAATGGCATAGGTCAGGGAGAGATAGGATATTTTCTCTCTATACTTTTACTGCTTTGTAGTATACAAACAAATGATGGTGCATAGAGAAAAAGAACTCTCCATTCACTTCCTTTACTCTATTTTCCTAGTAATTTCCAGGGCTCTTTCTTTGCCTTCGGTGGTCATCCAATGGAGAAATTAAGTGTCCCATAACCTATTGCTTGTACAAAGGAAGAGCTTTACTTATCACTTGGACTGGCTGAGGGTTTTGTCAGTGGAATAAAGCTAGGCCAGTCAGTTGTCTATTATCATCTATTACATGCTGAGCTTTTGATTCAAAAGCAATCTAGAAGGCATTCAAAATTGATTTTGTTAATTTAAAATTTCCTCCAAATTTCAGCTTTGAGAATCACTCAGTCAGTGCCAATGTTTAAATAAAACATAGTATATACAATGCTATATAATATGATACGTTGTATATGATACAATATATTACAATGTTGAAATATATTATATAATAAAATATTGTACATACTATATATAATGTTGTATATATATATATGTATATAGAGATAAATGAATCTGAATCTCCAACAGTAAAAAATAAATTCTGCTTTAGTTTATAAAGATGTAAAATTTCACTTTAAAAACAGACAATTAGATTTTTAAAATACAGGCATTATCTTCTTTAACGCTGGGTTTATTACAAGGCTGTATGATTCTAAAGTAGTTCCAAATTTAGCTATCCCGATTCAGTCTAGTGTTGGCTTTAATTATTTCATAGCAACATCAATTTCATTCTTAAAGTGACTTCCTCTAGTAGTGTAAGGTAGGACTATTCTGATTGCATTTGGTATCTTGCATTTATGGTTCTCTGCCTAGTTGGTGTGGATTTGGGGGATTTTTGTCTGTGAAAGAAAAAAAAATGGTAGCCAATCTCTCTCCAAGCATTTTGATCATTTTGAGTCAAAGTCTCTCTTGTGTGTGTGTGTGTGTGTGTGTGTGTGTGTGTGTGTGGAGAGAGACAGAGACAGAGAGACAGAGAGAGACAGAAAGGCAGAGAGAGACAGAGACAGAAAGGCAGAGAGAGAGAGAGAGACAGAGACAGAGACAGAGATAGACAGAGAGAGTCAGACCAGGAGTCATTGGGATATCTCCCTTTAACGACAGTATGCTTTTCCTAAAGCAGCGGGTGTCATTCTTAGTGGCTAAAATTGATGGTAAATGTTAATGTATTCTCTGGCATTCAGGAACCTCCATATCATTTTGTTTGTTCTCCCTGTTTCTTACAGCCAACCCAACGCGAGTGGGAGGCCGAGAGCCTTACCCAGGCTCAGCAGAGGTGATCCGCGAGTCCAGCAGCACCACGGGCATGGTAGTGGGCATCGTCGCGGCGGCTGCCCTCTGCATCCTCATCCTCCTCTACGCTATGTACAAATACAGAAACCGAGATGAAGGATCCTACCACGTGGATGAGAGTCGAAACTACATCAGTAACTCGGCCCAGTCCAACGGAGCTGTTGTAAAGGAGAAACAACCCAGCAGTGCGAAAAGCGCCAACAAAAACAAGAAAAACAAGGATAAAGAGTATTACGTCTGATCCCAAGATCTTAAAAAAGGACCCTTGTATAGAAATAGTCTTCATTTTATCTGAGACATAATATAAACTTATTTACTTTCCTTTTTATGAAGCACATACAAAAGAAGACAGGGAATGCAATCAGGAAGGGAAGACTGTTTTTAAAAACAACAACAACAACAAACAACCAATCAACAAACAAGTATCTCATGCTCTTGTTTCTCAAAAAAAAAGGAAAAAAATCACAAAAAAACAAAACAAAGCAAAACAATAACAACAACAAAAACAGGGGCCAATAAATTCCCTAACATCCGCAGTGTTTTTATTTACTCTGCCTGTCTTTATGTTGCTGGAACATTTCTCAGAGACAGTGATGACCGCACGCATTCATAAAGCAAGGAGTATTACAACACCAAGACACAACACAAAAACAACACAAACATAACATGAAAAAAAATTTAAAAAAAAGAAGCTACCTATGATCCTGGATTTAGCCAAAGTGCTAGCGCTTTCCTGAGAAGTCAGTTAGTCTGATTGTCAGAGAAGACTGTCCATCGGAGTAACCCACCCTGCAAACCTTCATGAGTTTGACCCCCCTAAGCACTCCGGTGCAACCAGAGCAGAGGTTGGAACTTGCATTTGAAATGAAGTGCTGGCTTGTTTTTTGAAGACTTGTGTTGGAACACATTGAAAAAAAAAAAAAGCCCCTTTCTGTTTGTGAGAGGAAATATAAAAGTATGGAGGCCTTATTTTCCAAAAAAAATAATTAATGTGAAATATAAGGCACATTTTCACACTAAAATTTCAAAACAAAAAATGAGAGGGCATAGATGCAATCATGGGGAAACTTTCATGCACGCTTACTATGTTATTACATATGTTTATATAAAACCCATCTCTGTGTGCTTTCTGGACCGTGATAAGTGACGTTTTATAGCCTGTTGTATAGAAAATGCAAAATATATCTCTGCTCTTCGGCCATTTTTGGTAAACTCAATGTTACAAGTGTTGCTAAGTATAAGGAAGTTTTATGACATCGGAGCAACAATGATTTCAGTCAGATGATTTTTTTTTTGCCACCATTATAAATTGCCACATTTACTTTTCTAAACAAGAATTACAGTGTAGTGTTTTATTCTAAGAAAGATATGTATGAATGTATATAAAAGACTCAGCTACTTTTTTTCTTACATGTACAGCCTTCATTCTGTTGCAATTAAGTTTTAGTATTTGTATGAAAGGTGTGAATTAGAAGGTAAAATATATACATATGTATCTTATAATCTTTTCTCCCCCAAATTTCACATGCCCATATATGTTTACCATTTTCACTCATACATATCACACAAACACACATACACACATACACACACATACAGGAATCCATTACATATGATGGATGCCCCAAATATGCATACCATAGCAAATACTCACTGACACATGGAGAGACAGAAAGGACAGATAGTGGTGCCAAGGTATTATGACAAATTAGGGTGATTTGCTTCATTCAGATCCCCATCCCAGGATCCTTGAGAAGATTTTTAGTCCCTAATGTAATGGAGCATTTTCTTATCAAACAGAATATTGCTGGTATATTGCTGCATGAGTATGACACGCTATGTGGGCAGGTTATGGAAGCAAAGTCTATCAATCCACACCTTAATTCTGACTGCTGCAAGTGAAAAACTTTGTTTCCAGTAAGATAATCTAGGTATTCTTTGAACCTGATGTGCATGATCAACTCTTTTTTTGGAAAGTCAACCCTTTCTCAACTAAAAAAAAAGTGTTTTCAATAATTTTTCACTCTGTATTACTACCCATTCTAAAAACCATTCTCTATTAATTGATCATTGACTAAATTTTAACGCTTCTGGTTTTTCCTCTATATTTTTAAACATAGGTTTCGTTTAACATACCTTAAGTAGTAGAAAGTATAGATGATACACTTGTTTTTGCATATTGTTTCAATGATGTTCACAGCAATAAATTATTCATATGAGAAAGGAATGTAAAGGAAGTATGTTATTACATGGCCAGGTGATGCTTTGGCAAGAAATGGTCACATTACTTGAACATCAAGAATGGTACTAGATTTCATACAAGAAAAGAATACCTTTTACAATTAGCTTTAATCAGCAAAGGCAAAAAAATGCAAAACATCTTTTGTGATACTTTCAGTGATGAAAAATGCCAAGAAATGGCCTGGATTTCTGACATAGAATACCTTAGGAATACATATAATTCATATCAAATCACCACAATTTACAGTTGCCAAGACATTGTGTAAGAAATCTCAAAGGCTTTTCATGACCCAGAAAGTAGATGGCATAAAATTTAATACCCATTTCTTCAATTTCAACTTTTTAAAAATATTTTTAATTTGCCAGGTTAAAGAACTCACAAGTCTTTTTTCCACCAATCCCTCTCATTCAATCTTACTCAGGGAAAGCCAGTGAAATAAAAAGGAGACATAAAACCACTAATATACAGCTTAAGATTAGAAAGAAAATGGCTGCTTTTTCATTAGATCTGTTGAATTTGAGCTAGTTTCATATGCGAAGAATCTAAAAGGTAATAGATAATTAACTGAATAGTGGTATTTTTAAGCAGTCTATCTATGAGACATGCTGTCTGGGATTGATTATAATGACTTTTTTCCCTCCAGCATAATATTTTAAATTCCATATGATAATATAGTCCCCTATTGGATATAAAATTATTTCTAATCCTACTGAACTACACCAAAACTAGAGGTTATTTTCCCTGAATGGTGAAAGAAAAGAGAGAAACTCAGAGTTAGAGAGAGAAAAGACTTGCATAAGATCTACATAACGTCATACCAAATGAACCAGGGTTCTTGCGGAGTTTGCAGTTAATAGAGAATCTCACACAACCTGGCATAAATTTGATTACATCTCTAGACTGTAATTTTTCTGATTGAATCTGCTTCTTATTTTTGTTTTTGTAATCCATGTAATGTGTTGCCTTTTTCAAAACAAAAATTGCGACAATAATTTGTGAGGTGGTCAATCCCTAAGACATCCAAGAAAGGCCACGTGATCTTACCCTTCTAGTACTTTGTGTGATTGGGTATCTAAGGGGTTTGTTTTGTTTTGTTTTTCTGTTGCAAGGCGCCAATTTATCCATTATTGGAAATGCTAAGCAAGTGGAATTTACTGTTTTGTTAATAAAATATTTCTTAATACAACTGTGCATTTACTGCTTGGAAATATTACACGCGGCATCATTTTGTGATAAAGTGAAGGTTAAAAAGAAATCATGTCCTCAGACAAGTACAGAAGGAATACACTTTAAACATCTATGTATTCACACATTTAAAAATTAGGCAATTTCCAGGCACAAGTGGCTCACGCCTGTCATCCTAGCTAGTCAGGAAGCTTAGGTCTGAGGATTGAGGCTCCAAGCCAGTTTTTAGGGAAGACAATGAAACTCTTATCTCCAATTAACTACCAAAAAAGTTGAAAGTAGAGGTGTGGCTCAAGTGGTAGAGAGCTAGCCTTGAACAAAAAAAGGGTCAGGGACATGACCCAGGCACTGAGTTCAAACTTCTGGACTGGCACACACATACAGACACACACACACACACACACACACACACACACAAACACATGCACACACACACACACACATATACAGGCAATAACTGTGGCTCTGCATGTGTTTATTTATATATACAGGAAAACAAACTCATAGTAGTTGAAGACAACACAAAGATGCTGCTTCCAAAACCATAGTTTTCTTTACAGAAAGTAGTGGGGTTCAAGTTAGGTAGATTTGTGATTGATTTTATCCACTGAGCCCTACAACTTTTCTAATTTCTCTGAATCTCAGCTTTCCAACCTGTATATTAAGAATAATATTATAGGATAAGGACAAGGTAAGCTCATATTAATAGCACAATTATTACTTTCCTTAAGAATGGTAACTATGAGAAAAAGGGTTAAAAACTGTATGCTTTGTGCTATTTAAACAAAAGCAAAAGCAATGTTTAAGGAAACATATGCGTTTCCTTTTTCACCAAGCAAGTAGCTTTTTAAAATTTGTATGATTCATCACTAAGTTTTTAGCTCAAAAATTTGTAATTGTTTTTAAACCTTGGGACTTAGAAATAATTTCCTGAAGCTGAGCACCAGTGGCTCATGCCTGTAATCCTAGCTACTCAGGAGACTGAGATCTGAGGATTGCAGTTCAAAGCCAGCCTGGTCAGGAAAGTCTGTGAGACTCTCATCTCCAATAAACCAATAGAAAACCAGAAGTGGCGCTGTGGCTTAAGCGGTAGAGCGTTTGCCTTGAGCTGAAGCGCACAGGGATAGCGTCCAAGCCCAGAGTTCAAGCCCCATGACCAACAACAACAACAACAACAACAAAGAATTTCCTGAGAGAAAGGTGTTACTTTGGTCTTCCAATTCCCTTTTCTCCACAAAAAGTTTCAACAAAAGAACACTCAATCCATCTTTTATCTCTATTGTTATACATACATTTGTTCTTTTCTTTCCTAATATTAACTTACATGCATCAAAGGTGATTTCTATGATGTAGTTAGGAAATGTACAACTCAAACATCAATCCAGAAAATCAATAAGAAATGTACATTTTTTTTCTGAATTTCCTTGTTTATTATCTTAACTTCAAAATATGCCTGCTTACTACATTTATCTCATATGGCTAGAGAAAGAGATAGTTCTAAAAACACACCATCCCCTTACAACATGACTTTTGAAGTTACACTTAACTTCCTGCTATCGATTTTACATCTGGTCTCATATTCTACAAATTTTATCACAACCTTGATGGATTTTAATGTAGCAATTTGTGACCCTCCCTGACTTCTCTCATTGAGCTTTGCCCTGAAGCTAAATCTCAGTTACTATACAATGATTTATAAGGATCCACTTTTTTTCTCCCCAAACATTAGGGAATCACTTTAAAATACAAAATTCCAAGGTTCTCTTTAAGGGTTATCTTATTCCTGTTTTCCATCCTCACTGTGACTGAACTTGAATGTGTAGATGGACAATTTTGGCCTACCTTCCTATAATGTTTAATCATTACATTAATTTACCCTCATATAGATTTCTCCCACTTTTTAGACAAACCCCAAACTGTAGTCAGTTCCCTTCCCACAGACTACTGAAGGACATTTCCACTTCGTGCTCACTTTTTCCGGCTGATATACATGCAAGCTCACCGACAGCTATGCGCAGGTCCTGTGTTCTCTCTGTCAGTTCTCAGCACTTCACTGGTCTCTTGATTTTATACATTGACAATTGCCTTCCAAACGTTTTCTTTAGGTATCTCAGCCACAAATTGACTTTCTTACCATCAATGTAAGCCCATATTAATCCTCTCCTCAAGAAGACTGAAAGCAACAGAAACATTTAAAGTTATGTCTGACCAATCATAAACTTAAAAAAAGACTACCTTGATTGAATCTAATTTTCTAACTGTGATTCCTGATTAGTTCAAAGTGTGATTACTTATATGTAGACTTTCAGAACCTGGTCCTAAGCCAGTGGCTCCCAAATGTCTGTCCTTCACACAGGGCACTTCCAAGAACATTACTCTCCTGTTATAGTGGATGCTGCAACATTCTATCAGCCTGCCACATTCTAGTCTGCAGTCTGCCACACCATTTCTGTCAGATTGAGTCAATTTTGCATGTCTTTCTAACTTTACTCACTTGTGGTACCTGAGTGTAAAATGTTGCTACTCCTGGAATGCTTTCTCCTCTCCATGGCCCACTCCACTCTCCTTTGTAAAGCTTTCTCTGATTAGCCCAGTTAGAATTAATTACTACTTGGACTGGGGGCATGGCTCAAGTGGTAGAACACGTGCCTAGCAAGCTGAAACCCCAGTATGGCCAAAGGAAAATAAAAGACTAATTACTTCTTCATGCACAGACAAGTGGCCTACCCTTCTATTTCATTTTGCCTTGGTCTGTATGATGTGTTTATTTCCCCAATTGGTCTAATTTCAAATCTCAAACTCCCTCAAGAAAACTCCATAGATGGAGAAATTAGAGTGACCGTCTATCCTTGTATGATCGACTGCTGCTCAGATCTTTTGCACTGCATGTGTGCTACTTTTTATAACATAACTATTTATAATATAATTATTTATGAGTGATTCAATTAACATACTCATGAACGTAAGAACATTGCTTTAAAAAAGATCCATTTATTTTTTTTTTATTTTTTGTAGAACATCTGTGATATGCTATTGCCTGAGCTGTGCACTGACTATATAACTATGAACCCACAGGTAGTTTGCATTTCACCAGGGAAACAACAGTAAAGAAAGAATCCTGCACACTCAGTATGGACTACAATGATCAATTGTGGCATAAAGGGTATATGAGTATATGGTAACAGAAGAGTTCCAAAAGAGTGAGATAAGTTAACCAATCAGTTCACTGAACTCATGATGATGAAGTTGCAGGGGAAAGAAGCAGAAAATAAACCTTAGGTCTAAACCTTGTGTTAGTACAGCCTGGTGAGTCTAGGACAAACCAAGTGCAGTGCAGCTGGCGCATGGAGATGAAGAGTGCTGGGACAGGAAGCACTGCTTTACCAAATGAGGTTTGGTATTAAGTATGGATTGGACCCTTTTGTGTGTAGGCAACATAAAATGCACCATCGGCTTTCTTATTCATTAATTACTAATTAGTTAATTAATTTGGCAATACTGAGAATCGATGGAACTCAAAGCCTTATGCTTGCTTGACAAGGGCTCTACTACTTGAATCACACATGTAATTCTTTTTGCTCTAAAGAAGTTTCCTTCGTTTATAGACTTGTACATCTCCCAGGCCAATCTCAGAATATCTTTGCCTCCTAAGTAGCTGTGATGTGAGGCTTAAACCACTATTTGGAATATTTTTTGAGGTCAATATTGATAAGGTTTTTCCAGGGGCTAGCCTTAAATTATAATATTGTCTCTGTCTCTAGCTAACTGGGATTAAAGAAGTGAATCACCATGCCCAGCTTAAAATTTAAGCTGGTTTATCAATAGTTTAAGCTGTCTTATAATAGTTTACAAAAATGGGAAACCCAAATAGTGGATAAGCCATCCTCCTAAGCCTTTTCACCAAAACATATCGTAACATTTGGGTATTTATAAATTTGTTTTTGGTGATATGGCTATAAGGCTCAAAGTATCCTTTTTTTTTTCTCCACAGGTGGAACTAATCTTGCCAAATATTTGCCCATACTTTATTTTGTTCCAGAGATCTACCATGATAAGAAAGAGTCATAAATCTCTTTGAGATTGAAAAATCAATGTTGATGCTTTTAAAAATTACTCACAGAAAAATCAACACATACAATCTGTATGTATCTCTACAATAATAAAGACAAAAATATCATTAGAATTTACTTAGAGAACTTTCAAAAATAAACTATAATAAAGCTCACATAAGATAAGCAAGAACTTTGTGAGAAATTTTGTAAAACATTTTTAGGAAAATTATAATGATCCTAGACAAAATGAGAGTTACATAATTTTAAAAAGCTGGAACTCAATATCACAAAAATGTCAATATCATAAAAATATTCTAGCCAAGTTGATCAATTAAGCAATTTCAATCAAAGTCCCAAGAGTGGTTGTCATTTTGGCTATTGATATTGATGTATTCACTCTACTACAACTAATAGACCAGAAAGTCAAATATAGACTCAAGAAGCAGCAGGATGGGCTCACATACTCTGTCAGATATTAAAACTCTGAAAACAACCATATTTTAGAAAATAAAATAGAATTGAAGCATAGATAAACACTTAAACTTTAAAAAATTTAATGGAGTAAAATGAAGAATCTAATCCAGGCACAATTTTTTTTTTTTAGGGGGGGACAGTCTGGGACTTGAATGCAGGGCCTGGGCTCTGTCCCTGAGCATCTCTGTGCTCAAGGCTATTGCTCTACTACTTGAGCCACAGCACCACTTCCAGCTTTTTCTGTTTATGTGGAACTGAGGAATTGAACCCAGGCACCCTGCCACTAAGTCATATTCCCAGCCCAAGAAATAAGATATTTAAAAGATCTAGAATTTAATATCAGAGGCAAAAGGAAAGAATTTGATCTTGGACATTTGGTAATTCAGATGGCAAAATAATATGCTAGGGGATTTATACCTCCCATTTTATATAAGAAACTCAATTCCAGGTGCACTAACTATTTAAAAATGAAAGCCAAAAGAATGAAACATTTAGAAGGAATGTTATTGTAACTGATCCAACATCACAAATTGTAAGTAAAAAGATAAAGTAACTAAATCTTGACACTTTCCTTTGTAAAAGAAATTAAAATGTGAAAGGAAATAGATTAGGCAGAGAAACTCCCAATACACACAATTGAATTAACAAATATAAAACATTTACGTGTCTAAAGTCAGTAAGAATTAAAAGCTTAAATGTGAATAGTGCTGAACAAAAGAAGCAATGTCTGGTAAGCACATGAAAAAGTACTTCGGTCGTAGACATGGTAATAGAACTAAGACTTTGTTCAGCTCTAGTTTAGTTTCATACCCTGAAGACAGCAAAATGTGTAAAATTGGACAATATCAAGAAAGGGTGAGGATTGAAGCAGGTAAACATTTACTCACCCCCGGTGAGAGTCCAAATTGGAGAAAGTATTAGAAAAACAAGTTTAGCTTCCATTTAGGAAATGTGAAGAACCTAGGTGAATATACTCCACAATGATGCTGTATGTTTAAGGAGGAAGAAACAAAGACATGGCAGTGGAAAAGAACTCCTAGGAAACTGAACAGTCTTTTCTTTTTTGAGTAGACAATGGATACAAATTTGTTTAGGGACCAAAATATGGTCACTCTTCCCATCATGACTCTATTCTCTAAAAGGAGAGTGACACAGAATGCCTGATTTAGACAGAACAATTAAGGATTTCCATCAAAATCTTCTGAGAAAGAAGTATTTAACCTGATTATGACAGAATGATAACATTGACTCATGCAAACAGCTACGTGCTGCTGAACAAATGGGAATTAGAAAGAGATTGGCAATGTAGAAACATTAACTCAGACAGATGATGAGGGAGCAAGGGAAAGGGACATGAGATAGTTGGAAAAAGTCAATGTGGGGGGCAGGCTCAGCAAAACACTGCAGCTGTGCTTTAGATTTCATTTTACATTTAATGAAATGAAATCACTAAAGAGTCTTAACACAAGAGTTTGTAGTAGAAGAAGAACAAGTAGAGTCATTGGCGATGGCAACATTTGAATGGAGTTCAGATTATATGTGTGTATGTGTGTAAAATATATATATGATGAACCAATAGATTTATCTCAAATAATAGATGGTAAGCAAAAGAGCAAACCAAAAGCAAACAAACCAAAATAAACCATAAGACAAGTTGCTCTGAAGAAGAAAAATTCTAGGGCAAAAAATAAAAATAAAATGCTTAGCAAGAATCTCTGGAATTCAGGGTGGAGTAAGTCGACTCTAAGACACACATAATCAAGTTAGAAACATCACATGGAGAAATGAGTGCACCTGCTTGAGCTGAGAGACTTAGGGTAGACATTTAAATTCAGAAGTTATCACTACCTCTGAAACAGCTGAAGCCATCAAATTGACAAAACCAATAGGGACTAAGAAAAGTAGAACCTGCCATCATTTGTGTTTGGAACAGAACCCCAAAGGTGCATGTGTTAGGCTAGATCACCAGCCTGCATAGTCAAGGGACATTGTAGACCCTTAGGGGATATGGCCCAGTAGAATGAAGTTAGGTAACTGAGAGTGGGCACAGGAAGAGAATGGATAGCCCTTTTGCTTTGCTTCCCAGCTGCTCATGTGATGAATGGCTTTGCTCTTTTGCCTCATGATCTACAGTAGCACTGCTATAGGACTCAAACATCATACACGGAAACCTCTAAAACAGTGAGCCAAAACCTCAAGATCCATTAGGATTTTTATTTCTGACTAATGGTCTTTAAATGAATAACTTCTGTGGAGCTGGCGTATTATTTGTTATAGATGAGCAACTTGTAAAGAAGTAGCAGTCATGTGGGGTTGAGGAATGCCAGCAGAGCATTCCTCAATGCAAAAGCAGCAGGAGGCTGAAAGCTGGAGGGGCATAGTGCAAGGTAAACCCAGGTCTAAAGTGCTCAAGACTCCTTCTCAACCAATAGGTTTGGGTGCGGTGGTACATGGCTGTCCTCCTAGCTACATGGAAGGCTGAGATCAGGAAGATGCAGTTCCCGATCAATACAGGCAACAGTGTTCATGAGAATCATTCCCAAAGGAAGAATGTGGGTCCGGTAGATTGCCTGTCATCTCAGCTCTGTGGGAAAAAGCTAAAGTAAAAGGATCAAGATCCAGGGGCAAAGGCACAGGCAAAAAGAGAGACCCTATCTCTAAATAATCAGTGCAGATGCTCAGCAGAAGAGCATCTGTCTAGCAAACACGAGGCCCAGAGTCAATACCCAGTACTGTGAAGAATAAATAAGCAGGAAAAAAATCAGAAAAAGATAACTTTGGAGTGAAGGATGATTTCTGTATTAAATTTCAAAGTGAAAAGTATCTCCTTGTTAGTTGACAGGTGACTGGTTATGTTGGATGATTTTGGTTCTGATTTGGACAAGCTTCAGTTCCCCTATTTATTCCACAAGTGCACATCTCATCATTCCAACTACACATCTGGTTCCCTTAGGACCGCAGTTAACAACAACATTTTTTTTCTAAGCCCCTGTGAGCCTGGCTCCTTGTTGAAACTTAGAGGAAGCTGATAAATATTTGACTGATCTAGGTACTGATATTTTCCTGAGCCTATTTCTACTTCATTGTCATGGCCCTTACTTTATTATAAAACAACACTCCTTATGGGCAGGGTCAAAAAAAGTAACCCTGAACACGCTCAACTTCTTTTTAGACATTTTATGTAAGTTTGTTTTGTATTCTCACCACCTCCCCCCATGTCTAAAATAATAATACCACAATGGGAACAGAAGCAAAAGTGAAAGCTGATCCTGTTAGTTCAGATTGGGATTAAGTCAGAACAGATGGTAAAACTTTTTTTAAACCAGGCAATACTTGAGAGCAATAAATGGAACTGTGCTGATGCAGTTGCTTTTACTTGGAAAAGCAAATCCACTCTGGATGCTTAACAATTTTGCAGTGAAAAACAATGTGGAACAAATGTTTGTAGTATTTATACAATGTGTGTGTGTGTGTGTGTGTGTGTGTGTGTGTGTGTGTGTGTGTACTAACTAAACTTAGGACAATTTAAGACGTATATCAAGAACATAAGAAAGCATTTAGTTGTCTTTACCTAAGATAGTAACTCTACTTTTCCTCCTGACTTGGAAAAAATGACTATGGAAAGAGAGAGAGAGAGAGAGAGAGAGAGATCCCAAAGAACTATTTTTCTGGCATTTTATCATGAGAAATGAGGCTTTCAAGAGAGATAGCTGTGGTCAACTTGTCCATCACTATTTTTTTTTGCATTTTCTTTATTCTGTTTCATGTTTCTTTAACTCTAACCATAATTAGTACAATGTAAAACCTTGTCTCATAACCTGAAAATCTTTAGAAATCTGCTGATGGTGCAGTTTCCAATTTAAGCTGAGCCAAGAACCTTTCTGAGTTTCATGGGGAACTTTTCTGCCCTTTGCTACCCAAATCATTTATTTTTTTATTTGATCCTTTTGATTTATTAAAAATATTACTACTGGCCTTAGGGCCTCCTTGGCAGGCAAACAAAATGTTGATAAAATAATTTAATTAAGTCTGGCACAGGGACGAGGCAAGAATCAGATAAAAGAGCAAACCTTTCTTAGAAAATGCCCAAAAATATTTTTTCTCATATGAAGATACTAGACCTAAAAGATAAGCATACATGTAAACACATACTGGATCACAATTGCAGAAAAGTTAAGAGAAGTAGGGTGGAGGGAGAGAAGAAAAGAGAAAATTAGACTGTAAACAATACTGAAGTATTCACATTGCATCTGTGAATGAAAATGGTGAAACTGCACTCACTGTTGCTGTTGAATAATAGGAGATTAAGAGAAGTATGGATTAGACAAGTCAATCAATCTGACCAAAGTACAGAATAAATGTGAAATGTCATGATGAAGTCCAGTTGAACAATTAATATGCCTTTTCAAAATGAATATTACAAACATAAAGCAGGTCCTGTTGGGCAGGGATACTAGCAGGAAGGCAGAGGACAAACTGAGATGGCAATTATGGACAAAAGAGAAAAGGGTTAAACTTGTTGAGATTAACATGGGAAGAGGGGAGGGAGGGATGAGAGAGAGGGACAAGAGGGTGTGAGACCTGATCAAGGTACATTGTTTGCATATATGGCCATGTCAAAATGCATCTTCCCCTTGTACAATTAACTGATGCTAATAAAAAGAAACAAAGAAAATGCCTGGAAAGGAAGCGAGGCGTGCTGGCACACACTTATAATCTCACTTTGTAATCCCAGCATCGGGAGGCAAAAGCAGAAGGATTTGGAGTCTGAAGTCAGTCTGAGCTATACTGTGAGACCTGCTGCCAAGGCTCAAAAATGAAAAAGAAACAGTAGTCAAAGAGAGAAAATTTCTGCCTCCTCACATTTTGTTTCAATGATAGAATGAGGCATATCTAAATTATCTCACAATCTATCCATGGTAAAGAGGAATGTGTTTCATTAGACCCATTACAAACAGCAGCACAAGACATGAGGTTTAGGTTATCTACCTGAAGGTGTATTTACCTGTTGCTGAGTACTGGGGAAACTCTGGCCCTGTTTTCACAAAAACAAACACACAAAACAGTCTCTTGGCCGTTTAGCCTCTAGTCTCAGTTCACCCCAAAGGAATGCAGAGTAAGACAGGCTTACCATTTCCTTTTCACTCCTGATTGAAGCTGATATGTTCTTTAAGGGGGGAAAAAAAGGCTCAGACAGCATTGTGGGTAGATGGGGCTAAGACATTCATTCACTAGATTTGGTCCTAATCACATGCTCGACCATTTTCTACACAAATGACTTATCATTGTCTCAAAGCAAACAGAGCAGAATCATTTCCATTCTTCATGCAAATACCATTTTAAAAATAAGGTAACTAGTGATCTTTGCTTCTAACTGGATACTTTTGACCGACGAAGAGAATAGGTGAAATATTAAAATGGGCGTTAGGCAAAAAGAAGCCTATCTCTGCCAGGCAGAGAGCTCTTTGCACCAGCTTCAAACCTTGCCTATCTGAATGGCTGCTGGTGGTGGTCATGGGAGACATTGCCTCCTTCCACTGCGCCTCCTTAGTGTTGCCTATGTTATGCTCCAGCCACCTTTCTTTTTAATCTGCTCTTTCTTCTCTCACATGGAGAGAAATTCAGAGCATTATCTACTTTCAACCAAAGGAAAGAAAAGTCCTTTTCCCCACAGGGTTTCCTGATTGACTTGTTGAGTGCTAAGACCTTGTCCCCTGGTTCGATATTTCTCCTTTCAGTGATTGAAGGAAATCTCTGATGACAATATATACTCCTGGGGTAGGGCCTAAAATCAACACAGAACACTCTCTTCCTGGGTTGGTTGTGATCAGCTCAAGTGATTTTGAAGAGGAAAGGATAGGGAAAGCTTCCCGACAACCTGCCTTTTCACATGCTTAGTGATTTTTAAGTAATCACCATTCTGCCCTCACACACCACATGATTATGTTGCCCCTGCCTTTCTGCTGGCTGTGAAGTCAGGCAAAGAGCCAAGCCATCAGCTGGGTTGCTGAGATAGTCATGCCATGTGCTCCCAGCAATGTTCAGAGCTACTGAAGCAGCAGCAAACACACAGTCTTATTGGCGGCTGATGCCAGCGGTCAGCGGTCAGGGCCAGTACATTGCTCCACAGGCTTATCAGAGTCATAGGAAACATCTAGGGCTTGCCTTTCTCTGTGTGAGGTGACATATTTTTTTCTCCTGGGCAGACAGACTATTTGTGGAAAGCAATGATTAGTCTGCTAATTTCAAGCAAAAGGAAGACCACATTCCTGTACAAATGCTTGCTTGTTTCTAAGAGGAGAAATTACACATAACTTGCTCATTAACAAGATGGGATCTGGTGGTATATGTCAGGCAGGAGGAAATAGACACAGTACAAGAAAATTGATCACTCCTGTTCTAAACATGGCTGGATGGCTCACTGACAACTATTTCTTTCCAATTTTTATAATAGCAGACATTTAATTTTTGGGGGGGGGTCTGGTCATGGGGCCTGAGCACTGTTCCTCAGCTCTTCAGCTCAAGGCTAGCGCTCTACCACTTGAGCCACAGCTCCAGTTCTGGCTTTTTTCTTTTTGCTTATGTGGTGCTGAGGAATCGAACCCATGGCCTCATGCATGCAGGCAAGCACTCTACCACTGAGCCACCTTCCCAGCCCCAGACATTTAATTTAATACTTTGTTACACCCACACTTATTCCTGGCTCCAGATCCCTTTTTTGATTGTGTTTCAAGTCACAAACAGACTTATGTTCTCATACATTCTAACAGTCATTGTTGACTAGAATTATTTTATTTGTATTGATATACAAGGACTTGCTTAAACTTTTTTTTGTCACAAAGTCAAATTTCTTCCATAATATGCTTTCCAAACTAAACTGCAGTAAGTACAATCAATCATTGTAGGCAGATATTTTGTTTTCCTTTCTTTTGAAATAATTCATTAGGATGAAAGTATAAGGACAGAAATAGTTGTGAACAGAAAATCATCAGAGTTCCTAGTATATTTTGTCATCCTATTTTTAAAATCATTTAAATTTATAATTTCATGAATAGTAAATGAATGGACATTCTCCTCACTGAGTAATAAATGTATGAAATTTTTAGAGCTATATCTTATATTTTCGATTATATTACTTCTTTTTTATCTAGAATTTTTACGTGAAATTACAGACAAATGCCAGTCCTGATAAGAAGAAGAAATTCTGTAATCCAGTAATACTGAGCAAGAGAGGAACAAAAGGTAGGTGGTACTGTTAAAAACTCTTATACAGTGTGAATTAAAACAAGAAAATACCACCTGTATATCATTATATATATTTTCCATGAATCATCAATCCTTTTCCTGGACAAGATACCAGAAGAATCAGCTCAGAGATCCATTGGGGCTTACTTATCAAAGTGTGTTTATGGTGAGAGGATCTGGAAATGTTTAGAATGTTTATCAAACCCACTATGCCATTAATACTCTGTCCCTACCTTGATTGCTCCCATTGCCCATCTCTGTTTTCATTGTTCCCATTGCCTACTTTTCTAGATGGAAAAATTAAGCTCTCTCCTCAGAACCCTCTTCAGTAGCCTCAAGCTCTATGACTACCTTCTGGCCCTCCCAAAGAGTTTCCACCACTTTTCCAGGAAGGATTTATTTCCCAATTAGGGAGAACAAACAATAAATTTTTATGTTGCTAGTGTGAATGGATGTTTCTAATGCACATATTCGCTTCAGATGAAATCACTCTGTTGTAACTGTTACCGTTGTTTTCTCCATTGAGTTTAATGTTGCTCGTATCTTGTGAGATAGTAAATACTTAAACACAACCTCAAAATAAAACTATTAGATTATACTTAATCTTGGGACAATTTGCAATACAGCTACTTTACCGCCGGAGTCATTGCCGGTCATCCAAGAGATGGAACATGTGTCTGTGTTTCAGTCAGTTTCAAAAATGTGTTTCAGATATTCATTTGTGTTGTAACAGAAGCAATCTAACATATCAGTTTGGAAATAGGAATCTTTGCATTCTTTTTCCTGATTATATGCTACTTTTCTGGGCAAGATTTTGTGTCCTGAGAGGGTTTATGGATGAGATTGTCATTGCAAGAGAACCCAGGGAATAGACTGCCATCCTTGTGTGATTAGGAATCATCTAATCCATGGAAGGTCAGAGCACAGCAACAGGTAGAAAGGATCCGCACCTCTTGCTTCCTACCATCTTGCTTGGGCTTGGACCACTCATCTTCTTTGGACTTCGAGCTTGGTATCTCACACTGGCTCACCCGGCTCTCAGGCTCTCTCTGAATTACTCGGCTGGTTCTCCCAGGTCTCTAGATTGCAGACAACGCAACTTCTCAGCTTCTGTAATCAGCTTCTTACTTCTGCTGGTTCTATTTCAACTGGTCCATTTCTATGGAGAAATATAAAACACATACTTTTGTTCTTTTAAATCTTAGCTGTCAGCAAATCCAGGAAGAGATATCTTTTCTAATTTATCAAAGCTTTTTAACATTTTGGAAGATAGCATTGCTTAAGAGAGGAGGAGATACTTTAAAGTGTGAAATGCTGATAAATTACCACACTATTTTAAAGCAGTCCTATCATGAAATTTCTGGGTTGAAAGTCCCCTATTATATTGGTGAGTAGAACAGAAACATTTTTCAATTTCCACTTTCATTCTTGTTTTCCAAATTATTCTGCCTATACATGCCCTGAAAATTACTGAAGGAATCCTAAATAAATTAGACTGTATCCATCATTATTTTCTACTCTAGTGTAGGAGATAACCCCTACATTTAGAAGAACATATTTAAAATAGTTATAATAAAGTGTTGAAATTAAATAAACAATTCTTTAAACTTCAGCATTAAAAAGAATAAAACAAACAAATATAATACTTCAACTTCTCAGCATTTGATATCCACAAAGTTAAAACATGTTTCCCTGGGGCTGGGAAGATGGCTCAGTGGTAGAGTGCTTGCCTTGCATGCTTGAGGCCCTGGGTTCGATTCCTCAGCACCACATAAGCAGAAAAAGCTGGAAGTGGTGCTGTGGCTCAAGTTGTAGAGGGCTGGCCTTCAGCTGAAAGAGCTGAGGGACAGTGCCCAGGCCCAGAGTTCAGGCCCCACAACTGGCAAAAAAAAAAAACACCCCAAACAAACAAAAAGCCAAAAACATGTTTCTCTGATGAGAATTTGCAAGCTTTCCAAAACGGTAAAGAAGGAAAGCTATGGAAAGTAAAGTAGCACATTAGCCACTAAAATTTAGCAGGGTAAATAAAACTTTATTGTTCATTTTTTCCTAATTAAACTTTATAGATTTCTCAGATGTTAATCAGCATGCAAAGCGTCTGGGATTTTGCTTTCTGAAGCAACAGCAGGCAGATTTTTAAATTACCTAATAGAACTCAGTAGCCAAAGAATGGACTGGAAATTGTTTCTTAATTATAAAGGTTTCATGGTGAATAGGAAAAAAAAAAGCCTTGACTTAAATTAGAATGGTGTAAAACTTTGAATCAACTTTTCTCCTCTAATTTGGTTCTCATTTTATTCAGTAAGGAGATAGCTGTCCTTCAGAAAATCATTACAATGGTCTACCCTTTAATTCTAGTTTTGATTTCTAGAATTTTAGTTACTTGTGGCCAATTGCAGTATGAAAATATTAACACAGTGTATGTTGCTCTTTTCAAGAAAGGAAAAAAGCCAAAAAGGGAACAATTTTTATTACAGTATATTATGATAACAGATTTATTTATTTATTCAGCTATGTATTAACTGATTTATTTATGGTTGTACTGGGGTTCGTTTGCTAGCCACGTCTACTACTCAGGCCCATGTTGCCATCATTTTTTTAGTTACTGTTTTTAAACAGATGAGGTTTCTTTTGTTGTCTGTGTATACTTGCATCGTGATCTTCCTACTTATACTTAACACATAACTAGAACCACGTGTGCATACTACCACCACAGCTTTTTGTTAAGAGAGGGTTTCCTTAACTCTCTGTCCATGATGGTCTTGAACCATGACCCATCTGATCTTCATCTCTCAAGTATCTGGGATTATAACCATGATCTACCATATCAAACCTCATACCTTTTATTAATAATTATTTTTATATTATCAATTTTTAAAATTATTTTAACTTTTTATTTGCCTGATTTATAACTTGAACTTTAGCATAAGAATGTTTGGATGTTTGCACGTATATTGGAGGGAAAAACATGAACTGTATGTATGTATAGGATAAAAACAGATTATATAGGTTTCTGGACTAACTGTGGCTTCAGGCACTAGTTGAGGATCTTGGAACATCTTGTGTGGATAAATAGGACCTATTATACTTCATCATCATAAGTCTCGGGCATAGAGTTGTTAGCATGCACTGATTTGAAAGGTTTCTTTACAAGCTATTCATTTTTGGACTCAAATGCATGCATGACAGAGAAACAGTAAATGGAGACCAAGAGCTATTAACCATTCTCTAAAAAAAATAAAATGAAATTGGATTTGAATATTGCTTGGATTGAGTCCAGGGACTCAGGCACAGTAAGCAAGTGCTCCTCTAATACTGAGATATATCCTCAACCCAAGGAGCACTTTTTTTTATAAGCATTTCTATGCATAAATATCTCATGGCTTATATGTTGTATTTGTCCAATCCTTAGCAAGGCATTTTATTTTTCAATCTCAAGGGGTAACTACCCAACTCATACAGGAGTATTAATGAACACCTTTACCCTGTCTCCTCTCATGCCTTCCCTCTTTCTGTCTCTAAAAGTAATAAAACACCACCATAATTCATGTTTTTTTCGATTCCAGCTCTAATCAGCCCATGGGTATTTCAGATTTATGTGCCACATTAAAAGAAATGTTTTCTTAACTTTTCCCAAATTGCCTGTATTCACGAACAACAACCACTTTGCACAAGACAAAAAGCTAGAAAATTTTCGTCACTTGAGGGACAGATTCTTTCTTAAAATCTCAAGGTTGCAAAGATCTACTTTGATCGAATGATATTATTTACTTTGGATATATACCAACTACTGGGACTGTGAGATCCTCTGGTAGTTCTACTTTTTAGCTTATTGAGGAACCTTCATAATGTTATTCCTACTGGATGTGCCATGTGGGAAGAGTTTGCTTTCTCTGAGTCTTTGCTAGTAGTTGTCTTTTTAAATTTTTTTCTGTTTATAATAGTAGATATTCTAACTACATTAAGATATCTCAATATGGGTTTGATTTGCATTCTCTGACCAGTGATGATTTTTTCATATTTGTTGGGCCATTTGCATGTGCTCTTTTGAGAAATGTCAATTTAAATCATTTTCCCAATTATAAATAAGATTGAATATTTACTATTGGATTATATTTTCTGGATATTAATACCTTGTCATAAAAATAGTTTACAAGTATTTTGTCCAGTTCTGAACATTGTCACTTGGCTGTTTTCTTTGCTGTGCAGACTTCTTAGTTTTGGTATAATCCAATCTATCTAAACTTGCTTTGCAAAGGCAGAGTTAGGAAAAATGTCATAAAGGGAGGGAATACATAGGACTATTCATTAGAAGACTCATAGAACCAACAGTGAAATAATGAGGCACTAAATTGAAGCAATAACACAGGAAGAAAGATGAAAAGTATACTTCTATGTGGTTTGCTGCACTATTCACAATAGCCAAAGTATAAGTGCCCATCAGTGAATGAATGAATGAATGAATGGATGGATGGATGGATGGATGAATGGATGGATGAATGGATGGATGGAGGGAGGAAGGGATGGATGGATGGATGGATAAGGAACATATCAAATATATCCACAGAAAAATAATCTTCAGAATGAAACTGTGTCATTTGTGGTAATAGGGATGGAACTGGAGGACATCATATTAAATGAAAGGCAGAGGCAGAAAGACAAATATTGCATTTCTTGCTCATTTGTAAAAGGTAAAAATCTGGCTGTTTATTTCTCTATTTCCTATACTGGTTCATAGGCATCTTGAATGAGAAAATTGTCGTTATATTGTGATGACTCATTAGTACATTTTAAATAAATGTCAACTAAGTAAGTAAGTGAATTCAAATAAGTACAACGTATTTCCTTATGGCTTGAGTTTTTTTTTAAATTTTAACTGTTATTTAAATGGGCCTCGGTGATTTAAATACTAAGAGAAAAGAGGACCATCAGGAGATTCAGAAACAGGGAAAATGTGATGTGGGCTGGGAGAATGGAGAATGGAAATTTCACAAGGGAATAATAGAAGAAAACATGGTTAAGTGAAAGTGGTGGAAAATTGAAAAACTCAAAACTCATCTTTGTGCTGTCACATTACGACACCAAAAGTTGCATAAATCTTTAACTCCTGCCCTTCGTTGTGTGCTCTGGTCTTGCTCTCTGTAATTGTGTCTCTGTCTCTGTCTTTGTGGCTTTGTGTTTCTATTTCTCTCTCAGACACACACAGACACACACACACACACACACACACACACACACACACACACAGAGGGAGGTAGAAAGGGAAGGAAAGATACATGCAATCCTTGCTGATTCTATGTTTGCATATCCAACATCAGAAAGTTATTTAGCATTAAGTACTTCCCTCTGCTTTCTTCCTATTCCCAGCTAGGGAAGACTAACTCTCAATATGCAAGCTTAAAGTTTTCTCTTTTTTATCCTGTTATAGTTGATTTGATAAACAAACAATAAATAAATCCCTGCTCTGTTGTACTTTCAGATTATTTTCTAGAAGAAGACTCATGTTGACTTAGAAAATCATATGAATACAGAACAGTCTCAAATTAGTTTCTATAATAGTAGGGACACTTTGTCTAGGAAGTGGCCTTGCTATTACCCACGTGTGTCTATGGAGCCCATCAAATGTGCTACAAAGTCTTCTTTGTTTTGCTTCTTTTCCTTGAGTTAAGGTCTCACTATTTACCCCAGGCTGTCTTCAAACTTCTTAATCATGCCTCAACCTCTCAAGTGGCAGGATTACAGGCATGTGACATCATGCCTGGCTGCATTCTTAATCTGAGTTTAATTAATTTAAAGCTAAATACCCATACATGGTTAGTTTCTAATATTATGAAGCATACATCTGATCTCAGAATTGCAGCTACTACCACTTCCTCACTAAGCAAACCACTGTACTTACTGGTTGAGCAAATAAGTACAAAATCTGCAGTGCTAAACTTCTAATTTCCTAGCAAATCTCTGATGGCACTATTTAATAGGAATTAAGGGAAAGCTGGCTGTGAAGATTCACTCATTCACGTTACACATGAGTAGGCAACCAAATGCATGCATAATCAGTCTATCAAGAAAGGTTATAATTAGAACCTTATTTATTTGCTTCATGTAGAGAGCTGAATCTCCTTTACCATATTAACACAATCAGTGGGAAAAAAGGCAATGGAAAATTGGTTTTGGCATACTCATTATTCCTTTTGTACCCATGAGATCTTCCACATAAGTCAAAGTAGCATTCTGGATTAGTGTTAAAGATGTTTCTAGTGATTAGGCTATCCTAAATAATACATGAACCTCGGCATACCTACACATTTCATGTCAGCAACTGCTTTTGGTAATTCCTTCCAGCCTTCTGTAGATCTGCTTAGCTTGCTATGTATGCTCAGGAGGATCTTAACTTAATTCATAAAAAGGAAGCATCTTCAAATGTTGCTTATATAGTTCCATCTTTTGGAAAATGGGGTTGCATTGCAAATAGTTGAGGTGGAGCCTATGAATTTGCATTGAAATAAGCCCTCTGGTAATTCTCATGCAGATGTCAGCTCCAGGTTTCATAAAGGTGAAATGGTACTGTGGAATTCATTAGGCAACCATGCTACAAACCATAGGCACACAGCTTTAATGACGAAACCATTTTGAAGTTTTATTAGATGAACATATCTATAGAGAAGGAGATGTCTATGCTCCTGTAAAAATAGGATTTTACTGAACATGGTAGTAAATACTTGTAATCCCTGTTCTTAGAAGGTGGAAGTAGGAAGAATTGAGAATTCAAGGTTAGACCGAGCCATATCATGAACCTTGCACCACACTACAAAAGGACATAAGGCATAAAGCATAATAATGAATATACATAGTAGTGTTGAAGTTGCGGAGTCAGTGGTAAAATGAATATACATAGTAGTGTTGAAGTTGTGGAGTCAGTGGTAGAGTACTTGCTTAGCAGACACAAAGTCCTAAACTTCATCCCCAGCATCAGAAATTGATTAGCAACAATAGATATATGTTCTAGAATAAGAAGAAATAGAAACTTTATGGGAATGAACCATAAAATTATAACAGCCATGAATAGCAAATAATTGTGGAGCTACAATCCTTTCCTTTTAGCCAGATGTATGGAGCACCTAGTGGGAAACAAAAGGTTATCTCTACATTTTGGGGTTTCTTTGTTTGTTTTTGTTTTTCTCTTTTACTCTTCTTAATAAGGTAAGAGGAAAGCAAGCACTGGCTTGAATCAAAAATCCCTTACCCCTGTCTGTGGTTGGTAGCATGTACCCTGCTTCAAAAGCCCTGTGCTCTGAGCTGAGGTAAGCAGCTCAGAATAAAGTCATTTCCAACTGTTTGTGTCTTTTTCATCATGGTAAGAAGGCCTTATTAGGTATGGATTTCTTGGTGGCATATTTTAGGGACAGAATCCCTGGGATTCTGTACAAGTAAAGCCATTTCAAAAGTAGCCTACCTTCTAATGATGCAGACAGGAACAGCAGTGACTCTTACAAAGACAATTTCACACCTTCAAGTATAAAAATAAAAAGCCATCCCCCCTGTGCTAAAAACTCAGAGAAAAGCATACTGTGACTCTAGATATTCGGTGCTGAAATTTAGGTAGCTTCCTAAATGGGAGCATAATTGTCTTTCCACTAATACTAAAAGTATGCTTTGAAAAGGCCAGAAAGACTCTTGTTATACTAAAAATAACTCATATTAAACTTTTTGAAAGTGCTCATCCTGTTTCAGTAAATGGAGTCCTATTTTTTCAGCTGCATTTCCTAGGGTCAAGTTCTTCTCCTTGTTGTATGGGGAGAAAACAGAGAAGCCACATTTTCAGAGGGTGAATCTTGGAGTCTTTATAGTGACTGCATGGTGGACTCCCGTCTCAAAGACCAGACACTAGCAAATGCCCTTTAACACTTTTAGGAAACTGAGCCATGAAGCCCAGAGAGGAAAGAAAGAACAAGAACAATTCCTACAAACCAATTCTGCTCCAGTGGAGAGCTGAAGTGGGACTCCGTGGTGACCGGAGAAGAGCCAGAAGACAGGAGACAGGATGCTAGCATGGAGACATATGGCATGGCAAAATGGTGCCTAAGCTGTACAAGGTCTAAACGGGGTCTAAACAGGAAACTCCATTCCCAGGCACTGGATGGTTTAATAACCTACATTAATGTCCCCACTCCTGCCTCCAGGGATTCAGGCACACCCATGACCTGGGAGGCAGGGGCTTCAACTTTCCCTACTATATGGCCATGATGGCCCTGGCCAAACCCAATCTCCCTACTTCACTCTCTCTGATAATCATCAGAAGGAATGGAAATATTAGGAATATTGTCTCAAATAACTATTGTGAAATAGTTGAAGGCTTCCTCACTGTAGAGTAGCAAATTAGGTTTAGAACAATTATTAACTGGACCACAATAAATCAACTAGGAAATGACAAAACTTAAATCAGCTCCATGTATTTGAAACGTGGTATCTCTAAAGGCAAGTCTAATATGTCAGGCCATTGTGCGCCCAATGCCTATGTATCTTAGTTTTGAATTTTGTTTACAGCTCAGCACAGCATGTATAAAACTGGATACATCCCTTTCCCTTAGATTCCTTCCCACAAGCTAATCTACTCCACTCAGTAAAAGTTATCACCATCCACTGACATTCCCAAGTGGAAAGTCATGCTTACTTAGTCTCCATCTCTATCTGTCTCATTCTGTTTAGAATCTCATTCCTTTTTCTTTTTATTTAGGCTATTTCTATATAACCCAGATGGCCAAATTCAAGACCCTCCTGCTCAAACTCCTGTCTTTCTTATTTCTCTTATCCAATCAAACACTGAGTCTGACTGATTTTCTTAATTCAAGAAGTTTTCCTCTATGCCACTTCAACCATGCTTGCCCAAGGCACCCTCTTCTGTGCTGGGCATTACTAAAACCATCTCATGGCAAACCTCACATGCAATACCAACATCCAAACTCCAACTGGTGGCAAAAGTGATCTTTCTAAAAACTGTAAGTCATCCCAACATGCTGCTCAGCCTCAGATGAAAGACTTGCACTTTCCTAATATTGCACCAGGTTTACCATGTGTTCAAAGCCATTTCCTATGCTAATACCTCTACCACTATGGAAACATTAATTTCTGCTAAAACCAAAGCTCCCATTTCAATTGCAACATCATACCTGTTAGAAAAATGGAGATCGGAAATGGAATAGACCTGCTCAACAGGCTAGGACTGTTTTTGCCAGTGAGGGGCACAGACCTTCCTGTGATTTTTTGGAGGTTGTACAAGGGACTGGATTTTGGGCCAGGTTTATATGGGTCATAACAAGGAAACGGAAAATAAAAAATGGCCTATGGTCTCGTGGAGGCTGAGGGCGGTGTCCTTGGCTAGACCCAGAGTGGAATGTTGCATCTCAGGCCAGGGCATTATCAGCTAAGGCAAGGTTGGAATAACCAGTCTGCAGAGTGAGCAAGCACTTGATGTTTTACTTGACCCTGGAGGAAAAGGACGGGAGTCAATCCTTCATTGCCTGCATCTGGGCTCACAGAAGATGCCACACAATACCAAAATGTTGGTGTTTATCTATCAATGGGTATTGTATCATATTGGAGACATAAATAGATTATAGAAGATACAATCTAAATCTTCAATATTTACAACTAAAATTTTAGATATTTTTAGTTTCTTTTACAATTGGCAATTTCTATTACCTAAAAGATGTGATGGGTAATCATTGTAATTAGGTTTCTTGGAATGAACTGAGCAAACAGAAAGAACAATCCTTTAGTTGCTAGTATTACTACATGAATATGTAATCACTGCTAAGTACACACATATTAACACATTCAGCCAGACTTCAAATGATATTAACTCAGAGTCCATTCTCTTTCATGTAATCTAAATTACTGTCCATATAAATTAGCAAAATCTGCAGTTCTTTTTAATACAACAGTCTTCCCTTGAGTTTGATTTTGTGATTAACATGATGCTATGTGCTAGCTACACATCTACTTATGTGGCAATAATAAAGAAAATGGAAAGTTAATGTATCTGTGCAAGAAAATTATTCTCTGCTGAGAAAATAGTGACTTTAAACTAATATAAATAATTGCCTTTTAAAAATATCCTAAAGAAGAGGTTGTTTTTAATGATGGGATATCTAATGAGGCTTAGAAATTTGGATCACTCTGAGCTACAAGATGTCTACAAAATATCTGTAAGCTTAGGTTAGATCCCCAGCCCAGGACATGAGCCTACCTAGAACAATATAGCCAAGAGAAACTGCAGAACTCTCAATTCTAGCTGCTGCTTGACACTGAAAATGCCAAGCAAGATTGGACTGGGGATCTCACACAGACTGCAGAGAATAACTCAATGCTGCCATTGCAGGTGTGAATCTATGCTAGCATCTTGGATCTATTTCTATTGAAGCCTGGAGAGATAACAGAGAAAAAAAATCTTATAATCGTCTGTTGCCTTAATTTTTTTGAGTCTGCTCACTTGTTTATCCAATAAATTCCTGGCAGGCAATAAACCTGAGTGTTAAGACCTTTCTCCTCATGGAAGTGGTATTCCAGCCAAAGAAGGTGTTTTAAATTCCATGGAACAAATAAAATGACCACAACTGGAGCGAACACTAGGAATAGTATCTCTCAGAAGGTGTGGTCTAGGAAGTTCTTTCAGCAGTGACCTTTAAGCTGAGGACAGAAGGAGGAAAGGCACAGTCATGATTTGATCCCAGGTGAGAGAGGAAAGGACGACCAAGGAGCATTCAGTGGGTTTAGAGACAAAGTGAGCAGCCTGAATATTCAGAGCCTTATCTTCGCCAACTGGGGGACTGAATTTTACTCTAAGGTCTTGGAAGTAACTGGAATTACTTCTAAGGTCAGAAAGAGTAAGGAAGTCAAAGGGACACTGTAATGTATAGGAATGTCTGTTTTCATGTTCTTCGGAGAAGTTCCATGTAACATGGATGAAATTTCTATTACACATCAACCAAAGGAAATTTCTTTTATTTTTTATTTTATTATTTTTGGTGGGTCGTGGGGCTTGAACTCTGGGAGTGGGCACTGTCCTTACTCTTTAGCTCAAGGCGAGTGCTCTCCTGCTTGAGCCACAGCGCCACTTCCCAAAGGAAATTTTAAAAGCTTTGTACATTTCCTAAAAAATGGGGAAATGTCATTCTTTCTGATGGAAGCATATATATATATATATATATATATATGGAAGCACATATATATAGAATTCCATTATATATATGTATGATATATATATACATATAGAATTCCATTATATATATATATATATATATATATATATCATATTTTCTTGATCCATTCAACTACTGAGGGGCATCTGGGTTGGTTCCATATCTTAGCTATGGTGAATAATGCTGCAGTAAACATAGTTGTGCTGGTAGCTTTAGTATGGTCTTGTTTGTGATCATTTGGGTAAACGCCCAGAAGTGGGATTGCTGGGTCATAGGGGAGCTCTATGTGGAGTCTTTTGAGGAACAGTACACTAGTGTTCCCTTTGGCCACATCCCCTCCAGCATCTGCTGTTATTAGATTTCTTGATTATAGCCATTCTATCTGGGGTGAGGAGGAATCTCAATGTTGTTTTGAGTTGCATTTCTTTTATGGCCAGAGATGTTGAGTATTTCTTCATGTGTCTATTGGCAATTCTTATTCTTTTTCAGAGAAGTCTCTCTGTAGGTCTTTAGCCCACTTATTAATGGAGCAGTTGTTTCTTTGAGGTTTTGTTTTTGGAGGATTTAATTTTTTAAGGTCTAAGTGTATTTTAGATATGAGGCCCTTGTTTGCTGTATAGCTGGTGAAGATCTTCTCTCAATCTATGGGCTTTCTATTGATCTTGCTAGCTATGTCCTTTGCCATGCAGAAGCTCTGTAGTTTCATGCAATCTCATTTGCCCAACCTTTCTTTGATTTGTTGTGGATCATTATTAAGAAAAATTTGGCCTGTGCAAAGGAGCCTTAGAGTTTCTCCTATTCTTTCCTGTAATGTATTCATTTGTTAGGAAATGGAAAGATTTGGAAAAAATCATCTTGTTAAGTAACCCAATGAAATAAATGGTTTCCCTTATTTGCAATAATTAGTATAGGTCTAGGATATTCTTATCAGATGAGCAGAAAAACTCAAAATCTATGTACATATCACCATATAAGATGATGCTAAGTGAAATGAACTCCAAGATATGGACATAAGAGGTTTTTCTCTGTTGTTGTTGTTTTTAATGTACTATCTGATTTCTTCATTTGTTTCTTTTGTATGATCTTTCTCCTGTGGTATCTCCCTGTTGTCACTGTATTTGATTTTGGTACCCTGCATCTTGTATATACATTTATCTAATTTGGGGAGGGGAAGGGGGATAGCAAAATGCTGAAACAAGGACCCGGGATGACCCATTGCAACAATGAAACTCACAAGACTCTATGTTGAAATGAACCTTATAACTTCCCAGAGGAGTAAGGAGGGTAGGAGGGGGAAGGGATAGTGGCAGAAAACAAGGGAGGGGTAACAATGACTGACAAGAGATGTACTCATTACCTTACTGATGTAACTGTAACCCCTCTGTACAGCATCTTTATAATAAAATAAAATTTAAAAAGCTTTGTCATCCTACAATATATTTAATATAATACATATTTAATAAAGCTGGTTTCTCTACATTACAATCAGTATGTTTTTCTGAGCATCTCACCATTTTATCTCAGAAAGAAACACAAAACCTCCCAATTAGCTTCCTTGTGACATAAGTGCAAAAATGGAAGATCAGAAAGGAAGAGAAGGCAGACAATTGAACTTCAAAGAGAGAGTTGCAGAGTAGAGAACCTAGCCATTGGAGGAGGTGGAGGAAAGGCAACAAGAAGTAACCATGAGATACTGTCTTAGGGCATACCTCAGAGAAAAGGAGCCAATTGTGGGATTTTAATTTTTAACAGACTCAGTATCTTGAAGAGGTAAGGGTAAGTTGTTTCACTATGTTCATTGCAGCATTGTTTACCATAGCCAAGAAATGAAATCAACCCAAGTGCTGTTGTAATCCTAGCTACTAAGGAAGCAGAGAGCTCAGGATGGCGGTTCAAAGCCAGCCCGTGCAGAAAAGTCCGTGAAACTCTTATCTCCAATAAAAATCACCAGACAACCAGAAGTGGTACTGTAGCTCAAGTGGTAGTGTGCTAGCCTTGAGCTGAAGAGCTGAGGGACAGTGCTCAGGCATAGAGTTCAAGCCCCATGACTGACCAAATAATAATAATAATAATAATGCACTGTGATATGCTAAATTATACAGATCTCTAGGTACTCACACAGAATGAGAGAAAAGGAGGACATTCTTAAGAGAATCACATGTGCACAACAGTTTTGTGCATCTGACCATATAAAATAATACTTATCGACAAGAACTTCAGGAAGTGGAAACTAGAGGTTTTATTTTTGTTGTTGTTGTTTTCATTTTTTTCTCTTGTTTGTTAATTGTCTGTCTTTGGGAGGGTCTGGAGGACATAGAAATGGAGGGACAAAAGGGTAAAGAAATGCAGCAGTGGTACTCACCTAACACTACGTTGAAAATTAACATGTGGGTGAGGATAAGAGAGAAAAACTGGGTGAGAGCGAGAGAAGGGGTGACATGGTTCACAAAGAAAATTCTTTATCTGACTTGTGTAACCTTAACCTCTCTGTATATCATCTTTACAATACGATAAAAAATGTTAACTTGTTTGCTCGATTCTTTTTTTTCCATTTTCTTTTCTCTTTTACTGTAGACAGTTTTGAAGTTTTTAATACAGGACTTTCTACTCGCCAGCCAAGCACTGCTCTATCACTTGATCCAAACCTCCAGAATTTTTTAAAATTTATTTTTTTGGATAGGGTTTCATGCTTTGGCTCAGCTAGTTTTGGAGCCATAATCCTCCTACTCCTGCTGCTGAAATAGTGCATGGCTAGAATTATAGGCATGCACCACCTCTCCAGGCATTCTTTTGTTTATTGTTTTTCCTTCTCTATAGAAAAATGATAAGCAGTTTATTTGGAGACAGAAAAATATACATCTCAGCACCTAGGTTGTATTGTAATTTGTGTGTTGGCTACATAGTTCTGAACATGGTACATAAGAGGACAGAAAAATCAAGAGTTAATTCTATTTGGTATCAAAAAGAAATAATGTACCTGAGCCTTAAGGAAGAGAAAACTTTCTACAAGATGGAGAAGCAGGGAGCAGAGGCCAAGGTGTGCAACGCTAAAGAAACATAAAAAAGGAGGAAAGCCTGGGGGATTTAAATGTAGTTCTTATAAAGCAGAGCAAGATTCTCCACCAGGCACCAAAGGCTTAAGCACAGATAAATCATTTTTTTCAGGATCCTAGTTATTTCCCTGCAGATCTTTGATTATCTTTCATTATTTGATTCAATTGTGGGTTATGAGAATGAGCTTCTTTCCTCAGTCTGCCTCTTCATTCCCTGCTCTGAACATGATGCTTTGGGAGAAGCCTTGGTATCCCTTTGTGAGCATCTGCTGTGAGGTCTGTGTCAAATTTTTATTTTCAAGACTGTGTTTCACATATGTTTGGCTTATTTTCCATAAATCTTTACATTTATATGTAAACTTAAATGTATTTATATTAAAGTGAAGAGGATCTATATGCTTAATTAGTATTCAGCTGTGCTTTGGTAAAGAGAAGTAATAAACATTGAAAAAGAAAGTAATAGAAACACTCCTAAAACGGTATCCAACTCAAGATATTGGTGACTAGAGATCAAGTAACAGGCCTGGAGAAAGAACTGTATCAAGCAGTAAAACTGAGGAGAAGAGGAAGGGAGAATTTAGGAATAGGAGCAACAGATAGCTTACTTGTTTGTTTGCTTTTTTGAGGATTTAGAAGACATATTAGATATATTTGAGGGTGTGTTATATTAGAATGTGAATAAAAATGTTAAGCACATAGGAAATAATGAGAAAATTGAGTACATTATTTCAATCTTTGTTTTCACTTGCTATGGACGTGTAGTTTATATCCAGTAAAGTTTGGTATTTTTACTATACAGGTCTTTCTGTATTGCAAAGGCAGAGATGCAGTCATATAATGGTGAAATATCATTCCTTCTCTGTCCTGATGGGCAATCCTTTCTCATCTCTGGCCTCAGGCAAACATTGATCTGGGCTGGCTCCATGATTCTCTGTTTCCTCAAGTGCATGTAAATGTTATGGAAAACAATATATTATGTAGCAGTGCAAGTTTGCCCTCAGTGATTTATGTTAGTGAATTTCTGATCCATCCATTTGCCTATTTTTTTCTTTTTCTGTTTCCTTTATCACATTGTGGTTACTCATCAAATACTTAGTTTTTCCCATTCTTTGAGATTCTGATGTTTAATAAATTGACTCTCAGTAAACAGCAAAAATTGTATAAAGAAGCAAAAATGCAATGATATAGATACACACATAAATATGTATGTGTAAGATAATGCAAATCATATGAAAACTGTGTTATTTCTTACAAGATGAGAGAGGAAAGAAAAGTTTATTGAGGATAATTAAATCTTCTACCATAAGACATTAATAGATCATGCCTAAAATACAAAAAGAAGGAATGAGAATACAGTATAGAGAAAATGCCAAAACCCATTGAAATGATTTTTTTTAATAATTTGCTTGTCTCTCGAAACATTGAGACTATTGTCTTAGGGAATTAGTGTTCCATTTTGATTACAAATTTTTCTTTTATTTTCTTAAAATACAATTCATTCAATTTAATTTTTAACAGTGTGCATTTATTAGTATGATAAATAAAAAGCTAAGTCTGGGCATGGTGGCTAATGCCTGTAATCCCAATTAACTGGAGAGGTGAAAGAAGAAAGATTGAAGTCTCAAGCCAACCTGGGAAAAAGCACAATGCCTTATTGAAGAAATAAACTAAAGAAAAAAAGGGCTTTGTGCATTGCTCAAGTAATAGAAAGCCTGCCTAACAATAATGAACACCTGAATTCAAACCCCAGAACCATACTTTTTTTTTTTTCCTGTGAAACTACAATTTGGGTTTGCACTTGCTAGGCCTGTGCTCCAATACTTGAGCCATATCCCTGGCTCCATTTGTTTGTTCTCCATAAGTCCTTTTGCTCCTTTGGAAAAGAACTATTTCATTACCTGTTCCCCAAAGTTATCATCTTATCTTTGTATTTTCATTATAAACCATTTTTCCTCATGTTTTCAGGAGTTTTCTTATACCTGTTTGACAAAAATGAAAGGTATTGATAGAAACCTAATGATTCATTTGGTCACATCACCTTAACAAAGGAAACAGTAAAAATTTTAATTTACCAATACATTGCTCAGAGAGAAATTTATAGCTTCAAATAATGAGCTCAGACCCCATAATCTGACTACCACCAAAAAAGGATCATAATTCCCAGACCAAATTAAATGATTTAGGAAATTACTTACGGGATCAAAATTTCCCTTCTCTGGAATAAAAGAATCCAAAATAATATTTGCTTCAAATCAGCAGAAACATTAACTAGCCCAGTGAGGGGGAAATTAAATAGTGGCAAGTCAATTGGGACCACGGGGAATGTGTAACATTGAAAAAAAAATGGCATAAATACAGCAAGGAATTAGTCCCCTTTGCAGGACCATAGCTTCAGAAGAAGAAAGTAATTTTGCCTGGCCCTACTTATTTCCCCAGGGACTAATATGTTGGTTATATCTTTAAGGATTCTTTCATTAGATTTCAGTACTTTGGGTTTAATAAATTCAGTATATCCCTGGCAGTTTCTAGAAGAAAAGAAGTTGATATCATGTAGACAAAGTGAAACTGTGAAGAGGAGAGGATATGTATCCAATCCATCCCTTATTTTATTGTCATATGATACAATAACACCAGAGCCAAACCACTGCCATCAATTTAAGTGGTAAGTGGTATAGTGCTTACTATCTTTCAGGAGTTTCCTACGTTGCCTACCAAGTGGAATTTAAAGAATTCTTCTATGAGGAATTAATAAAGCCAAGATCTGGGTTTCTGGTTGAAATGTAATTTACAGTAGGTGCCTGCTGGTTAACTCAACTGCTATTAAATATTGTCACACGAGCCTCAATTCCTTTCACCTGTAAGCAAACCTTTGGTCCTGCTACTCAACTGAAATTCATATACTTGGAAAAATTCCACCATTGTGTTTCTAATATATAGAAACTACACCCTTGAAAACATTAAATTGTCCAGCCTAATTTTAGTTTTTAGCAGAAAATTAGCAGTACTTTAATAAAACTGACACATTTTAAGAACTCCAGTCTTAGAACAATCAGTATCCTAAAGTATATTGCAATTTTGAACATTTCTCACATCCATTATCTTCCTTTTGGTAATAAAGAAGACTGGGCTTTCTTAGAGATGTAAATAGTACAGAAGTGAGAATCTGAAAATATGGCTTGTTACTTGGAAAGGTTGTGTTCCTGATCCTTCAGTTCTGTGTGTTATATCTCTGTTCCATTCTGACATATAACTCATAGCTGAGTCTAGGGGATTCTTACACCCTGTGCTCCTAAGACTGGACGTTCCTATTATATTTAGGCGTTTTAGAAGGTAACACTTAATTGGTTAGATCCCACAACATTCAGATTGGTTGTGAATTCCTAATCAGGTCTATTGGGCAATGGCTATCCCCAGGACAGTAGTAAAATTATTGAAACTAGAAAGGGCTAAAAAGGAGTAGAGGTAAGAATTTTTGAAACAGTGTTTCTTTTTCATCTGGTTTTTGCTTGCCAGGAAAAGATATAGTCCAGGTCCTAGGTTCTAACCAATTTACCCTCTCAAGGACAAGAAAACAACAACAACAGGAAAGCAATATTGTTATTACAAAGTGATTCAGTTAAATCAATTTTTAGAGAACATGTAATCCAGAAATAGTAAATAGATGGAATTCATCCATCACATTCTTACCTGGGGGCCAAGCAGTGCTAATCAATTTCTTGAAAGCATCTACTTTTTTTTTGAAAGTATGTAATAAGTGATACTTCCTACATGCTTTGGCTGATCTGATTCAATGTATTCATTTTATAATAGAGGATTAGGTGATTGGATCCACCCACAGTCACACATAAACCCAGTATTTAAGACTACTACTTTTATCTGCACTACTTTCATCTTAAAAATAAATACTATCAGCTTGTACGTCCTATTCTGTGTAAATTTGGTTTTGCCCTATTTTGTATATGTTTTTTCAATATTCCTCTCAGAAACCATGTGGTTTAATGATCGTAAGTGAATATAAAGTGAGAATGGGTAAATTCAAGTGGAAAAACAGATCCAGGTGAAATATTTCTCACTGGAATTAAGTATCAGGCAGGTGTAAGGTGTTAATTAACACCTAGTATTTAAATAATAACTGAAGGCAAACTAGGAAAACAGAATCCAAATCCATGAGTATATCTTGAAGAGATCTGGAAAGAGAGAAACAAACCAGAAAAAAGAACCCAATAAGGAAGTATTTACAAACTATACTTAGTCCTCAGTATGCTTTATATTATTTGAAATAAGACTTTAGAGTCAGTTATGGCTAAGGACCTAATAAAGCAATGCAAGTTTTTATGGTTTGCTTGGTAAGGGTGGAGTGACATCAAGCTATTGCTCTTAGTTACATTCTAATATAGGATCTATTTCTTTAAAATGACACTAGAACCTTGCATTCCCTTATATAATATATATCTATAACTAACACTAGCATTGTAATAAGTAGAAAGCACTCAGTACATCCAAATCACTATGAGCAGGAAATGACTGATCCTAAAGAAAAGTTGTGCAAATTAAAAGCTCCTATAAATGATTGATGTACATTTGGCTTCACTGGGGTTCTACTTATCAGCCCATGAATAGGGGTGAGCAGGATGATTATAAGATCAGTATGTAATATGGCAAGTTATTCATCAAGGAATCCCTTTCAGAAAAAGTGTGACCAACTTCCTCAGGGTATCACTGAATTTTTGATCAATGTTGAAGCTCAGCCAGGGAGGGGAAATCACCCTCTCAATTCATGCACAGAGTTAGAAAAACAAACAATGCAGATAAGACTTGCCACTCAAATCTATGAAGCTTCCTGAAAATTTCAGCTTGCCAGACACGTAGGTGGCTGTGCTACATTCAAGTTGGTTGGGGGAATAAAATAAATAAAATTTACAAAGTTAGGAGCTAAATGTTTCTGTACTCAGTTCTGATACTTCCGATTTGTTTGTGAATTCAACACATGCACTTTCCTTCCAGTAACGAACCTGGATTTGGGGGTTCAGAGAGCTCTGTGGCAATGAACATTTCAGGATGCCCTTGACTTTGGTTTATAGAAATCATCTTTTCCAGTTCAGTGACCTGGTACTGCAATGGCCCCAGCTACCTCCTTCCGTTCCACCAGGGAAGGAACTTCCAGTCTAGCCTGAATACACAGCTCCTTCTTCATCCTCCTTTCTGTCCTAATTAAGTTGCCTTCATGCTGGGGAGCAAAGCATAGCACAAGTTATTAACATAGATCTTAGGAAGCCAGAGACTAGATTGTCATTGCCACAGCTTAGGTCTTAGTAGTTAAAAGACTTTTTAAATTTTTTCTTAAAAAAAAAAGAGAAGGAAAGTTAAATTAGAAAAGTCTGGCAAGACAGCAGAACCTTCAAAAAAACATCGTTGCTATAGCAACATTTTTCTGGTCTGAATAGTTTATTTCATCCTAATTTATGTACCATAAGATATTACTATTTATTTTGACCTGTAGACCTGAAATGGTATTTATTACATGCACAATGAAATTACAAATTGAGATGCTCTGATTTATTTAGTATTTTGTTTACCACCAATGGAGTATCTGCTATTTGCCTATGTTATATATCCAGCAATACAGTGTACATGTTATTATATAAAACCTGAAGATTAAAAAGATTTTGGTAAACATACTTTTGATATACAAGATGAGATAATAAAATAAAATGAATCTGAAATTACTCATGCATTTCTTGAGCTTTTTTAAGGTACTCAACTTCAGCTTGGATCATTTGGTTGAAAATATTTTTCCCTTTCAATGTGTGCTTTCCACTCTGCAAGAATTTTCTGAGGTGAGAATGAGAAATTCTACTTCATTAGAAACTTATGAAGATGCTTTATTCTAGCTTTGATTACATATGCTTTGCTGATGGGGGATAGTACTGTCCTTACAATCTCATCCTATTAGGAAACGAGAAACCTCTTTCATGAAAGAGGCTTTGACTTGTACTAATGTATTATCTAGCTATAGAGGAAAGATGTACATAGATAAATATGGATTAATAACAATAGGAAAATTTAAGAAAAAAATCTCATGACTGAAAAAAATCATAGCTATTTTTTAAAAACCAGAACCTTCATTCAGATGATCAGTAGCACAATAACACTTAATAACACACAACTTTATTAAAGGGAATCAGTTGAGAGTAAAGTATTTAGAAAGCTATTCTTAAAAGTCAGCAGTCAGGGGCTAGGAAGGTGGCTCAGTGGTAGAGCGCTTGCCTTGCATGCCTGAGGCTCTGGGTTCGATTCTTCAGCACCACATAAGCAAAAAGAAAAAAGCCAGAAGTGGCACTGTGGCTCAAGTGGTAGAGTCCTAGCCTTGAGCTGAAGAGCTGAGGGACACCGCCTAGGCCCAGAGTTCAGGCCTCACAACTGGACCCCCCCCCCAAAAAAAGTAAGCCGTCAGAAGTGATATAGAATAAAATGAATTAATTTCAGTGACATAAATTAAGTGAACTAATTTCTTACCTGGACAATTCTTCAGGACAATTGCTTAGAGACTAAATTAGACATGTTTTGTAAATAAAATTAATTGGCCACAGCTACTTTTCTACTGTACTACAGAATTCTATGTGTGTGTGTGTGTGTGTGTGTATGTGTGTGTGTGTGTGTGTGTGTGTGTGTTAATTCTAGTGCTTGAACTCAGAGCCTGCATGTTGTCTCTTAACTGTTTCACTCAAAGCTGGTGTTCTACCACTTGAGCCATATCTCCACTTCTTCCAGATTTTTTTAACTGGTTAGTTGGAGATAAAGTGTCATGGATTTTCCTGCCTGGGCTGGCTTCAAACCATTCAATAATTAATTATGCTTTTTTTTTTTTTTGCACCAGTCCTGGGGCCTGAACTCTGGGCCTGAGTACTATCCCTCAGTTCTTCAGCTCAAGACTAGTGCTCTACCACTTGAGCCACAGTGCTACTTCCAGCTTTTTCTGCTCATATGGTGCTGAGGAATTGAACTCAGGGCCTCATGCATGCAAGACAAACATTCTACTACTGAGCCTTCTTAGCCCCTAATTATGCATTTTTAATGTATCACAGAAACAAGTCTGAATTATTCCCACCTGTACCAGGTACTAAAAGTATGGTATTACAAGAATACAGGATCTTACTGAGCTTCTCATAGCACTCTCGGATTTATGCATCAAGAGATTTATTACATGGACAGGGAAAATACTGGTATATTTACTATTAATGATGGTCTTTTGTATGAATGAAACAGTTTATTCATAATGACATAGTGACTAGATTCATTTTTCAAAACCTGTATACTCCAGTTTAGAGGTTACAGGTATATGGACAGGATTGTCACTGGAATTTGAAAATGGAGATTTTCTTTTGTATCAATAGAATGATCTCAAACTGCTTGGTTATAGCGGGAAGGCTTAAGTCCATATTCCTAGCTAGTCAGAAAGCTGAGATCTGAGGACCATGGTTTGAAGCCAGACCAGGCAGGAAAGTCAGTGAGACCCTTGACTCCCATTAAGCACCAAAACGCTGCAAGTGGAGCTGTGGTTCAAGTGGTAGAGCATCAGCCTTGAACAAAACAGCTAAGAGATAATGCCCAGGTCCTAATTTTAAGCACACATGTGCGTGAACGTGCGCACGCGCGCGCATGCACACACACACACACACACACACACACACACACTTATGCTTGGCTATGCTGTATTGGCAAATACAAACAACAGAAGTATACTCTGAATTGTGCTATAATTTCAATTTGCATTCTTTTTCATTTTAGATGAAGTACCAAATTAAAAAACAACAACAAAAAGAACAGGAGCCTTGCTGGTAATGTAGAGAAAAAGAATAGATAGTGAGTACGCTTTTTTTGTTGATGTGTCATTGCAGTTTCCTACTTGGAGTTTAGGGAAGCTGTGATCCATTTTTATGCTTATCTTCAAGTCTGGTCTTTAGCCTGACTTCAAACCGAAGAACATGGAGAAACCAGGTTGATAATCTGTAAGATAATAAGAAACAGGAATGATGACAGGAATTTGTTTTACAAAAGAAAGGCGGCTAAAAATTTCCTCACATCAATACTTTCAAGAGGTAAAATCTAAATAGAAACATGGGTAAAATATGAAAAAGAATTCAGTTCACATGTAGCAAAAGAAAATCTGAGAATCACTGATTTGAAACTGTGGAAGACCTGAAGTTTAAGGAAGGAGTGAAGAAATTAGTGAAAGAGTGTCAGAAATGAAGGGAAATGACTAAACACAGAAGTCATTGGGGATTCAAGCACAAACTGTCAATGCATGCAAAGTGAACCGCATATATCTAAAGCAAAAATATCATTTATATTTCTGTGGAGAGTTGTGAAATGAGTTTCCATTGAGTTGCCTTTAGGATGTGAGTGCCACTTTTACTTGAAACATTTCAGTGAGGATTTTTAAGCTTATAAGGACCCTCACTGTAAAATTTCCAGTGTCAGACATATAATTATAAGTTTTAACAATAATATTGTCTTGAGAGGGGTGCTGGTGGCTTACTCTTGTAATCCCAGATACTCAGGAAGCTGACATCCAGAAGATCATGGTCAGCAATGAGGTCAGTAACAGCCCAAATAGGAGAATCCTCAAGACTTTCCAAAATAATCAGGAAAAAAGAAGAGTTAGAGGCATAGCTTAGGTGGTAGAATACTAGCCTAGGGCCCAGTTCAAATTCCAATATGATAGCAACAAGAAGGTATGTGGAGATGACGTTTCAATGAAAATGCTGCTGCTGTCCAGTTTAGATCTGAATTCAAGAGGACTCATTAAGATTTTTCTGAATTCAGTTTGTCACAACTAGAATAATGAAGATGGTAGATTATGTTTGCTTCTCTGCACTTTTCTGAATATACACATAATTGACAAAGTATGTGAAAGAGAGAGATAGAGAAACAGAGAAAGAGGGGAAATAGGACTAACAATTTTCACCAAAGCATTTAGCTTCTTAAAGTAGAAGGCTGGGAAAAAATAATAAGCTATAGCCTACATGTTCACGTTATGTCCTTTAAGGATTTCATTGAGCTTCTCAAGTTAATGAGTTGATATGAGCACCTCTTAGAATTCCAAAGAGCAAAGGATCCACAAAATGGCTCCATGGACAAAGTATATATGGAAAATGTGATATATATATATATATATATATATATATATATATATAAGTTTTTCTTTTTTTTTTGTTTATGTGGTGCTGAGGAATCGAACCCAGGGTCTCAGGCATGCAAGGCAAGTGCTCTACCACTGAGCCACCTTCCCAGCCCCTATATATATATATATATATATATACACATATATATGGCTTTAATAGATATAATTAAAATGTGATCCCCAATAGTTAGCTCATAGGAATGAGGTGACAGACTCTACAACTGTTACGGGTTTTCGTTTTCCATCTTTTCAAGAAATCTTTCTAACCATCTCATCTCTTTTCTTCAGAGTTCCTTATCTCCATATATAGTTCTTACTGGCTATTAGTAATGTAACTGAATGCAATAGGTTCACATCTTCGTGAATACAAAGCCAAGTCAAGTTCAGCAACAAAGTAGCAGAGTAGATAAAGATTTATTACCTGTATTAGGTAAGTGGGCTTATGGGAGTAATTTCCAAAGCAATGCCTTACTGAAAGCATGGGGCTTTATTTGGGGAGCCTGTATATACAATTTAGGGTAGCCACACCCCTGAACCTGCTTAGTTTAAGGTCATAATTTTATTTATTTATTTATTTATTTTAGTTTTTTTAAGGTCATAATTTTAAAAGATAACAGACACACTATTGGGTATACTTAGCTCAAGATAAAAAATATGCATAAAAGTTTGAAATGATGGCCAGAAATGTCTCCAGGCATGTCTAGTTTGTGTTACAAAGTTTTAGCTTAACAAAAAGAAAATGACACTTTGAAGATGCTTTAACATAAGGAGTTTGTTCCAAATGTGGCCACCTTACTAAGCAGGTAATAGTAACAGCTTTAAGAAAATGTATGCATTATCATATATACTTAAAAATTGAACACCCTTTCTGTCATCCTACTACAGAGAAAGGCATTAATACACTATTATGCATACTACACATCTATTGATTGATAGAATAATGCATTCTAGGTTTGGTGAGGTGGTATATGCTTACCATTCTAGCACTTTGAGGTCTGATGATAGAACATGAGTTCAACAATGTAGCCTGGGCTACACAGTGAAACTATATCTCTATAACTAAGGCCAAATCAAAAATGTGAGCATGGAACTTTTAGAAGCAAAAATCTGCTACATGTCCATACTTGTTTATAAATTATTCCAATATAGGGAAAAACCCTTTCCTACATAACTAATATAAGCAAATTAAAATCTGTATTAATAAAGATAATTCTGTAGGTTCTCTGATCTGGACTGAGAGTAAAGTCATTTCAAAATGGTGACAGTAAAAATGAAAGAAGTGAAGCAGTGAAAAGTTCTGGTATTGTGAGACAAACTCACCAAATTTGTTTCCCTCCCGTTTTTATCCCCATAACTTGCCCCCTTTCTCATTTTAACACAGATTTTTCCAGATTTTACTTTGCAAAGAAGTTTTGAGGTAGTAGTTATAAATACTACAATCATCTTCTATGATTTAGTTTACTGGGGAGAGGAGGAATGAAAAAAGATTGAAATTCTATAATTTTTTTGAAATCCCTAGTACTAGACACAACTTCTATTGGACTAAAAAAAGTTGCAACTAATTTCACCTACTTTTCTTCGCCCTTCTTCTTTGGAATGGTATAAGGAGAGAGACTCAGCTCAATTAGCAGAGTAGTGATTTGGACTGAGAGCAGAGGATGGGTGATCAGGCAGAATATTAAGAAACTAAAGAGATTGTAAGCAAAACCTCCTCCATATCTCAATCTTTGAATTAAACACAGACTACATTTTAAAAAATCCAGGGTAACTTTCTGTCATCAAAATGAGAAGAAAAGAAAAAGGAGAAGGAATGTTAGGAAAGGAAGGATGGAGGGTGGAAGTAAGGATGGATGGAGAAGTAAAGAAGGAAGGAAAGGGAAGGAGGGAGAAAATAGGGAGGGAGAAAGGGAGGAAGGAAAAAAGAGAAGAAGTAGGGAAGGGCAAAAAAGTGAAAGAACATGAAATAAAAAGAAAGTGTATCCACCAACCTTATGATACACAAACTACCAACCAATTTCCAGGATACATTGTTTTTGAATACACTGTATTGCCACCAAACATAAGCTGGTACTAAATTGGCAGTACCAACAAGATTTACTTATGATTGCACTGGCTGGCTGCTTGGAAAAGTTAGTTGATATCTGGAGCTGTAAAACAGTAAAATCTACCTTTTCTTAGACACATTGTCCCTTCAGACCCTTGACTGACTCTCATCAACAGAAAGAGGAAGAAAAAAAATAAAAAGCAGTATTATCCGCTCGTTTGAATTTAAGAAACAAGAGAGATAATGCCTTTCTCTCTTTTTATTCTTAAAAAAATAAAACAGGTAGACAAGCACACTCAAAAGTAAGAGAAATGGAATCTGCTAAAGGCTCCAAGCTGCAATCTCTTCTAAATTACAGATGATTGGCCTCTCAGAAACCAGTGTGATTGAAATTGTACATGCAAGCCTGCCTACAGGATATTTACTGTCCTGCAAAACTATATATCCATTTCCCCTAAATTAGTGACATTGACAAAATGTAAAAGGCTGTATTTTGACATTAATAAACAATCATAGAATTTTAATGGCAAATGAGTATAATACAATTAATTTCTAGCTATACTGGACCTAAAAACTGATACAACTTCTGATTGAATTGAACATGCTGTGTATTGAGCTTGCAGCAGGCAGGACAAAGCATACCTGAAACAATTCTTTGTCAAACAGATTCTACCTTAAGTAATCTAGAAAATTCAGTAAGGTTATATTGACCAGTTATTATCCAGAATATTCTCTGTGACCGGAAAAACTATACTTTTAAGTGCCAATTTTAGTTTTGGTCCCTCATTGTCTGTTCCCATTCTTTATAGGACAATTGTTGCCTGGCCAACCAAGTTAGTTAGTTTCCCAACTAACTTGGCTGCGTTGCTTTCTGAGGGGATCTGAAACAAGTTTAAAGGAACAAATGGAGCTCATATTGGTCTTTCTCTGTCATGAAAAACAAAGAAATCATAAGTCTCCAAGGAAAATATCACCTAAAGATGCTGAAGACATTAACTATCATGACATTACAGTTAACTTTGGTAGATGAGAATTTAAAGCAAGAAAAATCAGTGATTGCTGACTGATACATCTTTGAAAATAAGACAAATGTACAAGAATAAATAACTATGCTAATATAAAACAAATCAAAGGACAGCATAATTTTGGGCACTTGATTGTTTATGCTAATTCTACGTAATGCTAAAACTTACTTTTAACTAGCAATGGAATGATATACATTGAGCCTAGAGAGAAGGATCTGTGATCCTAGATCTCTACTTGACTCAGCCTTAAGCAACATTTACATATGGTGATAATGTAAATATTGTGTTTGGATGTTCGACATTCCCTATCCATGTTTAGAAGACTTTTCAGTTGATTTTATTGATTTTGAAGAGTAGAATATAACTTAGTATGAGTGAAGATTAAGTTATTAGTACCAAAGGTGGAACTTAGAATGTGTATATTTACAAAGATTCAGACATATACACTATATAGCTCAGAAAAAGTTTTACTTCATCTCTTTCTTTGCAAACCATAGTGGCTCATCTAAGGTCTCAGAGTCAGCTTGCCAATTAAGTCCCTACCCTGGTCCTTACCTGTTAAGTTTCTGTTTCCCTGATGCTGTAGTGTTTTCCTGGTGTGACATACAAATTTCTTCCCCCGTTGCAACAGTCTCGTTATACTCCTCGGAATGTGACTCTCCTCCAATTCCTTTGGGCCATGCAACATCTTCTTAATACTTCTTCTTGGAACTGACTCTACACCCAAATTCTCATAGTTCATATAATGTGGCCCATGTGACAGCCTATGTGACCTACGCGAATGCCCCCTAAAACTTTGCTTAAATTCAGCCCACACCTGTCCATGGCTGCTGCCTCCATTGCTGCTTGGAACAGTCTTCCCTAAATAAAGCCTGGAGCTCATATTTGTCACGCTAGCTCACCTCTCATTTCTTACAGAGAAGACCCCGGAGGTTTGTAATTCCTTACCACTTCTGGCAAAACAATGCTGGAGCTGAAGACTCAGACATAGAAGGCTATATGTAGACAGCCATGAGATATCAGAAGGGGTCATGGGAATCTGCTTTGTTCTCATAACTCAATGTTGCTCCCATGCCCTCCTCCTCCCCTGCATCCCCTCCAGCCCCGGCTTCTAACAATTCTCCACCCCAGAATCTTAATTGAAATGTGAAAGCTCACTGAATCACCACTCAGGTGACAGGCATCTGAGTGCCTCTAAGCAGGTCACACCTGGATAAACCCTTAAGCTGCGAAACAGGTTGCCAAACCCAGGACATTTCAGGCCATTACCCCAGACTCTCAGGGCATGTCCTGAAACTCCCTAAACTCTCCAGTTACCTGCAATCTTAGCCACACTTACTTATGACCCTCTACCCCTGCCCTCATTACACCCCCTGTCTCATGTCCCCTGACTCTCCTCAGGTCACCCTGGTATCCCTCTCCAACTTTCATTAAAGTTGATCTGTTCTTCTGAGGTCGGTATCTTTGTCTACCTTTGCTCTTCTTGCCTTTTCCTTATCTGTCTTTTCCCCTATGAAGAGGCCAATCCTTTCTCATAGCTCCACAGGACTTCCATCTATGTTGCCAAACAGGTGCAACAGGAAGAGTCTCAGACCATGTCCGCTAGCCTTGTTCTGTCCTGAAGAGAAGCCCTTCATGGTTGACTGGAAAAAGTAGTTAAAAATAATTAAAGATGCTTACAGGTTAACCAGCTGTGAGCGGCATTCAAAGAGGAATACAGAGTGAGAGCTAGGTCTCATATAGCCAGTCACTTAATAATCCTAGTGCATGTACTAAAAACCATTCTCACACTTGTACTTCAATATCTAGCATCATTATTCAAATGTTGATATGCTAAATAATCAAACTTACTTTCTAAGGCTTTTTATAAGTCTTAAAGGACACCTACGTGACCAGAGAAAGAAAGAATTGTTGCAACATTGCTATTTTAATTTTCATGTTTGGCCCTAAATTCCATAAATAAAAGTGATCCCCAGGAATCTTTCAAGCTATTCTGACCCCCTGTCTCCCCCAAAACACAGAAAACACAAGTTAGACAGAAGTTAGGATGTGCAGATTCATTAGGCAGGGTGAAGACACTGTCATAATCATAAAGTATACATCTGAAAAAGAACAGCAAATATAAGGGAACAAACTAAAAAAGAAAGAAAGAAAATTCACTGTGCTGGTAACTCACACCTGTAATCCTACTTATTCAAGAGACTGAAATCTGAGCATCAGAGTTTAAAGCCAGCCCAGGCAGATAAGTCTGTGAGATTCTTACTTCCAAGTAACCACAAAAGTGCCAGAAGTAGAGGTGTGGCTTAAGTGGTAGAACACCAGCTTTGAGCAAAAAATCCAAATGAAAGCAAGTGTCTATAAATTCAAGCCCCAGGTACCAATGCATATATATACACATACACAGGTTTCAGGATATTGCTTTGTGTTATGTAATTAATAGACAATTTGAAAATCTTACAGAACTATAATTTATGAAATAGATATTCCAATCTTGTTTTAGTATAAATGAATTAATTCAATAGATACTGCCTAACTGCATATCAAAATAAGTCATCACAAGCCTTAAAGCATATTAATTTTAAAAGAAATCACATTATCCTCCCCTGCCCTCCCCCATAAAAGTTGTTGTCTTTAAGTGTAACTTTGGGAATGGAGGTGGCAGACAGGCTTTTGTTTTCAACCTTAAGTTCATTCATACTATTTTAGTTTTAATCATGAGAATGCATTATTTTGATTAAAATGAGGCATGCTTTTGCAAATATTAGAAGAAAAACTGAATTGAAGTAGTTCTTTAATTAAGATGACAAAAACGAAGTTGGGTGCCAGTGGCTTGTGCTTGTAATTCTAGCTACTTGGCAGCCTAAGAACAAGAGAATCATGGTTTGAGGCCAAACTTGAACAGAAAAGTTCAAAGAATCCTTCTCATCCCATAGGTTACACACAGTGGCATGTTCCTGTAGGAGGCTGACACTAGGAAGACTGTGATAGTGAATCTAACTGGCATCATCTTGGCCACATTGTGGATGACAGGGAATTGGGTTTAACTGGCACCATCTTGTCTTCAGGGTAGAGGCAGAGAAGTTCCATCCCCGCAAGGTGATGGGCATGCCTGTATTCCAAGAGGTAGGAGTAGGAACTTGGACAATATGTTACTGGACCTCTCGGTCCTGTGACTTGGACTTCCTGTGACTCTACTCCCTGACCCTGGCTTTATGTAGGCCCAGAGCAGCTCAGATACCAGGATGCTATGCCTTGTGTCCTGTGTCTCCTGGCTCTCCTCTGGTCATCATGGTGTCCTACTTCAGCTCTCCATTGGAGTTATCTGGTTGTTGGTATTGTTTTCTGCTCTTTCTTTCCTCTCCTGCTCTCATAACTCAATTTTCTAACAGTATGAAGTATATTGAAGGGGCAGTAGGATCTTTGAAACAGGAGTACATCTGCAGTCACTGGCTCTCCAATAAAGACTCCCAATTCGACCTCTCAAAATGTGGCTTCTCAGTTTTCTCACAATTGAGTTCCAGTACAAAAAATCACAGGCTAGTCCAGGCAGATGAGTCTGTGAGACACTGGGCCTTCACAGAAGGGAGGTTGGACATGACCCGTAGTAGCCATGATTCCAGCAACAAGAGGAAGCCTAAAAGTACATGGATCATGGTCCAGGTATGCTGGTGTAGAAAGCAAAATCCTAACCTAAAAATAACTAGCAAAATAAAAACAGGCCTGGAGGGTTGGCGGAGTAATAGTGCACCAGCTTCTCAAGCCCAAGGTCCTGAGTTAAAAACTCCTCATACCTCACCATAAAAGGTGAAGTAAAACAACAAACGTTCACTCTATTTGTTGCGCAAAGTTGAGAATAATCAGTCTTATTTTCTTCTATTTTACACTCAGGCTCACCTGAGTGTAACTTCTTCAACCAAGATGTTGTTATCTTGCTTCACTAAGCGTATGTAGCACGGAGATACCGATTGTTTCAATCTTGTATGAATATCTATTTCTATTTCTAAGTACTCCCATACTTTTCAAGGTGACTGACAAACCACCTTTGTTATTACTGCTATACTTCACTAAGAAAACTGATCTCCTGTGTCAAATTTATTTCAAAGGGACTCTGAACATGAGGTCAAGGGGCCAGGTATAAGAGAATGAAGAAGAGGGACAGAAAGCAGACATGAATTCAACGTATATCCTATAAAATTAATAGCGTGAGGGATGGAGTGTGTAGAGGGAAGGGTGAGAATGTTGAAAGGGGAGACATTCATTAAGATACATTGTATTTATAAACTGTTTTGTTAATGGCAACTTCTTTGTACAATTATTTAAAGATTAAAAATGTTATTGTTGTCCATGAGTTATTGCTTTCAATGCTAAGATCATAATGAAAGCAAAGGCTGGGTTTTTTTTTTAAGGTAAGATGGATACTTGTTCCCAGAAAATGATTTAATGAAAACAATTACTGTTTTGTGAAGGTTCAGTACCTCACAAGACAAAGAAGGATTATTTTCAGAAAATAAAGAATAACCTTGTAATATGTCAATAAACTTCTTGTGTTTCCAGTTTTCCCACAGAGAACTATCATTTCCTCATTCTTGTATCTTTTTTCTTTCTTAGTACACTGTGGATGTTCCAAAGATATATTTTTTAATAATGGCCTAACTTTTCTTTGGGGCAGATTTTTTATAACATCATTCTATTTATTTAATATTGTTCCCTGTTAGGTTGCCACTTCAGGTCATTGGTAAATTAAACTTCATTGATTATATATTAAATCCAGAATCTTCTAGTTCTTTTCTAACATTGCCAAGTTATTAGGTTTTTGTGAAAGGTTCATTTATCAAATACTAAGATGCTGGCTACTATTATTGTACAGAGATGCAGCAAATGATGGCTTTTTTTCACTGAACTTAGTGTGTAGACTTTCTTAGATTCAAGTGCTCCATGAAATCGGTGGCATCTTCTATTTCCCAAAGTGAGTGAGTGGTTCCAGCGACTTCAGAGGTCATTCTTCTTATTTATTAAGTAGCTGAACATAGGAGTCTCAATTCCACAAGTCAGGTTATGAGTACAATGCATCTTAATCAACGCTACCCCTTACATCTTTCTCCCCCATCTTTTCCCATCCAACCACACCTTCAAGTTACATAGTTCAATTTTTACATTGTATACATGGAATATGACTGTATTTGTTCACCCCCTCCATTTGTGTGTTCCTTTTCTGCATCAAACAAAGACATGGTATTCATTTTGTTCAACAGATTGCTAGTTGTTTAGAAGAGTTATGTTATTGGTTCCCTCCCTTGTAGTCAATTTGCTTGTGTATGTATGTGTATGTATATATGTATGTGTGCGTGCATATAACCTTGTATATGTTTTATGTATGTTTGTATTTTAGGTCTAAGTTCTACATATGTGGGAAAACATGCATCATTTGTCAAAGGTCATTCTTAGCATTGTGAAGCCTGGCCACCACCTCCAATCCAATAAAAGTTTGTGACAGACTGGTTACAATGGTCAAGCTTTAGCATAGCCTCTTTTTAAAACACCTTCTGGAGTAGAAGTTGTTCTCACCTAATCAACTAAGCACTAGGATGCTCTGGTTTTCTTAGCCGCACCCTGGCAAGACCATAGGTGCAGCAGAGATGGGGGAAGTTCCCAGAGAAGTCAACACCCTGGGGGTAAGGAGAGACAAAGGAGAATGGAGTCAACAGGTCTGTTTCCCTATAAAGCTGTGGCTGTGAGAGCCTCTTCATCCTTCCTTTTGGTTTTCTTTTTTCCAGTGATACTCTCAAGTCCCCAGGATCATGCTCCTTCAATAGAAAGCCTCATATGCAAATTTCATTTCAGACTTTGTTTTCTAGAACACTTGTGCTAAGGCATTGACACCTAAATCAAGAAAGCAGAGCCTCCAGATGGAAATTTGAACTTGGAATTCCCAATTCTCTGGAGGCAATAATGCTGCATTACTTGGAGAATGAGCAATGGTAAAAATCTATGGCATACATAATTATTAAAACGTTTACCTGCGGTCGATTGGATTGAGGTGCTGGTAGAAGAAGAAGCAGTGAAAGATCAAGAGGTTAATGCACTTGATCAATGTGGGAGCAATGATAATTATACAACTGTGGTTCGGATGGCTGGTTTTGACAGCAGAGGAGGCAAAATTAAGGCATGATTTGAAAGCCAGAGGTTTCAGATGTAGCTCTAAAAATGATTTTCATTATTTAAGGTACAGGACATTTTACACTAAAATAAGAGTTAGGGTTTGATGATACAGCAGAGCTGAAAAGCCTGTGATTTGAAGAATGTGATCCTGAAACATGAACTGGGTCAGTGAACTTGAATATCTTGAATTTTCTGGACAATAGCAATATCAGACCTTCTCTTGCCAAAGGAGAGCATTTTCCCCACAACTAAATACAATGAGATATCTTCATCTGAAGTAAGGTGAGGCTTATTTTCAAAACTACTTAACTCTATTTGTCCACATCATTCCCAAGTCAGAAAGAAATACAGTTCTGGGAACAAAAAAAAATGTATCAAATCAAAGGAATTACTGAATCTAGTGCATAGGCGAATGGAGGAAAAAGTGCACTGGAGTGAATCATGAATTCATTCAGGGAGATGGAATGAAAGACTTGATAGGAAAGGAAATATCAACCCTAGATTATTATCCACACCAATGTCCAACACTCTGACAAGTAAACCTGAAGCTGGTTTTACTATTTTTCTCTGATACTGTTTTTTGAAGATTAGATATAATAATGATTCACAGTAAATGAAGTAAGAGATTTCAGAATGCAAGACATAATCTACTGAAAGAGGGGATGAAAGTCACAGGCAATGTTAGAATGGATTTTCAGATTAAATATCTAATGAGAAACTGATATCTATACTCCCAGGGGGATCTATAGGCACTACTGTTGCTTAGCAATAAAGAACACCTTTCAAGAAGGATTTTAATGGTTGCCTCTGCATGAAAATGTTACCAAGGACCCAGTATTCAATGGGGAAGATAGAATTTTGACATGGTTGGAGCCAGGTCAAGGCATATAAACAAAAAATACAGTGAGCAGCAATCCTCACATCTACAGTTCTACTTGTCATGATGCCAGTTACATGCAACCAGCAGCGATCTGAAAATATTAAGTAGGAAGCAGCAACCAGTGAAAGTTTTAAGCAGCATAGAATTCTGATCAAATATGTCATCCCTCAACAACCTGCCCAGACTTGAACTTGAATGCCCTCTGTCTAGCATCCCACTCTGTAAATGCTACCTGCTTGTTTGTTGCCTGGTAGTATCTTAGTTATCAGATAGTCTGTCCCGGTACCGCTGTGCTGTCTTCCAGAAACCTTCACATGATGTAACCTAGTGCTACACTGAGTACCTGTGTCATGCATCTTAGTTCATCTCATCATGTAACCCATGAATTGCTTCACATTAGCATAATAAGGGTGAACACACTACAATAAAATACTGTGTGTGAGACAGAACACAGTTACATGGCTTTTATTATAGTATAGTGTTTAAATTTTCTCCTTTATCATTAGTTATAATTTGTGCATCTCTGTTCCTAATGCATAAATCCATCTTTATCATAGGTATTGAGTAAAGCCAAACCTACTAGATACAGTATTTGGTACTATCTCTGGTTTGCTGCATTCACTGGATGTCTTAAAATAATCTCATGAGGATAAAGAAAGATTACCATAAATGCAATTGCTGAAATGGGAAGCCATGCCAGTGTAGCAATAAGATACCTTCACCCATAGAGATCTATACCTATCAGGGCCAGCAGAGATGGACAGCTGGCTCGATTGTATTCAATTTATATAATAATAAAAACAAAAGAAATCTGGCTTAACAGACAAGCTGATACCAACTGTCAAGATGGAAAATCAGATTTTCACCCTAGTTCCAGTTCTGTCAGTTCTTTGAGACAGCTCACTGATTGAAGAGGAGGCCAAAGGCTCTTGAGAAAATGCTCAAAAGCACTGTTAAATGTTTATAGCAAATAGTCTCATAGGCTTTCCACAAACATACTTGTACCCAGCTTCTAGTGTATCTGTGTTTTCATGAAAGCTTTCTAGATTTTTTAGGTCATGGAGCAAGCATAGTATTCATAGTGGGGAACTGAAACAGTTACCATGATTTCCTTAATAGAGTGGGGACTCACAAGGAGGCCAGATAATAAAGGGAAATCTGGTTGAATGTTTCACAGTTGGTCCAGTCGATGTTTGGGCCCAATGTGAGACAATTTAATTGAGAAATTAATTATTTGTGTCTCACACTGGGCACAACTATTTAATATATATATAGCATATATATGTAAAATACTTAACTGGAAAAGTTGATTTTCTAATCTATGGGTATGTGTCATTGTAAGAAGATGGGAAAATTGAAGTTTATGAAATTGTCCCTTCATTCCAGGAGACATTGAAGATTTAAAATCCTACAACTAAGAAGAAATTATAGAGATTTTCCTCAACAACAAATACTGGAAGAAGACAAAGGTGGTGGTTCCAGTCATAGCACCATTATATTCACTTGTTTGCTGCTCAAACCTGATTGGTCATGGTAGGTGTTGATGGACTAATATGAACTCATCCAAGTAGCAGATTCAGCTGTAGTTGCTACGAAATGTGGTGCTGAAAATAGGTTGGCTTAATTGCAACCATTGGCATTTTGAGCGAGGTAGTCTTCTTCAAGTAGAAAGGGCAGCAATGTCCTTGCACTGGCTTAGGGGTTAGGATGAATCTCCTGTTTCTTAAGAACAGAGTTTCCAGACATCTTTATTCCTTTGCTATGGCATTGAATGTTATGGTGGTCAATTGTATTGATGACAACATGGTAATCAGAGAAGAGAAAAGGAAATTGGAAACCACAATGAAAGCACTAATAACATGTGGTTTCCAGAAGAAAAAAGATGAATACTAATTTGGGAGTCTGGAGCTTCCTGAAATATCCCTCATAAAGGGCAATTTTTGCACCTCACTTCTACAACTGAGAGAAAGATACTGTAGACCTATGGGGCATTGAAGCAAGGTCCCTGTAGTGGGAAGCTATTAATCATTGAAATAATAACTCCCTGTATCCTACTTGACTCTAACAGAGATTGAGCACCGGATTATGGGACACAAAGAAACTATGCAACTTTATTCACTGTGAACTATGAACTGAGAGTTATTAGGTCATTAACTACATTTTGAGATGGATGTGGTACATTTAGAACTAGCTGAGGTAAGTCCAGAAGGCATAGATAAGTTACTTAAAGAAGTAATTTACATGATACCCATATTATTCCATTCCTTTTCCTATAATGAAATACACGAAGTTAGGTACTTTGAAGAGAACAAGTTCCTTTTTTAAAAAAAATAAGTTTTTTATTGTGAAAATACTGTACAGAGTGGTTACAGTTACTTGAGCAAGGTAATGAGTACATTTTTTATGTAGCATTGTTGCCTCCTCCTTTATTTTTCTTTAGCTCACAGTTTTAGAGATTGGAGAGTATGAGCCAATATCAGCTCAGCTCATGGAGAATGGCATTATTACACAAGTATGTGCAAAATGAAGTGATCACATGTACAAACAAATCAAGGTGCGGGGATGTTTACTTCTTTTCTAGAAACTCTCAGTCTTCCCTTGAGAACTTAGAGGCTATTGATTCCTTCTAATTCCTTCTGAGGGTGGTGTCTTTACCACCCTGTCAAATGTCACTAGGTCCTTCCCCTTGAAGGGCCCTCCTGGGATTGCCTTTGTGGAGACCAAGCTTCGAATAACATGAACTCATGTAGGATAAATCACATTAAAGTCTGACCATATTTATTATATCTGATGCACTATTCCTCCTCATCAATTCACACAGCTTCATGGAAGATTCCTATGTATTTCTTATATCCAACTGAGGAAGAAGGTCAATATCGGGGTGTTTTCATTATCTAAATTGGTTGTGCCATCACATCCCACTCAGAACTATCCCTAATGGATGGTGAGGAAGAGAAATAATCCCATGAGCAGACAGATTTTCAGTCAACACTTTTGATCATATGCTTGGTGTTGAAAGAAAGGTATTAAGACATTGACTCTAAGACAGTGGGATGAATGACTAATAGGTTGGTTATCAGTCAGGAATAGAGATGGGAAATAAAAAGATCTAAAGCAGCACTGAGTGATTGAACATATGGCTGAGAACCCATAGTATGCAGACCCTTGTATTCAGGCTATTGTCCACCAGAGAGAACTCAATATGGACAGGACTACCAATGATCAGCTATCAGCATGGCCTCTTCATGTTCATCATTCAGTCTTCATTTGGTCATAACAGGACTTGTGCTATACATCTACAAGCAAAGAACTGAATTGCTATCATGTCTGCAGGCTTTGCATAGGTTAAACAATAAGAGTTTCATCTTACCAGCTCTAATAAAGCTATCACCAGTATTAGGTACCCAAACTTATTTTCTAGGGCCCAAATGTCACCATAATGAGTGATAAAAGATCACCTCTCAATGATAGGTTGGTTGCACTAAACTTTGGACAAAGTAAAAATTCTCCCTGAAGGGTAGGGGGAGGAAATCAACATATACACGTATACATTGATAGGGATTTGACTTTTCTTCTAAAGTCACCCAACCATCTATAGAATGTCTCAGCTAACCACAATGTCTCATGTAACATTATTTCCAACAATGGAATCAAAGTCTTGAAAATTGAGTTACAAATAGGAAGTTGGGTGGCCTTCTATTACCCAGCAGCAGCCATTTGCAGAATGGATTTTTGAAGGGTCAGACCGTCTGTTAGTTTAGGGACAAGACTTTGGATTCATGAAGTTGTCCAACCGAAAGAAGCATATTCACAGAACCAACAGTGATGCCCTTACCATGTTCCCAATGGCTGGACATCCAGGAACCAGGGTGAGTGGAGGGATTGGGCCTTCTGGCTCAGTCAGAGGCCCTTCAGTGACATAGAGAGCAAAATTAGGTCTCTGCCACGTTAGATATTCAGGTCCCCAAAATGGAATAGGACACTTCTTTCAGAAGATATAGAAAAAAATATCCATTTAATTGGAAACTGTTACTACCATCTGACTACCACCAGTAGACCAGAAGGAACAGAAAGGAATTCATGGGGTTGATAAATAAAGGCATAATGAGCTTGGATTGAGATTATAATTAAGGTAAACAGAAGTAAAACTGGGAACAGGGATTACTGAGGCTTTAGATTTTTGGTAATTGAGAATTACTACAACCTCCAACTCCAACAATGGAAGGCAATTAAGGGCTAGATTCTTTAGATATGAATGACTGGTGACCTTACCAAGAAAGCAACTGAGACTAGTTGAAGTCTTGGTCAAGAAAAATCTTAAATTAGAAGTAAAAGAAAGAAAGGATAAACATCTATCATTGTTCTAGAACTAGCTGAAACATAAGAAATAACAGTTTAATGTCTTTATTCTTTAAGTAATTTTAGAGTATTATACTAGTTTGCCTTGAAAAGTTACCCATGCATATGAAAACATGTGTCTGGGTAGTTCAAAAAATGGACTCTACATCTCTCTAACTATAATCAGTATGATTTGTATCATATACTCAGTCATTTGTTCTGCCTGTCATTGGACTAGTACTACTAAAGATGTTCTTAGTATACTAATGCCTCGGCCCTTGCTACTGTAAGCCTCTTCTTAGAATAAAACCAGTTGATATGGGTGGTACCTAATGCAAGAACTCAGCTGTAGTAAAGCTGGAGTCATTAAGTATCTTCAGTGTCCAATTCAGACTTTAGGAGACTTCCCGGGACTGTGACCTCCCAGAAGTTATCTAGAGGGGGCAAGTAGAATTCTCAGAAGTTCAGGGAAATTAAAGCCCTATGGAAGGAATGATTAATTAAAAATGCTTAAAAGGTCAAAACCTATTTTCTTTTCTCCATAGACATGCGGTGACTCTATAGGTTTCTCATGATTACAAACATGAGCTGTCACAAAAATCAATGTATGGTGCTGGGGACATGTCTTAAGTGGTAGAGTGTCTGCCAGTAGTAAAGCATAAGACCCTGATATTTTATTCATTGAAATGAGGTTTTTCAAACCTTTTATCCAAGTTTGCTTTGAACTGTCACCCTCCCATCTCCGCCTCCTTGAGGGCAATGATTACAGGTGTGAGCCATCATGCCAAGTTCCTTATTACATTACTTGATGAATGATCTATTGTTTCTCAGAGATATAATCTAAATCAACAGTATACCATAAGAAATTTTGTGAAATGCTGCTTCAAGGTTTTGAATTCAATGATCTGGTGTAGGGAAAACTTGAGGAGGATATGCCTGGTATTGAGTATCAAGAGATCGTCAAAACACAAGAGATGGTGCCCTGCACATTTTTCTAAACCATTTTTCTCCTATAAAGTTCATTAAACACATTCATCTCTATTTCTTTTCTTTTCTTTTGTGTATGTGTGTGTATGATATTAGACCTTGTGCTTGTGGCCTTGCTTGTGGCCAGTGGCCTTCTAAACAACTTTGCTGTTTGCTTTATGTTCTACACTATTAACCATTTTAGGACTTTTACTTTTCTTGCTATACTCACTGAATAGTGAGTATATTCTCCATTATCATTTTAAAAATGTAATCTGATGCTGAAAACTCCAGATCTCACTTTTCCCCTGAAACCTGACTTATTGAATGTGTGTCTAGGGAATACCTGAACTTGTCTATCTGCAAAATATCTAACTGTTCATAAATGCAAATATGTGTTCATTCCTCATCTTTCTCAATTAATGCTTAGGATAAGATCTTGGTATTTATTATTATTATTATTAATTGAAGATTGCAACTAAGCTATCAGTAAAGCTTCCAATGTTTAAAGCATGAAAGATTTAAAGAGAAATATATGAAATATCACATTGATGAAAACTTTATAATGGTTTTAGATCTATTTTATAGCAAAACTCCACAATCTTAGGACTTGGGAGGCTGAGACAGGAGAATCACAAATAGGGTTAGTGTGGGCTACATAGTGAGACCTTGTCTCTCTCTCTCTTTCACACACACACACACACACACACACATAACACATACACACACATATACATACACACACATGTATGAGACAAAATCTGCCTACATTCTTTTTTTTTTCTTTTTTAAATCACAGGAACACCTTGTTTCATTTGGGCTTTTTTAAACTGTATTATTTTGTCGTTTTTGGTACTGGGGATCAAACCCACTACACTGCACTTGCCAGGCAAGTACTTTGCCACTGAGGTACTTCCCAGCTCTTCACATTCTTACCTAGAAACCTGTAAGTTCTAACTGATACTACAATACTACAACCTCTGATTTCATCTCCCATGTTTGAAAGGATACATGTTTGTCGTGTTTTGTTCATCCAAATTCATCCTTGGGCCTTGAGGCATCTTAATGACAGAACACATGTCTAGTGTGTGTGAGACTCTGGGTTTGATCCTTAGTACTGGGGAAAAGTGATTTTGCATATGTTTCACAAATCTGTTCATGTCATATTAACTCGATTAATATGATTAGAACTTTAAAGATACCTACAGATAGAAAAGGAAAGTCATTAGTAAAGGAAATCATTTAAGTATAAATTTATGACTATTTGAACTGATGTTTCTGTGGCTGATACATTTGAAAGTGTTCTAATTTTAGAAATATTTAGTAGCTGATAGTAACATGACCTTGGTAGAGAATAAACTAAAATGAAAGAGACAACTTGGTTTCATAAATATGATTATTAAAAATTTCAAGCTCATATTAATCATAATCAAGTTGACCTAGTGGTTGAACATTTCTGTCACTTCCCAGATAGCAAAAACTTCTTGCAAATCAAATTGTCAATGTTTATACTAAAGAAAACCATGAGGTTTTATGACTTAGGTGATAACAAAAATTTTTAGAAACATCTATTATTGGCCACAATAGGAGAAAGTGTGAAAATAAACACCTCCACCTCCAAGTGATTTAGACAAATTTAGTGCTGCAAAAGAGACATGACAAATAAGACAGAGGGGAAAAAATTAAGTAATGGGTGTCTATAAAAATAAACTGTCTTGATATTTCAATAAAAACAGTGAAACTTATCTAATATCTGTGAAATAAATGTTTCCTCTCTGTTGAAAAAAATCTTTACGGAGGTAGATATGTAACTATTCTGTTTATAGCATTAGAAATGGTTTCACTAACTGCAGCAAATTATATCCACTTAGATGTTTTTCTTTTTAAAAAACTGCCTTCTTAAAATATTCACCCATTAGTCTAATAGGCCAAGACATTAAGAGTTGTTCAAGTTGAGATTCTGTAAGGCTTGTTTTGATAGGAGGAGTGGCAGGACCGGGTTTGGGAGTCAGCAAGTCCTTGCTTCAGTTCAACCCTCAACTCACTGTGGGACAATGGCATTGCTTTGGTTGTATATGCCTCAAGTGAGCAATGTTAAATGGCAATTGCTTTGTACAACTACCTAAAGATAATAACCCTTCAAGGAGGATTATGGTGAGATTATCTGTAAGGTTAATCCCAGCTCTGAGATGTTTTATGGATGACACAGAATGTTTAACTCCTGAAGTTAAATCTCATGCAGTTATTATTTATAGTATAATTAAAACTACTTGATACCCAAATACATGTTTTTCCCCTTAAATCTCTAACTTTTAAACCTGTCTGGCTCTGTCATAAGCAATTGGCTTTCCAGATTTAAAATCCTGTAGTCATTTCTTTTGCAAAACTTCACAAACAAAATTGTATGTAACTATTTTGTGCAATCTGACATTTTACAGCCTATTCATTGGAGAATGACCCAGGAGAGTTAATGGACATATGTTTTAGCTCATCTAGTTATCATATTTGTGTAGGTAATATTTAACCTTCATTCTCTTGGCATTATTCTGGAATATAATATATTGTTATTAACTAACAATAGCCATTACGTTTTCCAACTTTTACCTCCTATGTAACTGAAAGTTTGTATCCTTTCACCAACAACTTCCCAACCCGACCCACAAGAACCAAGAGATGACTTTCTTTTTCTTTGGCAATATGGAATCATGCAGTAGATATGACATTGGAGATCACACAGAATTTGTCTTTCTGTGCCTGATTAGTTTACTTAAAATAAGGACTTTCAGGTTCATCCATTTGTCACAAACTACAGATTCTCTTTGGGGGTTAGTAATAGTCCATTGTGCATGTGTGTATGTATGTATGTATATGCATATATGTATGTATACATGTGTGTATGTGTACACATATACATACATACATACATACACACATACACACACACACAGTCTTTAGAAACTTATTCACTTCTAAATGATTTAACTGTTCATGAACTCTCAGGTTGATTCTATACATTAGTTTCTTTCTTTACCTTTTTTTGTGGTACTAGGGTTTAAGTTAAAGGCCTCGTACTTGCTCGGCAGGCACTCTACTATCTCCAGACCTTCACTGACTTTTGTGAATACTAGTGCGATACACAAGGGAGTACAAATACCTATTTGACACACTGATATCATTTCTTTGCAATATAAGTTCAGTAGTAATTTGTACCAATTTTTTTTCTGACCATCATTGTGTGTTCCAGGTTTCTTTTCTCCATATCCTCATCAGTACTTGTTATCTTTCATATTTCTGGTAATAACCATGTTAGGAAGGGTGGTTTGATTCATTATTATCATCTTTTGCTTTTCCTGGTGATTAATGATGTTGAGCATTTTTCATATACATAGTGGTCCAGTGTTTCTATTTTAGGAGGAATAAAGACCTATGGAAAAGAGTCATTAGGTCATTTTTTTCTAACTTTGAATCAGAATATTTGTTTTCTTTTAAGTCATTTTTACTCATCTTTTGCTATCACTTCAATGCAAAATCTGAAAGACTCATTTTTAATGAAATATATCTCAGATGGACCATTTTTTCTTTGTGATTAAGTCTTCAGCTTTGTCTATACTGACTACACCTACTCCTTTTCCTCCTGACTATATTACTGCAACCCTTTCCTAACTGGTACCAAAGTTTCATTGGTCTAATTGACCAAAGTAATCTTCCCATCAATGTCTTCATTTTGTTCTTCAGCTTCACAACCTATCTTGATCACTCCTATTTGCCTCCTATTTGCCAACACATACACATTGTTCAGGTAAATGATTGCTCTTTATCTGTTCTTGTGATCCTGGTCCTTCTAGTATGAACTGTGTTTAAATGAAACAAAAATACCTATAGAACACAAAACTCTATTACATACAATTAAGATACACATAAGAGAATTATCTGTCACTTGCCATTCCATATTTCATAATACTTTAACCTTATTAGATAAACATACATTTGTGATAAATATAACATTTTTTGTTCTAGACATGTAGGAATAAGTGATAGATGGAGAATATATCTTAAAACAAATCTAAAAGTTCCTCATGGAAGCATAAAAATTTTATGTTAAAAAGGCATTATTCATGTTTCTTTCTTAATGGTACATAAGAGAATGGTGTAGCCTAAAATTAATACATTTTCCATATATGAAAGAAGAAGTTTAAAAACTTCTATAAAGAAAAAGATTGGGCTTAGCAGATGTGCTATTTGTCAGATGATAGAAGGCAGCTTTCAGAATGGCTCTAGCTGGTTTACACCATCTGAGCTGGGTGGAGGTCTACCTCACTCTCACTGCAGATGGTCCCTGACATAGTGAGTTGATACATTTCTTTTGTCTATTTTCTAATGGTGCAAGTGTGATACACATTTAGTAGTTATTCATATTTTGTATGCCCAATCAATATATGCATTTTGTTTACTTCAATGTATTCATTAGGCTGTCATTGTAAGTTGAGGAACATTGTCATTATGTAAGCTACTAAAGGGATCGGGTGACATTAGGAATATTCTCGTTATTGTCTGTATGACTGGGATATTCAGATATAGTCTGGTTGGGAACAACACTTCTTCATTTTCATGTTTCCCTCCCTCTTCCTTCTTTTCCTTCACTTTCTCTCTCCTCTTCCCTTTTCTTCCTTCTTTAGTATAGGTAAAAAGCCTAAATGTTACAGGATACTAAATTTTCACATATTTCACACATTCTCTCTCTCTTTCTCTCTCTCTCTCTCTCTCTCACACACACACACACATACACACACACACACACACTACACATGCACATACACACATATAACTAACCTTAGACAAACTGATAAACTTTCAGGAACCCTTTAAGGGGAAATTTAAGATTTCTTTCAGTTTTTTAGTCTCTCCTTCTGCTGAGCCAGGCCCTGTGGTTAGCTGTGGAGAAAATAATGTACAGATTGCAGAGAACAGTACAAAATTCATTTTTTTTAGCCCAAGGCTGTAGTCAACCAATTCTAACATCTTGTCTACCACCTTCCATTTCTGTTTCACATCTCCTCACCTAGCTGGAGGGATTCCGTCAGCATTTCAAATTACTATATACAGGATTTCCTAATTCTGTGCTCTTGATCTTCTGATTCTCCAGTGCCCTCTACCTCACCTCTTCCATGTTAGCTCATTTAGTTTCGAAGCACAGAAACTGACTCCAACTCATTTAAATACTTAAATCATTCAGATGAGCAGAAAAAGAAAAATGTAGTAAGAGATTCCAGGTATAGCAGAAAATCAAAGTAAAATGTGGTTGGGCAGGACAGATATTATATAACCTCAATAGCAAAAAAAACAGAGTTTATTAAACTTTATCAAACCCAATTCGATTCTTGTCACAGCAAGTATGGGATTTGGAGAAGATAGTCCTGGGACTACCATTGAACCTAAGGATCTCTAAGAATAGAAAACTAGTGCTGGAGGTACAGACAGGAAGTTTTTAGTCATTAGTTGTGTGGCATTATCAAACACGCAGCAACCTCTAGCCAGTGTGGCACACATTGCTAGGTCTATTTAAAAATAGATTTATCTCCAGGGAGAGAGGAAAGAGAACTTAGTTAATTCAGCTATAATTAATTCTTTATAAGTATTATCTGCTTCTACCCAACAACTTTGTAGCAGGCATATCACCCCACAACAAGCCCCGTTTTTATTTTATCTAAGCTTGGTCATTTTTGAGGCTTGATGTTAGTCTGTTTAAGAAGACTGTTCTGAGTCTGTTATTACTTAGAGAATTTTCCATTTCTTGGATGTCTTCCACCTTGGTATAATAGTGTTTAATACCTGGGGCTCCAGTGCTCTATCCAGGCTTAAGTTCGCATACTGAGATGTAGACCTACATGCTACTAGCTGTGTAAACTTGGGCAGGCTAAGAGGCCACGTAAAGAGCTTAAGTTTCACTCCCCTCTCCAACTGAAATAAAATAGTTCCTTCCTCAGATAGGCTCAGACAACATGTGCGGGTTAATCATGGGTGGGCATTAGTGAAAGAGGTGTCCTAAGATGACCACAGCAACTGCCAGGTTCCCAGTCTTTTGGGATATGGATTTATCCTTCCCTAGGGTAGGCCAAAGATAGCCTTGCCCCATTAAGTATGAGCTAAGACTCCAGAATTGGAATGCTACACCAACTAGACAGATGTCTCAAAGATTCTTTCAGAAACACAGCCCTTAGGAAATTCTTGATGGAACAAGCAAACAGAACTCTTTGCCCACTTCTTCATTGGTAAAGCACAGAAAGCCTCTCCTTCAGGCTTATCCCTGGTACCTGCTGCTCTCATGGGAGATATATAAGCCAAATGTCCCTTGAATGTCAAGGTACACTTTCTTTAACCCTTGCTCTAGTGGGAAGTCCAGTGACTTCTCCTGCTTGATGTTTTCTTTTCTTGTATTGATTTACTAGGTTCACACACACACACACACACACACACACACACACACACACACACACACACAATCTTATACTTTGTGATTGCTGTGAAGGTCTTTACTGAATTATCATGGTGAATGTCAGAGAGAAACAGGTCACTTACCTGACTGCAGACAATGATTGAGTAGGCAGTGTCCTCCTAAAAATATATAAAGAAAGAAGTCAACTACTTATATACTTCTAAAAATGCATTTGACATTTTTTTTATCTAATTGTTTACCTAATAGTAAACCTGTACTAGAGTGACTAAGTTTCTAGAATGGGAATCTCAGAGATCCCTGAGAAATCATAAAGTCTTACTGCTCTTTTTTATCTAAGTCATATTCTCCTGCACGTACATTTTGGTATGTAAATGTGTAGTTATTCTTAACTCCTTTTAGAGCTGCCAAAATTGCTTTAACTGTTTTTTTTTGTTTTGTTTGGAGTATGAAGACAAGGTCTTGCTACCCACTACATAATACAAGAAGGTCTTTAATCTGGTCCTCCTGTTTCAACTTCCAGGGTGCTGGAATTAAACCCACTGCACTTGGATCCTTTTAATTCTTAGTATTCTATATACATTGGCTATTTTATAGAGAAATGATCCTATCTCAGGGGAGCATATGAATTATTACAGTTAGTTATTTGAACTTAATAGCTTACCTATTACAAGCTCGTGCTTCTGTTTCTCTCTGTCTCTGTCTCTAACTCTCTTGCTCTCATTCACATATATACACATACACAATAAAAATGAGAGGGACAAAAAAACCTCAGTAAAATACAGAAAGAGACAGAGACACACAGAGAGGTCAGACAAGTTCATTGCTAAAGTATTTCATAAATATGAGGCCTTCCATTATGAGATTCACTGTGAAATCATATTATAGCAAGAAAAAATATTACATTTAGAGATAACTACAGTTTTCTCTAAGGTATACCATGCTCATTCTTTAGAGAACCACCTTACTGAAAACATTAAAATATGGAGGCAGGGCTGAATTTTTTTCCCCAGGGATAGGAAAGGTGTCTAAGATCTTTACCCCCATGTCCTACATAAGAAACAAATAATCTTAAATTCCTAGGACATATAGCAAAGCCCTTGCTCCACATCTTTGTATCCCTATACAGGTTTGTTTCCCTGGCAGGTTTGTGATTCAAGCCTTCCCAACTCTTTCTTTTCTTTCTCCTTCTTCCCTCTAACTCGGATTCCCTCCTTCTAAGCTATGATTTCAAGATCTTATGCAGGCAGACACCTACCTGACTTGGTCCATAAGACACAAATTGACAGCTCTCATATAGTTTGGACTTTGTGAGTTTTAAGTTGGTTGCAGTCAGCTAACATTGGAGACACTTGAGAACTAACACAAATTACCAAAATTACCAAAACTTTCCTCTTGAATGATATTTAACTAAATGCATCAAAAATTTTTCTTCTTTAGCCAACCAAATTTGCATAAAATGTCTCTATCCCTTCAAATATGTTAAGATTCATTTATGTTACTAAGAAATTTCAAGGATCTCAAAGAGGAACACTCAGTTCCTAACAAATAATATGTTGGGACTTGGTAATGTATTCAGGATGATAATGAACTAAGACAAAATATCAGAAAAAAAACAGGATTTCAGAATTTTCCAGAACAGATTACACTATCACAAAGGTTAAAATAATATGATAAGCTTTTCTACTCTGGACTGAGAAAACACTTCCAGTAAAGAAAGGGACAATTAGTGTTGACTTAAAATAGAGCAGGAACAATTTTGGCAGTCATTAATAAGAGTAAAGAAAGGGTGAGAAAGAAGACAGATAGGACTTTCTATTTAAAGAAGTCTCGATGCCCTCTTTCCCGCACAGGAAATTGTATCCCAGACAAGAATAAATGTAGAGGACTGATACCTTTTCAGAGGTCTGACTAGGCCAGCAGAGTCATTGTTATGTTTCTATCAAACCCAACACTCAGAGATACAAAGGTTTCTGACTAAAAAATCTCCCACAAAAAAAAACATAGCTAAAAAACTGACTAGCTATGACGTCGTGAAAGAAATATGCATGTGGTCACATTTAAAGAGGAAGCTGACTAAAACATTATTATTTCCTGTCTTCCTCCCATCCTGTCTTCCATTTATACATAATTATCATCATCTGTCCCTCAAATCTACTTACTCCAAGTTCATGTCTTGCTCTTGACAGAAGAAATGATAGAATAAAAGTTGTAGGGAGACACAGCTTTTATGATAATTTTTGACTTAGGTGGCAGACATAGCAATATCTATGAGAACTGAAAGATAACATAAGTTCATTGCAAGTGACTTCCAAGGACACTAAAGATGAAGTATAGCAGTCACCCATGTTCTCATAATATTACCAAATAAACCACCAAACACATCATTTTTAGAGTAATTAATTCCAACCTTTGTAATTCATGTAATAATAACCAAATGACCATCAACACATAGTTCACTTTCATGCAAGTAAATAGTATAGTTTTTCTTGTAGATATAAACAACAGAATGCAAGAAAGCAACAAGTTTCTTTAATTTTTTAATTCCCTCTTTTGAGTCAGTGACTACACTGTGATTTTCATTATCTAGAGGGTGTAGGGTTTGAATCTAGAATGGCAGGTGGTTGTGTCAAGAACAGCAATCATTTAATCCAATCTGATTGTTTCAAATATAAAAATGCATTGCATGTGCAGTCTTAAATTTCTGGTTAGACACTGTCCACTCTACATGTGAATATTTGCAACCACACTTTGCGACTCAATCATCTTCAGACCTGTCAGAATGGTGCTCATCATAGTCAGCTAAATGACAGAGGCAGTCACATATTTGTAGAAAATATCACCTGGATGATTGACTAAATTGATCCCCCAATCACTGTACAAAAATCACTATCTAGAACAAATGTAAAATACAGTCCAATTCTGATAGATGTATTGTTGTGTGTTTGTTTGTTTTGTGGCACTCAGGACCACCTCCTGCTTGTTGGCAAGCAATCCACCACTTCAGCCACAATGAGTACTTGATTTTTTAAAATAAGTTTTTTATTGTGAAAATACTGTACAGAGGGGTTACAGTTACATGAGCAAATTAATGAGTAAACTTTTTATCAAGCATTGCTGCCTCATTTGTTGCTTTTCCCCTACCATCCCTTCCCTCCAATCTCCACAACTATACCCCACCCCCCCCGCCTAAATTCTGTCCTAAAATTCTTTTTTTTGAAGTGTCACTCCCACCTCTCATTTTCTCCCATTTGCTCCCCCATGCAACTTCCCTCCCTCTCAAGTTGTAAAGTTCATTTCCAATATAGTGGGATTTAAAGGGGCTAAGGAAGACCGATCAACATTCAGAGAATTATTGTAAATAATAACCTAACTGATGTATAATCATTTTTCAAAAGTTAGTAAAAAAAACTATATGTACACATATATACATGTAATTATTAAATACATATATACACACATATAGAGTTTATATAAATATATAAAATATACAAGCATATATTTGTATGTTTACAAATATATAAATATATGAATACATGTGCACATAGAGATATGTACACATAATCAATAGATAGACATACAGAGATAGAGAGTAGAGAGAGAGAACAGGAGAAAGAGAGGGAGGAGGATACAGAAATTATATAAACAGAAGCACCACTGTAATAAAGCAGGTCAGGCAATATTCTTTTCATGTTGGTACATATAAAAGTAATGTTGTGACTATATTGTAACAGAAGACTGCAGTTAGTTCATTCTACTTATGTGCAACAGTTTTATGTCAAAATGTACATATGTTAATTAAAATATATTTAAAAGCACACAATCATCTGAGTTTTATTGGCTGTAATACTTTGCTTGTTTAAAGTCCTGTTGCTGACCAATGACATCCATTTTTCAAGACAACAGTGAAGTTTATTACATTAAAAGACCCTTCACCAAAGATTGCTGTGCTGCCTGCAGTCCTGATTGATAGCAGTTTCCCACAGCAAAACTTCCAGAGTTGAGGATGGTCTCTCAGGCAAGGCTCTTTACCCACCAGATTAGGTTAAGATTCTAAATTCTTTTATCCTCATTTCACCAATGTTGGAAGAATCTTCAGGATCCGACCTCAAGAGATAATTTCATTGGCTTATCTATAAGAAGCAATTGTTCATCCATTAAAGTTTCATAGCATGAGATTATACCAATTCACTCACATTTTTACAGTCCACTTTGTAGCTCTCTTGATATTGTCATCCAACTGCAGTTACTTTATTTGATGAAATATTAACCCCCTTAAAAACATCCCATAAAGGTTGAGCTCAATTTCTTCCAAAATTCTGTTACTGTTGATTCCTTGAGCTTGTTCCCTGAATTGCAAAAGTTCTTAATGGCATTTAGAATGACGAATGCTTTGCAAAAAGTTTTCAATTTGCTTTGCCCAGATCCATCAGCGGAATTATACATCTATTGCAGCTACAACTTTGTGAAATGTATTTCTTAAGTAATAAGGCTAGTGAGTAAAAATTAGTCCTTGTTACAGTCCTTGTGATACAGAACAGGTGTGTTTGCAGACACAGAAACATTTATCTTGACCGCTGCCTCCAACAGAGCTTTAAGTAACAAGGTTCTTTGTCCATAGTCAATTATAGTTGGAAAGCAATTCTGTTTTTCTGAGAAGTAAGTCAGAAAGTAAGCTTAAAATATGCACTAAACCCTTTTGTGGATGATGTGCTTTGTTATTCCATTTAAAGAGTATAAGCAGGCAAGAATGAGCATAATTCTTAAGGTCTTAGGAAGTTCAAGAGGTAAGTGACCATTGGCTCAACCTAAAATCACCAGTTGCATTAGCCCTTAATATATAAGTCAACCCATCCTTTGAAGATTTAGAGCCAGGGAATGAGTTCTTCTCTCTCACTAGGAGAATCTTAAATGTCTTTTTCTTCCAATGTAAGACTGTTTCATAGACACGGAAAATCTGCTGAATCGTCTGAATAACACATTTCTACTTCAGCACTTGCTATTAGCTATGTACTTTTATGTTCTGCAGAATTGCTTCTTTACTGTCTGGGATGAAAGATCTCACTTTCAGGTTATCTGGGCTTTTGACATGCCCTCCTCACAAAGCTTACTTATTCCTAGCTTTTGATTGGCAGCTTTCATTTGAAAATTTAGAGTCCATTATATGGTTATTAACTGACCTTATTTCCGTATTATTCTGTATTTCCTCAGGAATAAGGGGATCAAGCACAGGGAAAGAGATGGGAGAATGGGTCTGTCATTGGAGGGATCAGAACACAAATGTTGATTGTTTGCTTTCTTATATGTGCACAATTCATGTTGTCCAAAATAATTACATAGTAAAATCAAAAAAATGATTGCAGGTCATTTCCCTTTCTTTTATTTCTTCACTTTTTTACTTTGCTTCTCCTTTCTTCTGTCCGTTGCTTTGCATTTCATGTTTTTCCTTTGGATTATCCCACTGTTAATGAGTTCTGGTCCTTAGCAACCAAGATCATCTTTCCTGTAAGGTGTGTCTAGGTTCTTTATTGTCCTGAACAAAGAATTGTGCACGATTCAAAGGGCAAGCGATCCCAAGAGTTAACTGAAGTGAAAATAAGATAGATACACTACAAAGGGATAGCATAGCAGGCTCAAGCATGACTCATGAGCTGCAACGCTTTGCTTTGCTGGTTCTTCATTTAGGCCAGGGTTAGGCATGGGGATCCATGTGAGGTATGCCCTTGATTGACAATTCCTAAAATTAGTCTTATTGTGTATGTGCCAAATACCAATGCAGGAGAAAATCTCCAGATATATTAAGTCTTAAGTATGAGTCGTGAACCAAAAGGTAACTTTGAGAACAATTTCTTGATTAATTAGTGTGGGTTCATACATGTCTTATTCTAACTAGCAATTTCTCTGTTCTAAAGGAAGTCAATAAACTGTGGGTAGGTGGAGTAATCCTATGTTTACTGTGATAAGGCATAGGGTGGGGTTAGGGGCATTTTTTTGAGGGTGGCCCTTTATCTGTTGTTCTGCCTTTCCTTCCTTGCTTCCTTCCTTTCTTCCTAGATTCCTTCCTTCCTTCCTTCCTTGCTTCTTTCCTTGCTTCCTTCCTTCCTTCCTTCCTTCCTTGCTTGCTTCCTTCCTTCCCTCCTTCCTTTCTTCCTCCCTTCCTTCCTGTCTGTCTTCCTTCATTCCTTCTTTCTTCCTTTCTTCCATCCTTCCTTTCTCTCTTTCTTTTCTTTTCTTTCTTCCTTTCTCTTTCTTTTGTTTGTTTGTTTCTTTCTTTCTCTCTCTCTTTCTTTTTTCTTTTCTTTCTTTTGTCTTTCTCCATTTCTCTCTTTCTCTTTTTCTTTTCTTCTTTTTTAATTATCTCTTTTTCTCTTTCTTTCCTAAGTTTTGAATACCCGGGGCCTGGTGACTGTTAAGCTAGCACTGTCAGGTGAATTACACTCTCAGTCAAAGATCACTGGTATAGAGCACCAGAATGTGACAAAAATAATGATTAATTTTGAACTATTACAAGAATTACCAAAATGTGACATAGAGACATCAAGTAGGCACATGCTGTTGGAAAACGATGCGGGTAGTCTTGTTTGATAGCAGGTTGCCACAGACCTTCAGTTTGTACAATGTGCAACATATGCTAAGTACAATACAATGCAGTGTGCATGAATATTTATGTTTTACTATGTTTTTTGACATAATAGATATCTGTGACTAAGTTTTATTTAGCACACAATTCTAAAGGCAGAAAAGTGGAAAGACAGGAAGCTACATAGGGCAAAGGTATCATGATATTTCTTAACATGGCAAATGGTATCACATGGCAGGAGTTTACACAAGAAGGCACATACAATGCAGAGGGTAGGATAAAAGAAGACTGGGGTGTCTTATACCAACCTACACTTGCAGGAAGTAATTAGTCTTTTTTGGGGGGGAGGGGTCTGGTCGTGGGGCCTGAACTCTGGGCCTGGGTGCTGTCCCTCAGCTCTTCAGTTCAAGGCTAGCGCTCTACCACTTGAGCCACAGCGCCACTTCTGGCTTTTTTTCTTTTTGCTTATGTGGAATTGAACCCAGGGCCTCATGCATACAAGGCAAGTGCTCTACCACTGAGCCACCTTCCCAGCCCAAGTAATTAGTCTTATGAAAACCAATCTGTCTCCAGAGGAAAGCATGGATATTTCTTAAAGGATGTATCTGGTAATACTGTTATATTGATAACTGGATGTCAACATGAGCTTTGTGGGAATAAAGCACATGTGAACAATAGCAGTATACACAACTTCATAACTTTCTAGCACATGGTGGCTTTCCTATAGTACAGCAAAACTATTCTTCAGGTTGTACTGCTTGGTGACTTGATAAGGATTACATACCACAAAATACTGGGCTGCTCTTATTGCAAGGGGCTAGGAGCAAGGTTACTACTTCCTTTAGAGTTTTAAGAACTTGGAAACTTATGAACACAAGTGATAATGTAGTTTTTCAGGAAGTGCATCTCAATAATCCAAATATCTAAAATAGTTATAATTATATATTTAATTATATGCATTTTTGTTGTTGTTGTTGGTCGTGGGGCTTGAACTCTGGGCCTGAGTACTGTTCCTCAGCTCTTCAGCTCAAGGCTAGTGCTCTACCACTTGAGCTACAGCACCACTTCTGGTTTTCTGGTGGCTTATTGGAGTTTCACTGACTTTCCTGCCTGGGCTGGCTTTGAACCATGATCCTCAGATCTCAGCCTCTTGAGTAGCTAGGATTACAGGCATGAGCCACAGGCACCCAGCTATGCAATTGTGTGTGTGTGTGTGTGTGTGTGTGTGTGTGTGTGTGTATGTATATATGTATCTACAGAAGGAAGGAAGGAAGAAAAACAGACAGGAAGGAAGGAAAAAGGAAAGAAGGAAGGAAGGAAAGAAGAAAGGAAGGAAGGAAAGGGAAAGAAAAGCAGAACAACAGGAAAAGAGCCACCCTCAAAAATTGCCCCTAACTCCACCCTGCTCCTCCTTATCACAGTAAAGGTAAAATTACCCCACCTACTCACAGTTTACTCTAATATATAATTATATAATACATATTGTATATAATTATATATTTGTGAAATATTTTCTATAAGAATGACTACACTAAGACTCAGTGGCTATATGTAAAAGAAAGTAGAACAGCATTTAATAAAGATGCTGGTACACTCATCGTCAATGCAGCACGATTCACAGTAGCCTGCTATGGAAATAGCCCAGATGTGCTACATCTGATGAGTGAATCAAGAAAATGTGGTACATATAAACAATTAAGCAAAAAAAGGAAATTATGTTGCTTGCAAGGAAATGAACAAAAACGGAGACCACTATGTTAAGTAAGCCAAGTTCAGAAAGTCAGAGATGATAAGTTTTTGCTCATATGTAGATGCTAGACCTAAAAGATAAACATAAATATATGAGGAATAATTTAACAATATAATAAATACACACAAATATATAGATGCTGAATGCATAGATGTACACCTATTCTATATACACATTATACATAACACAGTATATATAATATAGTATATATATGACATATTGTTAATTAAAGATATGTTTAAGCAGATTACAAGGGAAGAGAAATAAAGTATGAATACCAAAATACATGTAAGTGAAGATGGTAAAATGAAACTCACTTAAAGTTGTTGGATAATAGAGAGGTATTGAGGTGGGAGAAAGCAAGAGTAAGTGAGGGGGTTGCTCTTAGTAAATACAGCATATGTATATGTGAGATATGGTGAAAGGTCTTTAGACATATGATATGTACCTTCACAAAAATGAGAATTAGCAAGGTGAAACTGGTCTTTTCTGAGTGTAAGAAATGGGATGGCCAACAGAGTGAGTGAAAGAAGATGAATATGGTCAAAATACTTTATGTATATGTATAAAAATGGGATAATAATGCTTGTTGAAATTGGGCAAAATGGTAAAGAGGGTGAAAGTGGTAAGGAGAGAGAGAGAGAAAGCGAGAGAGAGAGAGAGAGCTACTGATCAAAGTAAATTGCATGCATATATGGACATGTCAAAATGAACACTTCTCCCCCTTCTCTCCTCTTCTATATCTAATTGACACTAATGAAAGAAAACGTCATTGCCTGGGCAGTGACTGGTATACAGAAAGCCTTTATCCTATTGCTTATTATTTAAAATACAATAACTGTCTGAATGAATATAAATTATTAGGTCAGGCCAAATGATATTCAAATCCACATTCCATCACTGTGCTTGATTTTGGAGATGGTATATAACTTTTCTGACATTCAGTTTTCTCTTTTGTGAAACAAGGTAGATAATAAGTACCTCACAGGGTGGTTGAAGTGCAAATGAGATTGCAGAGAGTTCAAAATACAGGGTCTAGCATCCTGCAAGGACTCAATTTTTTAATAGAAGGGAATTGAACAGTGAAGGGAATCAGGCTATCACTCTGACTTATGAATGGTTTTTCCAGAAAGTAAATTCTTTGATTAATAAGTTTCTAAGTTCTTCTCTTGTTTTAGTTCTGTCATTGTAATTGAATATGTATGTATGGTTTGGTATCTGGGAAATTATGAGTAATCAAGTTAAATGTCAATTCATTTCATTATGCTAGCTACCATCTTTTAAAGGCAAAGGGAGTGTTTTGAAGTGCCAAAAATTGAGGGCAGAGTCATAAAAAAACACATAAAAGACTATTGTGGCCCTTAAGTTGTTACAAGCACAGTATTAAAATATTTATAGATACCCAAATGTATTACTCTAGATCTTTTTTAGCGTGTATTGAACTAATTTTCCATGGTTTAAACAAAAATTAGTTAGCTTGACATTTATATTCTTCAGAAAACTATCAATGATTGACATTTTTGTTTCACACATTTTGTGTTTTTAGATATAGACATAGATACAGATAAAGATGATATAGATCATAACTTAGCTTTTATAACACCTCTTGAATTATGGTTGTATTAATCTATTATGCATATCAAAAGAACTAAAACTAAGTTATGAATTGATTTATTCTGGCTAACACTAAACATTTGATTGGCATATATTTACCTCTTATGATGATTCAAGGAGGAATCCAAATGGTCCTGTACATGATGACTCATATAAAAATAACATTATGCTTATGATTGTAGTCCTAGTGACTCAGGAGGCTGAGATCTGAGGGTCACAGTCCATAGCTATCTGGGCAGAAAAGTCCATGAGACTCTTATCTCCAATTAAACAGCACAAAAGCCAGAAATGGAGATGTGGCTCAAGTGGTAGAGTGTTAGACTTCAGCAAAAACATGAAGGCACATTGTCATTATTTTTTTCTCCCATTGCACAAAGGAAAGAGTTTTCATTATGAAGTACTAATATAATTTAGAAGAAAATATACTGAAATTAGAATTACTTGATGTACATTAAATATAAATTTTCTCTTAGCAAGGGGAAAATCATGTAATTATTCTTTTCATGCAGTCTGAAATAATTTCCTATATTCTAAGATATAATGTTGTTCTAGAAATAATGAAAAAATGCAACCATATATGTGTATACACACACAGAGAAGTTTTTAAGAAAGGAAAGATAATTTGTCATATCCTCGAGGACAACTTCTGAAAAATTCAGCAATATTTATGAGCATACAGATTTCAAAGAGGGTTGGGTTCCATGTTAAGAAATTAGCACAAAAATATAAAAATAAAGGTTTAAATACTGAGGAAGTAAACCTGAATATAAAAAATAACTTGCTGTATAAAGGTGCTGATGATAAAATTATTTATAATTGTGAGCCATTCAAAAGCAATTCAAATGCCTATTAAGTAGTAAAATAGCCTAGGGAATGTTGCATAGCTATTCAAATGATATATTTGAAACATATGTAATAACACAAAATATAGTTTTGATTTAAAGGTTTGATAACAACTACAAGAGACAAAAGCAGGTGTAGAGTCTGTTAATGTGTTTCTTCGAAATATATGTACCTGTGTTCAACACAGTATCATTGTTGAAAACAGTAAAGTGCTAGAATAAGTTATGTGTGGATGATAGGAATGAGACATAAAATTTCTCCCTTCTACATTTCTGTATTTCCCATTTTTTAATAATAAAAAATAGGCTTTATTCTTTTTTAAGCTACTACCCAACATTTCACTCTTACATATAAAAAACAATGTGCATTTTATACTAGCTAAGAAAACAAAAATACAATAGATATTTCAAAATTGGGAATTTACGTAAGGGATTAGGGAACTCATTACAGAGCTATGTGTTGGAGACTGAAACTCATCCCCTCTCTGCATGGAAGATCATTGCTAAATTAATCATGACAGGAACAGAAAATCCATGGAATGGAAGTTTCCTCTCCAATCTTCCTGCCTACTCATCTCTCAACTCATCTTCCAGTTATTCCTTTATGGCCAAAGCTACGTGTCTACTGAAAAATGGGAAATGTAGTTTATACAATTCCAGCCCCAGAACATCATAAACAAGGATATGAAATGTGTATTTGGACTAGGAGACAACACCTTAACAAAATGTACAAGCCTAGTTTAACTGACTAATAAAAATGAATCTTGAGCCCAGGTGCTAGTGACTCATTCGTGTAAATTCCTCAGCTATGCAGGAGGCTGAGATCTGAGGACTTTAGTTCAAAGTCATCTCTTACAGAAAAATTGCTGAGACTCATCTCTAATTAACCTGCAAAAATCCAAAAGGGTAGGTATGGCCTTCTTCAGCGAAAAGGCCAAGCAAGAATGCAAAGCTCTGAGTTTAAGCCTTATCCCAGGTGTGCGCGTGCATGCGCGCATGTGCGCATACACACACACACACACACACACACACACACATATACACACACTGCATATGAGGTATTGCTTGAACAAAAAACCCTTAGAGTAACAGTACTGAGACCCAGAATCATTTCATAATGACTTTTGTTAATTTGATTACCAAAGCAAAATGTTCCTTAATGGGATGAATTTAGTTCAAATAAGTGATACTAAACTTTTTTTTTAAAACATGTGTCATTTGTTTTTATTAAAGTGATTCAGCTATCACTATTCTACTCCAATGGATATTTTATTAAAGAAACTAATTTAAATGTACATGATAAATGAACTGTGTTGAAAATTCTATTTTTCTCCTTTTCTAACCTCCTGATCTTAATTAGCTTCTCTACTTCTGTTCCCATAGAAACAAGCAATGCAATCAATATGACGCAAAGGTAATAAGGTGCATGTAGAAGCAGCTCATGAGTATAGTAACAGCATTTATTCTAAATCATAGGAAAAAATGAATGTTACCAGTTACATTAGAGGTAAGAGACTTCAAAATTTAAAATGGAAAATGGAGTCAAGTGGTAAACAAATTGATAAACCTACTTTGTATTCCAAGGCTAAAGAAGTATTGTTCCTAGAAAATTGGGATTATCGTTTTCTTTTTTTTATTTTGGGAAATCATCATTTTCTATGGCATGTCCTATGCCCTTTACTCATATGCATTCTCTCATAGGCAAACCAAAAGTAAGCCAACAAAATATATAAAGATTACAACATAAAAGCCATATTCCCTTGCATAAAAGGCTTGTTCTATTCTGAATACTTCTTTCACTCCAGAATCATAGAGTTGGAGTCTACACAGTTACACATCCAAGCAACAGGTCAAGGCAAATATTTCTTGAGCACTGACCTTGACTGATTAAAGTAACAAACACCAACCAAGGGTAGCTCCACTACAAAAGACTGTGGATTAAATGCTAAGCACAATAGTTTACAGGATTGTGACTGTATTATAGTTTGTGCACCTTGAACCATTCTAATTCAGATATTCTGCATCTGGTTGTAATGACATTGCTATATCTCTATCACTTCTGAAGTCGGTTGTAAGTAATTGGTCACCAATGATAGTCCACAAAACAAACTAAGGCCAACATTGTTTGTTTATGTTTCACTTAAAAACTAAAGATAGTTCATGGTTATTTCTACATAATTTGTACCTCTATGTCTTACAGTTAAAAGTGATTTATGAAAGTATGAGGATGAATTAAGAGCCTCTGATTCAAGACTTTTTGGTTATAAAAACTTTATTCCTCTTATGAATTCTGGAGATAAAAATTATGAAAATAATGCCTATCAACCTCTTTCCATCTTTCTTGCTTTGTTCTACTCTACTCAAACAGTAGCTAAAATAGTCTCCTCAAAAGTACTAATAAGAGGGGCTGGAAAGGTGGTTCAGTGGTAGAGTGCTTGCCTTGCATGCATGAGGCCCTGGGTTCAATTCCTCCACATCACATAAGCAAAAAAAGCTGGAAGTGGCACTGTGGCTCAAGTGGTAGAGCAAGAGCCTTGAGCTGAAGAGCTGAGGGACAGCACCCAGGCCCAGAGTTCAGGTGACCGCCAAAAAAAAAAAAAGTACTAATAAGATATTAAATAGCTATCATCAAATAGTTTGTATTTTTCACATATGCATTTTATGATGTTGCATATAAAGTTATTTCAATATGTTTTCATATTGTGAATATGTTTGATATCTAATACATGTGTAGTGAGAAAGAATATTATGATATAAATAATTGTATCAATCAACTGAGAGCTCCAATTATATACTGATACATATCAGGAGTAAATTATAAGTTTATATTAGTTGTTACAATATGGTTTCTTTATGGTTGTCTAATAATGGCAGAGTCTAATGGGGGAAAATGTTACAGAGATCTGGCACATTATCTTAGATAAAATGCCAAGTTGTGTGGTATACGAAGTCTATATATTTCCTGTCCATCCTTTGCAAAAAACAAATGTCTAATTCTGCTGTAAGTCATGAAGAAGTTTACTACTGCAGCTTAACCCAAAACCATTCTTTCATATGGTGGAGTTTTATCTTTGTATTTTCATCATAGACAAAGTCCCAAATTGTACTTTTTCAGTATGACATGATAGGAGAGATACCTCCCTGTGGAGACTTACCAGACTCTAAAGAAAGAAAATTTGTGAGTGAGGCATAGAGGCCAGAGGACAGGGGCAGCCTGTTGTAACTCACCAAGGTTTTGGTAAAAGCCATTGAGATGGTGGCCAAAATTAAAAAGTCAGCAAAATGGGTAAATGGTCAAGTAGATCAATATAAGAGCCCACTGCCAGACTCATTGCAGAAGCAAGGTTCTGGTTCTCAAGTGGAAGGTAGACATATACAAAAATAACAGATAAACAAAATGACAGATTCCTGCAATCTGCTGTAGCACTCTGATCACATCCTAGAAATTGCAGAAGCAATTCTGCTTAAGAATAAGAGGCAAAACCTAAAAGAGAGGACCTGTTCTGCACACTAAACTGAACTGATAGGATGATAACTGATAGGAGGTAAGGTGTGTGTGTGTGTGTGTGTGTGTGTGTGTGTGTGTGTGTGTGTGTGTGTGTGTATGTGTGCCAGTCCTGGGGCTTGAACTCAGGGACCATGTGCTGTTCTAAGCCTTTTTTTTTTTGCTCAGAGCTAGCACTTCATTGCTTGTATCACAGCTCTACTGCTAAAAGGAGAAAACTTTTTGCAGGCAAATATGGAGAATGGAAGGCAGGACTAGGAAGTGACATGAAAATTTTAGCTAATTCTATGACCCCAAATTGACAACTAGAAAAAAACCCCACAAGGTATAATTGTCTCTCATGGATGTGAGCGAATGAATTATTTTTTTTTTCTCACCAACATTGGCTGTAAGTGTAGAAGAGACCTAGAGGCAAGTGATTCAGAACTACTTCTTCAGTCATGATGGGTGCATGCCACTGGGCAGGACAGATTCAGTGTAAGAATCTTGGGGGAAATAAAGTAAAACATCATCCTACCGTCTTGAGCTAACTTGTTTCTTTGTCTTTCTTACTGCCTTACTAATTCATCTTTCCATATTCTTACACTGTTCAGTCATGCTTTGCTTTAATGTATTCCTTATATACCCTAAATTCTACTGTCAATTATTTTCTTGTATTTTGCTTGCTTTGAGTTCAAACTCTCTTTAGTCTTCTGCTTACCAGTCTGTGTCCAACTGCACACTGGCTTAGATTTCTAAATTCTCCTTCCCAGGCTTCTTAGCCTTGCTTGAGGAGCTTACTAAACACCGATGATTAGTTCCACTACAAATGCGTTCTCTCTAACTTGGCAAGATCCAAAATGCAAGTCAGCAATTCTTTTAGTCTTCTCTAATTAACTCCCAGTTATAATTCCTGCATTATCATTCTAACAGCTGCTCCAAACTATCTTCAAGCCTCAATTACAACCCATTCATTCATTCAATAAATAATATTTTTAGCATTTACTATACAACAGGATTTCTGTTCACTGTTAAAGAAACAACAATGGGCTAGGCCTTGGTAGCTCATGCAGGTAATCCTAAATTATTCAAGAAGCTGATATATGAAGGTCTCAGGTTGAAGCCCACCTGAGTAGGAAAGTCTGTGAGGCTCTTATTACCAATTAACCACCAAAAGGCCAAAAATGAAGCAATGACTCAAATGGTAGAGTGCTAACCCTGAGCAAGAAAGTTCAAGGACAGTACCCAAGACTGGATCACACACATACAAAAGAAACAATGGAAGAAGTAGACAGGATCCTTGGCTTTATGGAGTTAGTATGAGACAGACAAAACCTGAGCCGCAAAGATGTACCTCTTATACCAGTCATAATAGGGACAGGAAAGGTATGCAACGGACCCATATTACAGTTTGTGTCATTTTACATGTTTTCCTTTTTCAAGTTAAAAGTCAAAATAGTGTTTTCCATGCTTCCTAGCAACCTGTTGTTTGTGTGTTAAAGGTATACCAATTACATCTACTAACATGTCAATTTAGAAAAGATTAATTTGAAGGAAAGACAGAATTGAACTGAATTGAATTGGTCAAGGCTAAGAGAGGAGCAACTACCATTCAATCAACAGTGACCCATGACAGATCCACAGGACCCAGGGCTGGTGGTCTTTTATGTCAGCAGTAACAGGAATAGTCTCCCCAGAAGAAGCTGAGTAGGAAATTCTGGCCTTTCTTTGCCTTGTTTATATAGTCTGCAAGACTTTTGTCCTCAAATATTGACTGTCTATTCCATATTTTTGAATGATGTTCTCTTCTGTTTTCTATATTCTTTGCTTATAACAAAAAGTACCCTGTCAGATTAAGGATGCTTGAGAAGATATTGAAGGGAAATGTAGTTTGGGCAAGTAGACTACATCATAACTGCCTGGAGATATCAACATTGGAGATGAGATAGAAAGGGCAAGGAAGATTGATTCAAATGAAGCAGGAGGAAAATGTTTCCAGGAAAAGGGGACTGTTGACAAGTGAGGGAAGATACTAATCAATAGCTCTCCATATGACTGAGGAAGACAGTGGAGGTAATGAGGTGAACATGGAGGCCATAGAGAAAAAAATGAAGCTATAGAAATAAGCAATAGCCATAGCCATCTAACCATCAAAGCTGGATAAGGAGTTTGAGTTTTATCCTAAGATCAATGGAAAAAAACAATTGAAAATTGAAGGTGAGACAGTGAAATAATTGACTATCTACTTTAAGAAGATCACTTTGGTTACAGTAGAAAAAATATGTATTACAAGCTAGGGCAGGTGTTAGCAGTGGTTTGAGTTAGGGTTGCTCAAAAACTAAGCAGAACAAAAGCAGGAGGGAGAAGAGAAGATAGATTTGTCTGGAGAAAATGCTTCATAAATTAATTTAAAAGATTAAATTTAAAATTAATTCCATGGGGAAATTTGGATTTTATTCTAAGTGTGGTGTTTCTATATTTTCATCCTTCTTAGCTTATAATTCAGAGTTTTAAAAAAAGGTAGCTCATGTACACTATCTTAAGTGTCCTCCTTTCTGCTTCAAGATTTGTTAGTTGATATTCATTTTGTTGTTGTTGTTGTTGCAGTTTCTTCATGCACTAGAGATGATTCTAAACGCTAGGAGGACAATCAATGAATGAATATGATGAGGTACCTGCCTCCTGGAGATGAAGAGGCAAACAAGAAGCAAATCGATGCTGAAAAAGATTACTCCAGCAAGTGCTTCATGCTTTGTTAAAATTAAAGTGGGTCCGTGTGCTAAGTGTAGGCTTGCTCACACTGGGAGGGCAGTGATGGCCTAATCACATTTGAGCTGAGACTTGAGTTGAAAGAGTGGTAGGCATTAGAAAGTTCTGGAAGAAAGAATTCAAGGGAGAGGAAAGTTAGGGAAAATGGAGAAATTAGTTTGTTTGTTGGAAGGAACAAAGTGAAGGCAGAAAGAAGGTGAGCAGAGCTAAAGCAGAGGAGAGAAGAATCATGTTTATCATGTATACAAACATAAGGCAAATTACAGAAGGGGTAGAGGGGCCATGGAGGAATTTGGATTTTATTCTAAGAGCGTTGTTTCTATATTTTCATCCTTCTTAGCATATAATTCAGAGCTTTAAAAAAACATTATTAGGGGCTGGGAAGGTGGCTCAGTGGTAGAGCGCTTGCCTTGCATGCTCGAGGCCCTGGGTTCGATTCCTCAGCACCACATAAGCAAAAAGAAAAAAAGCCGGAAGTGGCGCTGTGGCTCAAGTGGTAGAACACTAGCCTTGAGCTGAAGAGCTTAGGGACAGTGCTCAAGTCCAGAGTTCAGGCCCCACGACCGGACCCAAAAAAAAAAAACATTATTAGTTAAGTTTTTAAAAGTCCTACAACAACTCTGGTTATGTCTATTACACGGCCAACATTCAGATTATTAATTTAATACGCATTTATGGAACATCTACTTCTGTGTATTCCTTTTAGGATAGAAAGAGCACTTTTTGCCTTTTACCCAATTCTCCTGGTATACAATTTCATTTCATAATTGTTTCAATACTGCCACCTCTTTACCATGGATTCACTCTTTTACACAAACTATGTCCCGAGTATTATCAGTGGAGACCTGCTTGCCAAATGCTGGGCCTCTTTGTCTCACTTCACCGACTCTGCTGTATCATTTGATTGCCTCATGCTAAGTCTCTTGGCTTCTCAGCCCATGAATACTGCCTGTTAGCATCCTCTCTGCTGGTGTGTTATTGCTATCCTTCATTGCCTCTCTTGTTCAGTATGCTCCCAGAACATGGGCTTCTCAGAATTTTCAGTTCTTGACCTCTTTCTTTCATTTGTTCTACAGTTGTTTTATTTTTCTTTGAAAAACACTAACCTGATGTATAGCCTTAGGCTACTTCAGTAAAAGAGTCACTGTTTATTTTCCTTGGACTACTCACCATTGGATTCTTGAGCTCAAGCTTTTTTTGAGTAAAACATTATGTTTCCTTGTTCTTCAGTCTTGTAAACCTCCCCTATTTCCTAATCTCATTCCATTCTTACTACAACTCCTCTTTGGGGAATTTCACTCTACTATCTAAACTACAGACAGGACTTTCTAACCTATATTTCCTTCCTCCATTTTTTTTGTTTCTACATATTACAGAGAAAATTAAATTGTTTAAGAAATGTAATTAATTTGAGGAAGAGATGCTATCCATTACTTCTCCTAAAAAGACAATGTGTTAATGTGCTACTAAGAGATAGCTGTGGTCCCATTGCACTCTGCTCTTCCAGTTTTATCTCCACTGCTGTTATAATCATCACCATTATTATTATTATCATTTATTATGATTAGAATTTTTTGTGGTATAAAGGCTTGAACTCGGGGCCCTGTGCTTACTAAGCGGGTACTCTACTGCTGTAGCCTCTCATCCAGGCCTTTTCTTTTTTTCAGATCTTTTAGCATTTAGTTGTCTTTGAGATAAGGCTTACTTTAGGCCTATGCTGGCCTTGACTGTGATTATTGTATTTGTGCTTCTCTGCGTCATTGATATACTAAACACAGACTTCTGCACCAGCCATTGTATTTTCCCTGTAGAAGGGATGACAGGCAGAAGGGATGACAGTCACACAACACTGTTCCCACGCATTGGGTGCAATGACCTTACACTCAGTATGTAGCCCAGTCTGGCCTTGAAATCTACATCCCAAGTGCTGAGATGGTACTGATGTATGGAACCATGCCCTTCTCCAAGTATTCTCTATACATCTTCATTCTCATTAAACTCAGCTTCTCATTATTCTTAACAATAAAGTTCAACTTCCCTACCACCAATAGCATTCAATACAGAGATACTTTTATCTTATTTTTCTATTTTACAGCTTCCTATTGAATATCTTCCTCATTCTTCTTAAAACTTGGATGAGTTTTAAATTCAAATATCTCTGCATGTACCCTAAAATAAATAGCGATATTCTCCTGTAATTACTTAAGAAATATTTTCAAGCTCCAATTATTGTAGATAGTGTTTGAGGTGCTATTATGAATAAGACAAAGTCCTCATGCTCAGAGATTACAATTGGGATGTACATGTGCTGAGTATGGAGGGCAAATATTAATTATATAATATTCAGAGAATATAATCTTTTCTGTAAATGCCAGGAAAAAGTACAATAAAGGTATAGGATGTAACAGAAGTTGATTTTCTGGATACAGAGCAGGATAAACTCTCTATAGAGGGGAGAGTACTAGCGTGAGGTAGGCAACATAACGGAGGAATTTTCTAAGGCAAGAGAGGAACAACTACAAATGCCCAGATGCTGAATGTGCCCCAAGACAGGTGGAAATTCTTAAAGACTAGAAGTCTGGAGTGTAGTAAGGAAGGGAGAGGACTGAGGGGGTAATGTGAGGAAGCCATCCAGAGCCAGCTCACTGAGGGTCTTGTTGGCCACAGTGAGAAAGTGCCCTCAAGGTCATCGGAGAATGGTAAAGAGAAATGGCTTATCAGAATTGGATCTGGAAAGGATTATTCTTGCTGCTGTGAATGCTATATTCTGGTGGACCAAGAATGGAAATAGTTGTGAACCCCAGTTGTACTGGTTCATGCCTCTAATCCCAACTACTAGGAAAGCAGAGATATGGAGGATCTCAGTTTAATACCAATCTGGGATAAAGCAAAAACCCTATTTGAAAAAAAAATCACAAAAGTGAAAAGGAACAAAAAGTGCTGGGGGGTGTAGCTCAAATGATACAGTGCTACTCTATAAGAGTAAGGTCCTGAATAGTTTAGAGGAAGGAGGGATTAGGTAAATCAAATAGGCAGAGGAAAGAGAGTAGCACGTGGTATTCAGGCAAGGGAAAGGTTGCCTTCCCAGGGTGGACCTTACAGGAAGGAAGGGAGGAAGGAAGGGAGGGAGGGAGAGAGAGGGGGAAGGAAGGGAAGGAGGGAGACATGTTTAAACATCATGGTGGAAACAATGTTTTCCTTCACACGAGCACATCTATTATAAGACTTAAAATCTTGACTCTTACATTTTGAGTGCCTGTCAAGTTGTTACCCTATCCTGAGCAGGGCTCATGATTCTCCACCTTGTGTTTCCTAGAGCTTACGGCACCGGGCTGCCCATAGACTGAAGTGAATTTATCGTCATTTCTCCAACTGTTTCCATATTATTATTTAAACTTGACCTAGTTTTTTTTTCTTTTAAAGGATTCAAGCCAGTCTCTTCAAACTTTCCTCCTGGGTCTCAATTGACAAGCTTTGAGTTAGCTTTGTGTTCTCGTCTCTGAACTGTACTGTAGTTAGTTGGTTTCCTTATCAATTATTAACTAAGAATCTTCAGTAATGATATAATTGCTCTTGGGGATATACATGTGTTCTTTTATAAACAAGCTCTCTACATTTTTATGCTGTTTTTGGTTGGATTTTACTAAAATGAATATTCTATTCAGAACAATATTTGTAAACCGCAGGAACTGAGGCAGAGTGGCTTGCTGAGCTAATAACGAATTAGCAGCCAGGAGACACTTGAAATCTGATGTGGGAAAATTTCTTTAACAAGTAGTTGTCCTATAGAGAGAGAGGACATTTTTCTAAAAAATGTAGTCAATCTATCCCATGTATAAAATTGAACTTGACTTCTAACTCAATCACTCTAACCTAATGTTATGTCTGATTGTACATCATCAGCTGGATAACCTGAGAGAATGTACTTTAGTGTCATAGCTTTCCTTGTGTTGAAGGGAACAGAGGATGAAATATTTATAATATACTACTGTGAGGAAGAAAATAAATGATATAAAATGTTTAGATGAGTGTCCAGAAAATATACAGCACAGCAAATATTGATTCATGTCAGGGTGGATTTTCCTTTACTTGTCCTAACTAGACGTATTTTACCCCTTCTATGCCCTGTGATGTGTCCCAAAAGGCTGACCACAGCGAGGGCCATCACTGTGGGCTTTACAATGGGTCATCTCATAGGGACTGCTCCAGGGAAGTAGGAACAGAAGAGAGGAGGTGATGCTCCTTAGTTGATTCTAGTTCTTTTTTATTGCTTTGCTCACAGGACTTTGTCCATGACTCTGGTCCATTTAGGCTTGCAGTGGCCTTTTTTTTTTTCTTTTGCTGAGTAGAGCAGCAGAGACTGAGTAGAATAACAGTGATACTCTGAAACTTTCCTCTTAACTTGTACAATCTGTAAGTAGTCCTTTTAGTATGTTCTCTTCTCTGCATCGTTAGAGTGAATTTTTTTTGTTTCTGGCTTTGGATAAGAACATCCTTCCAGCCAAAGTTGATTCCATTAAATTGGGCAAATATCTTCCACCTCCTACGCAAGATTGATATTAACTGAGCAAATATATCTGTGAGTATGACTCCTTTACTAAGTACTACCTTTCAAGCAACAGGATTATTAAATAATAAGACAATCTTACTGCTCTCAAAGAATTCACAGACTGGTAGAGGTAGGTAAACAGAAGGAACCAGTGCATACAAAGGTACATTTTTTAAGTGCCACAAAATAAAGATGTCTGAATATCAAGAAAAAATATAGAAGCTATAGTAAAATAAAGTTGATAATAACCATTCCACGAAGATATTCTAGGGATGTTTCATGAAAGGGAGAACCTGAAAGAGTTTTGTTGTTGTTGTTGTTGTTGGGGGATGTATAGAAATTTCAGATAGAGATGGAGTAGTTCATTTTCCAACTCCAGGGTTATGAACTTGCTTGTCACATTTGATTAATGTATTTGAAGGATGCAGCATTTGCAATAATGATAGTTTGGTTTATTTAGAACACAGGCAAAGGAAGTGGGTTTGTCACATTGTACAGGGGGTGATGGAAGGCAAGAAGAAACTACATCATAAAAAATAAATCCATGATGCTCCAAACAGTCCAGATTTTACGCAACTAACTCATTTTAAGCAACCAAGTTATGAAGCCCATGATAGGATAGTATTGGAGAAAGAAGAGTGGAAGGGACATGAAAGATAAAGGCCACAGATACGGAAGCTGCCACAGATGGTAGACCTACTAAAGGAGAGGATGACAGGCTGGCAGAGTACAGTGATGTTGGGCATAAAGGGAATTAGACATTTCACAAACTTTTATAAGTTATATAGATTAGAATGAGTGAACACTTTCATGTAAGAGCAGAAAAAGGCATCTTAAGGTAGCCCTAATGATTGGCCTGTCTAGGTCCATCTCACCATCAGCTGTTAACATTGGAAGTGAAGTGAGTTAGTATATTCTATTTGAATATGCTGAGATGCAATGTTTGTGGTACGAGCAGGTGCAGGTTTTATGGAATTTAAGTGTGTGTGTGTGTGTGTGTGTGTCAATACTCCAATACTGGGCCTTGAACTCAGAGCCTGGATATTGTTCTTTAGTTTTTTAGCTCAAGGCTAGCAGTCTGCCACTCAAGCTACAGTTCCATTTCTGGATGCTGTGTGGTTCATTAGAAATAAGAGCTTCACAGACCTTCCTACAAGAGCTGGCTTTGAACTTCTATCCTCAGATCTCAGCCTCCCAAGGTGGCAAGGATTACAGGCAGGCGTGAGTCACCAGTGCCTGGCAGCTAATATACTTTTAAGAAACCTCTTTAAGGAAAAGAAGCCAAAAGTAAATATTTATGCTACTAATGTGTCACTGGCAACCTTTGAGAAAACAGTGGAACTCTATGTAATTAAACTTAACTCTTCAATAAATTAGTATGAAGGTATATGAAGAGAGGGAGAGGAAAGGAAAAAAGAAATGTAATAAAAAGTTACCATTTGGGTACTGAGTGAAGTTTGTCTTACAATTAATTGTATCATATTATTCAACTTTTCCATAAGCTGAAATTATACCAATAATATTTTGTAAACTATGTCAAAATTGCCCAAAGTTTACCAGTACCATACCTTATTTGACTAACTGAATTCCTACATTGCCCTAGCATGGTTTATAGAACAAGATGTCTGTAGGCTTCCAGTCACTTTTCATCTGAGCTAATAAAAACAAGTTGGATCTAAGGTGGTTTACAGAGTGGCCTCACTTAATTATACACTAATTTCCACTAAGCCAGCTGCTTAGTGACAAGAAGCTTCAGACTGTAAGCAAATGGAAAAGTGGGTGATACTGAGTTCCTGGAAATCTCCACATATTCCCAAAAGGGAAATGAAAATTCCTCCCTCTTATTAGCCTAGCTCTCTTCCTCGTTTTCCTTACCTTTTATCAAAGACTCAGGAGCTATACTCCTGTTTATCTATTCCCCCACCAATGAATAAACTTGTACAGTTGCCACTTAACTTTGGCTTATGCTTTTTCTGGCTTTATTGAACAGAATGGGAAAAGATCTTTTTAAGGGAGATATCTCTCCCATTCCTGAGGTAGGGATATTAATTTTTGTTAATAAAAACAAGTTTGTTTTCAAAAGATAAAGCCTTAGGAGTAGACCATCTATTATAGTTCTGCCACTTTGTAGCCTTATGATTTTGTATATACTTGTTAAAAAGTTCTGTCTACCTTGCTATACCTATGGTTTAAAGCAAAATTATCTTTTATAGGCAATTGTGAATATCAACTGTACTGAAAAAGATAATATGTGTATAATACTTACTGAGAAATTTCCTTTGTCTGTCTGAATCTTTATGTCCCACTAAATTTTATATGTTAAAGTCTTAGCCCACAAGTTGATGCTAGTATAAAATGTGTTTGAAAAGATTCTAAAAAAGGTTAGTATTTTTTTTGGTCGGTCATGGGGCTTGAACTCTGGGCATGGAGAGCTGTCCCTGTGCTCTTCAGCTCAAGGTGAGCACTCTACCACTTGAGCCATAGTACCACTTCCTGTTTTCTAGTGGTTTATTAGAGATAAGAGTTTCATGGACTTTCCTGCCCGGGCTGGCTTTGAACTGCAATCCTCAGATCTCAGCCTCCTGAGTAGCTAGGATTACAGGTGTGAGCTACTGGTGCCCTGCTTGGGTTAGTACTTTTGATAGAAAAATAAATATATATTTGGTTTCTGATCCATTTCACAGAATGTAGTTCTTCAAGTTTTTGGAATCTGGAAGTGATTCTATCTTCTTGTATTCTAATAAGATCACTGATGGCTGCTGAACACAGAAAATGTTGAAAGCTGTCTCTGGGAGAGGGGGTATGAGTCTTTCCTGCACCTTGGCCTGTGCATACTTTCTATCAGTTCATCTCTCTTTTGTAATACCCTTTGTGATAAAGCAGAAAAAGGTGTTTTCCTTAGTTCTATGACTAAATTCAAGTTTGTTGTCTCTAGCAAACAGCTCATTACAAACCTGGGACTTGCAATTAGTTTCTGAGCTGAGAAGCAGTCTTGTAGAATTGATTCTTTTACCTGTGGAGTCTGTTCTAACTCTAGTCAGTATTGGAAATGAATTGAATTATATGACTTCCAGCTGGTGTTGGAAATTGGGTAGGGTGGCAAAAATTCACATCTTGGTAAGTATTAAAGAGTGAGAAAAATCATTTGGTTTTTCTCCATGATGACCTTTATAAAAGAGACCCAGACAACTCTCTTGCCACTTCTATAGGGAGAAGATAGATTTATGAGGGCATATGGATATCATACACCAAATCTGCTGGCAATTTGGGTTTTGGACTTCTTAGCCACCAGAACAATGAAAAATAAGTTTCTATTTTTTTATAAACCACTACACCTGCAGTATGCTGTTATAGCAGCCTAAACAATGAAGACACTAATGTTCCTAGAGATAGTTCTTAAAAAACAGCCACTAATGTTGTAAAGAAATAGTGGTATATGTTTAAGAGGACTTCAAGGGAGCTAGTGTCTGCAAGAGACATAGAACTCTGGAGTATTTGAGCTGGGAGATGGTGTCAGAGTCTTTGGGAAATGGAAAGAATGCTGAGAATTGTTCCAGATAACGTTCTAGTGGGGCCATGGAAGCTCCTGGCTGGTACAATCCATGTGACAAATACTCCAGAAGAATCAGTATAAATGTTGTTCCACATATCCAACAGATATATGCCCTTACCGAACCCGTGGCTCTCTCAGGAAGTCAGAGTGGCAGTATAGTGTGCAAACTTCACAATAAGGGACAGGTAATACAAAGGAATATTTTTCTTCATTGCTTATCTGAACAGCTTCATAGATGGCCATAAAATGCTCTTGGCTATAATATAAGTTACAAATAAATATTAATATCCAGTTAACATGTTTATGTATTAATCAATATTATATACACCAATATGCTATTATACATTTTATTGTATTAATTTAATGTTTTATATGTATATTAATATATATTTTATCTAAAAATCATCTATTAAATTTGAGATTATATTCTACCTACTTTTATATTATATATAAAATATATAGAATTATATATACAGAATCTTTCATAGTAGCTAATACTCATTCAATAAAGATTGGCCAAAATTGTATTCAATAAATGATGCAGAGTAAGTGAATGAAGACATTAGAGTAGTAACAGATAACACTGGAATTAGTGTTATTTGCTATTGCATTTACAATAAGATTTGTTATTGCATATACAAATCTTGATATCTGTGAACTTACTTGTTTCAAATGGATATGAAGAAAAATAGCTTTGCCTCAATTTTGTAAACATTTAATTTAAAAGAAGTCTGAAAGAAAGCTATTACAAGTTCTCTTTTCTTTCCTTTTTGAGAACATGTGTTCTGTGTGAAGAAGAGCAAGAAAATAACATTATTAATCGGGAGCAGGAAATATAAAAGTATTTACATCTATCTTTAGAATGTTCATTACTTCTCCTCTTCACATTCACTTTAAAATAATTTTGACTCTAGAACTATCCTGTAGGGTTAATCAAGAATGATTTTGTCTATTAAAAATAATAGAGGTGTGAATAAATAGAATTAGGGTGGCTCCTGCCTAGAAGTTGTGCTTACTGATCTGCAGGATATTGACTCAGTGATATTACCCAACCTCATTCTGAGTGCAGTTCCTTAGAATAATGGTATAAAGTGTGTACCTAGTATTAAAATCCTAATTAAAATCCACAGTCATTTATCTATCTAATTGCAACAATGCCCTCCAGGATGCTTCTACTCCAATGGACAATTCTTCTTTTGCCTGAGCAAGTGACGTTAAAAGCACCTGGCTTCTTGCCAAGACTAGAAGTGAAAAATTTACTGACTTTAATATCATACTAGAAACAGCATTACAGGATGAAAAATTGAAGAGGACAGGTGAAGAAGTGAGATTTTTTTTATCACGTTTCTAAAAGTATAGCTTTATAAGGCTTGGGCATTAGCTGTCATCATATCTAATTTTTTTACCACAATTAATAGAAGTCATCTGTTAATAAGTAAAGACTTAAAATACACTAAAACCCCGAAGCTCCTAAGCAAAGAAAAAGGTGAAGTTTTAAAGAGGCAGGCACACTTCCTGTGTGTGCTTTGTTACAGATTTCAAACTTGCAGGTTGAGGATCTTCCTATGAAACCAACCAAGCTTAGTCACTCTGATAATAACTAAGAGATGAAGTTCCTCCATTCCAGAAATATCCAAAGCCAAATGAAATCCCCCACCTGATATCATCTAGATACTAAGCGCTTAGATGCTGTTTTCTGTTAGTATTAGCGAGTAAGCCCTCTACATCTGCAGGCTCCTCATCTCTGGCTTCAGCTAAACATTGATTGAAAATATTTGGCACACCCAATTGTGTATTTACCAAGCACATACTTCTTCAGTTGAATAAATAATTTATGGATATATGCAGCTGTAGAATAGAACCACATCAAATTCAAGATGGTAGTTGCCTACATAAGGAGGGAGACAGAACAGTATAGGGTCTGATCTAAGAAGACTCCTGTGGAAGAAGCAGTACCTGTAACAAAGGCTACCTTTTCCCTCTTTACGAACAGAACCGGCCAATCACCTTGGCTTCCCCATGGGAAACGTTTACCCCTTGATTCCTGAGCTATATTGAATTACTGGCTGTCCCTAGGATCTTCACCTTTTCCAGCCCTGGAGAGTGCAGAAAAAGTTTCACCTATGAGAAATTGCTCTATCATAAGTATCTGCATCACTCACAGATATAACTGGATTTTTCTTAGCTATTTCATTTGTTCTTTCATGAAAACCAGCCACCATCTGGTAGCTGTTACCTACCAGGCTTAGTGTTAGGCTCTTGGCCTTTTATAGTCTTAAAATAGACCCATGTGTTCCTTGAAAGAGCTGTGATTATGGTACAATAACTGTGACATGTGTGCAAAATGGAATCTAAGGGGACCCCTAAGCAATACTTTTACTTGACAAAGTTCTCTAAACAACAAAGTATAGCAACTATCTGTATAGCGTGCTCATTATAGTAGGTATTATAGCTATTCTAGAGATGATATGTTTGTTGCTTTGTTTTTGAGACAGAGTGTGGCTATATAGCTCAGACTGGCTTCAATCGGCCAGTCCTTCCACCTTAATTTCCAGAGTGCTGGGATAGCAAGTATGTACCCCGACATTTGATCTTCCAGCAGTAATTAAAATATGTGAAGGAGGTGGCCAGGGAATATGCAAAAACACTGCATTATTTTAAGCAAGGGAGTTAAATATGGTAGGATTTTTGTATCTATGGGGTCTTAAAATAAAACCCCAGGAGATAGGGAAGAACAACAATAAGTTTTGGGCTAGTTTGGTTTAGATATACATAGATGTAGATTGAAAAACATAGGTAGAAAGTACTCCTTTACATGAAGACTGAGACATTATTACTACTACTATTAGTACTCTTATTATTTGACATCTACTTATTTACTTCTTAACTAACAATGCTTGAAGCATGATTTTACATTTTAAATTTTAAGAAGCATATACATATTAAGTCATACTCAAAACTACCACATGGCATAGATACTATATTTCTATTTCTGTTTTAAAGCATGCAACTGAAGCATAAGGTGGTAAAAGCAAGTTGGTCCAATGTGATTTAGTTGAGAGTGATGAAGCAGGATTCAAACATGGCCTCCTGGCTTCATGGTCTGGAAATACATTTTAAAGTATACTACTCCTTATTCAGTCTTTAAATTTAAACATAAAGCGATGAGTTCCTTCTCATAACATTCCCATTTTTATTTCACAAGATAAATATTAAGATATTTGGACTAGCTAAGATATTACCTAAGGCACTGTTACCATGCATGTGTCTTATATTAAGTGATAGCTATTAAAAATTGGAATAACCACCCCATACTTAAACAAGCGCAGATTTTGTTTTATAACAAGCCCATTGTTTATTTTCCCAATACCTTGCCTTATATCAACCAATTCAAAGACTTCATCCCATTTTTAACATCCCTTTCCTCATGACCACTACTGACCTAATGACTACAGCAACAGAAACCATGTATTTGCTTCTCCTTCTGAGAATCCCTCTCAGAATTATCTTTTTGGTGATTTTTGCCTTGTTAAAAGCAAAGATAAAGTTACTTTATTCATATTGTAACAGATTTCTTTATTCATGGAGAGAGCTTTTTTTTCACAATTTGAAAATTCAAGATGATTCAGCGGAGACCCCCTCACCTTGCTCAACACATGCATTTATCTTTCAAGGGCTTTTGCACCTGTTCAGCTCCAGGTCCTGGGGTGTAATAAAGAAATGAATTATAAGTTCAGTCTACACTTTGATTTTGTTGGTATTCCAGAGCCTTGAGTTTATTTTATTATGTGAAAATTTGATTTCACCCTATGAAGTTTTTGTTATTCTGAACAGATTTTATTGGATCCTAGTGATTGCTTTCTACTAGTGTACATGCCCTTCAGGAATGCTGTCCCACTGAATAGGGATTGGAAATAAGGGCTTGATTCTCATTTACAGGATATGGTGAAAGATACTATTTGCAAGATAAGACTTTAAAAGACAGTCATTTCTTGATAAGGGAAAGGGGAATTCTCCATCTGATCCAACTCTGAGTAAACTCAACTGCCACAGAGGGAGTTCTTCCATGGAGAAGCCCAGGTGGCCAGGAACTGATCAGTGCTTTTACTCAGCAAACCAAGGAAGCTTGAAGGCTGCCCACAACCACATTCATAAGCTTGGAGTAGTTCCTTCTCCTCCTGAGCAATAAGACTGCATCCTCAGCACACAATCCTACAGAAACCTTGAAGGAGAACCTACCAAAGACAACTTGATTTCTAACTCACAAACACAATAACATAATGTTCATAGCTGCTGATTTGGAGGGAATAATAAACTGCATATCTATTATAGATTTACCGAAAATACAATACTTGAAAGTCGTGTATTGCCATAAAAGATCCTAAAACATAGAGAAGTTGTTACAATTGGATAGAAGACATCTAGGAGAGTGTTAAGCGATGTTTGAAAGGCCTTGGAAACTCACTGTTAGTGGAAGTATGGACTTTGTTACTAGAGGCCAGGAGGAAGAATAGAGGCTGCAGGGAATTGTTCCTTATATAGTGATAGGAATCTTGCTGAAACTACAGTCCATAATACCATGGAAATTAGAAAATATGTCTTATCAACTTGGTGACCCAGCTAAGGAGAATTCTAAGCAAAGTGTGCAGGGTTCTGCTAATTTCTCTCTTGTTATGAAATAAATGGAGGTGGAGGGTAATAGATCACTTGAGGGAAACAGTGTTAAATAAAGTGATACAGGACTTGTACTTTTTGAAAATTCTCTCAACTTATCCCAGATGGCAGATGATGTTAAAATTAAGAAATACATTCTGGGGAAAGTTAAATCCAGGTTGTTTCTGGGAAACATGACTTTGAAGTGAAACCATAGGTTTAACACCAATATCTTTAGTTAAGGACAGAGATTGGGGAGGATGTCTTACAATACTGTTCACTCATTCAGAAGCCCCATGGGGCGATCATGTGCCTCACAAATCCTCTCAATTGGAAAATACAATGAACAAACGAAAAAAGGAGGACTTCAGATTTTTGAGTGTGACTTGTTTCTAATGGAGGTCACTCCAATGAAATTCACAGAAAGCACATAAACATTTTTAATGAATCATAGCAACAGTAATACAGATGTGTTGGATTAAACTAGACAGATGTAACAGAAAATTACAGGAAGTAGACAAAGAAAAATGGGCAGCTAAATATGTGCTGTCTCTTGCATAGAAAAAAAAAATGATTGAGAAAAAAAAAAGCCAAGAGCCTACAGGATGAAAATGAGATCCAACCCACTTCCAATTGCATAGAAATTGTATCTAGCATTTGTCCAGCTGGATTGCAAAACTGTATTATATGGGCCAATTGCTTCTTGTGGCTCTCATTTCCTTTCCCTCATTTTAAACAGGAATATTTGTAATAACGATCTTTTGCCTGCTCCACACCATTGTATACTAGATATAAGGGAAGGCTCATAAAGTATCTCAGCCTCAGCGTGAGAGATGCTTTATATGCAACAGATCTGTTTTAGATGATTGATTCTCAAAGTTAAATGGATATAATAATAGTATAAACCCTTTGTGAGACTTCAGAGAAAGTGTGTATATTTATCATATGGGAGTGATGTGAATACTTGAGGCTGTAAGGAGAGTAAAGTAAGAAGGCTACTAGTTGACCCCAGATTATTCCCACCTCCTGGTGTTCGCACCCTTATATGGTCCCCTCCTACTGAGTATGGGCTGTCTACAAGATTTGTTTCTAGTAAATGGAATGTGACCAAAGTGCTGGATATCACTTTTGAGATTAGATAATGAAAAAACTCTGACTTCAGTGCAGGGTTCTTTGGCTCAGTCTCTATTTCCTTGTTTTGGCTTCATGCTGTAAAATGCCTTATGGAGTTATGTGGGAAGGAATGGATAGTAATGGTCAAAGCCATTCTGAAACTGAAGCTTGCTTACAGTATTGTGAGGAAGTTAAATGTCAGCCCTTGGGATACTTAACCTATAGAAACTTTAAGGAAAAAAAGTTGCTTAACATAAGCAAGTTTTAGGATGGCTTCGTATACCATAATAGAGAATTAACTATCTTACTAAAAGTTACCGGTAAAACTGGGTTTCTCATCATTCATTAACTAACATGAAGAATAGGTTTTCTGTAAATGGATACAGACCACAGAATGGATAATATTGTGGACCATTCTAGTAAGTCTATGACCAAAACCATTCCTAAGGATTGGCTAAAATCAAGTTATCATCAGACTAGTGTCTCTCAGTTCACAGATAATGTTGTCTATTGTTTCTTGTGTGTGTGTGTGTGTGTGTGTGTGTGTGTGTGTGTGTGTGTGTGTTTGGGTGTATGCCATTTCTGGGGTTGAACTCAGGGCTGGGCACTGTCCCTTGGTCTCTTTGTGCTCAAAGCTAGTGATCTATCACTTGAGCCACAGTGACATTTCTGGCTTTTTTGAGTAATTTACTGGAGAAAAGAGTCATAAACTTTCCTGCCCAAGTTGGCTTTGAACTGTGATCCTCAGATCTCAGCCTCCTGAGTAGCTAGGATTATAAGCATGAGCCATCAGTGCCTGACTACAATTTGTTTTTATTGTTTTCAGAATTGTTTATAACTAGTGCAGGTTTAGAAATTCCTTTGGAAATTTATTGTTATCAATGTTTGTTGATTAATCACATCTAAAGAGCAAAACTGGAAATTATCAGCATGGATCTATTATAATAGATCTCAATTCATATTTAGAATATAAATTCATATCAAGGCTAAACAGTTTAAAAAGCAATACTACCTTCCTTAAGTCTTGATGATTTTTCTGATTTGAGAGTATTAATATATACACAGACAATACACATGTGTTTGGCATTACCAAATACATTGCCATGTTCTGGAAATAACAAGACATTCTAGTCTCAGGACTCTAACCAAAATGTCAGCAGCTCTAAGAATTTCTTAATATCCAAATGTCATTAAACAAATTATCTACTATAAAAGTGAGCACTCAAAAACAGATACCTAGATATTACATGAAAAAATATCTAGCTAGTACACCAAGAAAGTTGTCCTTAAAAACGTAGTTGCTCATTTCATAACTCCCCAAAACAATCTGAGAAATTTTTTAAGTTCCCTATATAATACTCACATTTTACTTAATATTATACAAATATATGAAAATATTTGTACATAATATTTACTATAATATGAACTTATATATAATTTAGCATAAAATAGAATTTTCTGTTCTCCTGATAATGCCAGGGGCTTTGAAATGGAAATGTCAAGATTCCATATGACAAGGAGAAATTGGCCATCATTTTAAATCAGAGCTGGTGGGGAATTCTAGAACATATAAAATTTCTGAGTATATGCTTTTCATGCCAACAAAATAGTCCTGGGAAAAGTATGAAGATGGAATATTAATAAAATTTAAAATTTCAGGGCTGGGCAATGGTGGCTCATGCCACCATCCTGAGTAGCTCCTGCTACTCAGGAGGCTGAGATGTGAGGATCACAGTTCAAAGCTAGCCTGGGAAGGAAAGTCTAGTGAGATTCCTCTAATTAACCACCAGAAAACTGGAAGTGGTGTTGAAGTTCAAAGTGGTAGGACACTAACCTTGAGCAAAAGAGCTCAGTGACAGCACCCAGCTGGGAGTTCAAACCCCACAACAGTCAAAAAATGTTTCATATCTCATGGGGTTGGGAAAGTAGCTCCCATTGTAAACTACTTGCCTAGCAAGCCCAGAGCCATGAATGAAAGGAAGAAAGGAGGGAAAAAATCCCCATGAATGAAAGGAAGAAAGGAGGGAAAAAAGGAAGAGAGAGAGAAAGAGAGAGAGAGGGTTGGATGAAGAGAGGGAAAGAATGATGAGAGGGAGGGAGGAATGGAGGGAGGGAAGGAAGGGGGGAGGAAGGAAGGAAGGAAAGAAAGAGAATGAGAGAGAGAAAGGAAAGAAAGAAGGAAGGAAAGAAATAAAGAAGGAAGGAGAAACAAAGAATGAGTGAAAGAAGAAAAAAGAATGTTATTCATCTGCCCACCTGCAAATAGACTTGATATCATTATCTCAGTGGATAAGTTCTTTTGAAAGAGCATTAACTTCAAGATTTGTGAAATATTGTTGTTTTATATTTAAAGCTAAAAACCTTGCTTATTTAAAAAAAATCACATCTTAACTCATTGGTTAATTTTGTCACCAGGGCTACATGGTGTATAGATAAGATCTATTAATGCTGTATAGATAAGATCTGCAGTCATGCTAGACTGATCTATGATAGAGTTTCAGGATCTGGGTCTTCATATTTTAAAACTACCACTATGGCTCCTATTACTAAACATGATTTAACTAGTTCACACTTATTTTCTATTTACAGAAGAGTGATTTATAGACATCAGGGTTTTCTTTAAAAACACATGTCAGAACAGGAATTGTCCACTTTTAAAAAACTCTGCATTTAAAACCCTCTAGTATTGTCATCCACTGAATTGCCTGTATCAGAGGCAGTATTTCCCACTTGTCAATTTGATGTTCCAGTTGAGGGCCCCGTGTGGATCTTGAATTGCTCTATTTCCACTGAATAGTACAGAAGAACTGTAGGGAACTGCTCCTTGAACATGCTTATCATTTTGTGACAAGCTTACATGAAGACATACTACATAAAACAATGGACACTTTCAGATTTTCATAGGATCAGAGCATGTTTAATGTGTAGGAAATATTTAAGCTTATGATGATACTCAACAAAATTGAAGCATAATTCCAACACAGCTAACATATTTAGATGCTTTCATTTTCATAGGTTATTTAAAAATATTATTGGAAGGCTTAAAGAATAAACACACAATTAGTGAAATTTTCAAAAGCAAAATTGCAACAGGATATAACTACGAGGCACAAACTGGCCTTGAATTCAACATTTTTAACACGTAAGTTGGAGACTTTCATGAGATTCATTTGTGTGCTTTCAATATATTCTGTTTTCTCATAGAAATGTTCTTATTCTCCTTCCTCTGCCTGATGTAGGGAGGTTCATTGAAATAAGTAAGGGCTTTGCAATGCTTTCACTGTAGGGACAATCAGGAAACATGCTGATGAGCACACCTACTCTTGTGTCTTGTGTAAGCATGTTGTTCCCAATGCTAGACAAGTCTGTGTGTCACGGGCCTAGGAGACCTAGAACTAGTGGATCTGATGGCAAGGAGAAGCCTATTTGTGGAATTGCTGAGCTGAGGAGAAAAGCAAAGGAAAAGAGAGATACAGCTGGCCAGTGCACCGAAATCAGAGACCTGAAAAGACTGGTCCACATTTTAAACCAAAGGAGGAAGCAAGGGCAGAAGACTCCATCCTAAGGTCAAGTCCTAGGACCAACAGCACAAGGAATTCAGAACATGGAAAGAAATGGTCCTCGGAAGATTAGGAAAATCAGACTTTAAGCAACAAGTATGATATTTACACAAAGCTAATAGCTGTCAGGATCTAGAAGATGTGTGCGGGAAACAAATCCTCTAATATCAGTGACTGAAACAGGCTAGAAGTATACTCTTGTTTATCCTGTGAAATCCTGCATTGGCACTCCAAGTCATCCAATGAATCTAATGTGTTATGTTCTTGCCTGGTGATAGGACCTGCCACTCATGTTTCATACTTTCTGGAAGGAAAGTATGATAAAGATAAAGGACTGTGTGTGTGTGTGTGTGTGTGTGTGTGTGTGTCTATAAGGAAGAGTCTATAAGAAATGCCCCACATCACTTCTGCTTATATTTTTTCTATTTAAGTTACTCTGTTTTAAGTAGTTGTACCAAGGAGATGCCATTCAATAAAGCAGTTTATGAATACAATCTGTCTCGATCATTGTCACTCCTTTCAACATTCTCACTCATTATTTCCCTTACTTTTCTTAATTTTTTAGGATATTCTTTGAATTCTTGACCTGATTCTCCCTCTCTTTTTCTACTCATTTGCCACCCCCTCTACTGATCTTTTGGTGTCCAGAACCAAACCAAGTGTCCATACCTAGCAAAAATTGTCTCTGTGAAATGAATTCTTATTCAGAGGAGACATGTGATTAGTTAAAATAGCAAGGGAGATGGAAAGCATTTTTCTATTCAGGAATATGAAAAAAAGAATATATTTTAGGAGACTCTTAACCCTGATAATAGGACAAAATAACAAAATATATTGTAAGCCCAGGGCTTGACAAAGCCACTAAAATGTGGTAAAATGATTAACTTCCTACATATGCACGGGAGATGAACTATTTCTATGATCAAGAATTCTCCCTGTTTTTGAGAAGGAGTTTGAAATCACAGAATACAAATAATAATGAGACACTTGCAATCAAAATCAGGAGGTGTTGACATCCTAGTAAAGTTATTTCTCTCATTTTGGTAGACCAGCCTCCACCACTAAAACAGCCTTGAGCATTCTAGCTACTTTGAAATATTTTAGCACTTGGGAACATATTAAGACCTCACAAGTTAATTTTCATGGTGAGACTGTGAACTTGTCCCTCACATGCAAAATCTCCATTGGGCGTTGGTGGCTCACGCCTGTAATCCTAGCTACACAGGAAGCTGAGAACTGAAGAGCCTGGTTCAAAGCCAGCAAGGGCAGGAAAGTCTGTGAGAGTCTTATCTCCAATAAACCACAAGGAAACCAGAAGAGGCGCTGTGGCTCAAGTGGTAGAACACTTGCCTAGAACAGAAGAGCTGAGGGACAGCGCCAAAGCCCAAAGTTCAAGCCCCACAACCGACCAAAAAAAGAAAGAAAGAAAGAAAGAAAACTTGACCTGAGTTACGAAAAAAAAAAAACTATCCATGCATTAAGAAATAATGGTGAAATAGAATTGGGTTCTTTGTTTTCTTTATTAGTTTCTCAAAGGTGGTTATTTCACTGATGCTTTAAATGTGATAAATTGACTTTTAATGCTAGATCACAAGTAATAATGGATTAAAACAGCAATGAAGTGAAGGCTGACCTTTGGGTGGGACCAAAATCAAGGTCATGATTAGAAAGCACAAGCAGATGAGAATCCTAAACTGAATCCTAAACTTACATACCTTGTCCAGAACACTGATATGAGCACTGGAATGCTGCCTCTGTCAATGACTGTGGTGTGCCATACTGTATAGTACTGCACTTGTTGAGAGAGGAAGTGGAAAGGCTATCAACTGTTGAAGATAAAGCTTGGCTCTAGTTCTTGTAGAATGCAAAACATATACCTTCAAGGGGGTAACAGAAGTTCTCATTCAAACACCCTGGGAACTAGGCTTATTTGACTGGGCAGTTGTTTGGATCACAGAAATCTTTTGGAAATATTCACTGGATTAGGAATGAATTTTGTATAATCAGGATTAAAATTGATCATATATATACATAATTGATAAGAAATGTACCTTAATTGCTCTACAGAATAATAAAGTTGAGCCAAACAAACTTGTTTCAAGACCCTATGGTTACAGAGAATGGTCTATCGAATGTAAAAAGCACTTTATCAGTCTTTTAGTCAACTGAAAATTCTAGAAGGTTATTCTTTTTTTCCTGAAAATATTTAAGGTTTCGGCTTCACAATTACAATTTGGTGAATAATATATATTTTTAAATTTCTGATGTAGAAAATCTGTCATATTTGCTTTTCTTTCCTAGGTTAGTTCTGTTTTTCCTCTGGCTTTATTTAGTTGGCATTCTTTGGCATTTCCATTTTTATTTGTATCTAGGCAGGCTTTATAAAGATCTTTATAAAGCCTTTATAAAGTATCCAACTGATGTTGGATACTTCATTACTACTTCTGTAAATATTGCCTCTGATCTCTCTTTCCAGCATTATAAACATCTGGGTTAACAGATCCAAATCTGTACTATATAACTCTTAGGTTCATCTTCATATTTATCATTTTAAAATAGGGTTCCATTCTGACTAATTTCTTCAACTTGATATTTCAATTCATTATCCCATAATTCAAAATTTGTACAGTTTTATTAACTGCTTTCCTTATGTAGTATATTTGATCGCTATTTGTGTTCATTCTACATATCAGCTTCAATTTATAAAATAATGATACTGTGCTCTGTGGATCATGACTGTAATCTTAGCTACTCAGGAGGCTGAAATATGAGGATCACAGCTCAAAGCCAGCCTGAGAAGGAAAGTCCATGAGATTCTTATCTCCAATTAACAACCAAAATATTACAAATGGACATGTGACTGAAAATGGTAGAGCATTAGCCTGAGCACAAAATCTCAGGGACAGTGCCTAAGTCTTGAGTTCAAGTCCCAGGACTAGCAAAAAGGAATGATAATAATAACAACAATGATAATAATATTCCACTGTGCATGCATGGGCAAACATGCATACACAGCACACACACACATGCACACACACACACATACACAATTACATTGTGTATTCATCCATTGCCAGACACTTTAGTTGTTTTCCATGTTCTGGCTATGGTGAGTGATGCTTCAGCAAAAGTGGGAGGGCATATCTCTTTATGAGGTGGTAATTTCACTTTTCTTGGGAATATGCCTAGCAAAGGGATTTCTGAGATACAAAATTCCTAGGAGAGAATGCAACAGAAAAAATCTCCTTGGTGATGATTTTGCAGATATCACACCAAAAGCTCAGGCTACAAAAGTAAAAGTAAAGAAACATTACTGCATCCAACTAAAAGTGTTTCTTTACAACAAAATAAAAGGACAGCTGTGGGGTGGGAAGATACCGTATGAAACATACATCTGGTAAGAGACTGATATGTAAAATGTATGAAGAACCCATACAATTCCCTAGGGAAAATAAAACCAAGCCAACCCAATTTTGACAAGGACAAAAGATTGAGAAGACATAAAAATGGAGACCAGGTGAAAAGTTGCTCAGCTTCATTAATCACTAGGAGAATGTACATCAAAAACTATTGTAAGATATGTCCTCAAACTAGGCTACTATTAAAAATCCAAGAGATAGATTGATGCTGTCATTATGGAAAAGTATGTAAGTTCATAAAGAAAAATAAAATGACCATATATTTATTTTGGATGATTTATTTATTCGTTCAGTCATTTATTTTTACTTAATTTATGGTACTTGGAATTGAACCCAGTGTTCTGTCAGTTTAGCTACACTATATGTGCATTTTAATTTTGAGATAAGGTCTCGTGAACTTTGCTGGACCGGTCTCCAACTCTCCATCTTTCCGTTTCTACCTCCAAAGTAGCTGGGACTACAAGTCTGTGTCAGCATGTCTTACTTAGAAAGTTCATTTTTAAGTTTCCAATTTGCTTTTTTACTATATTGTCCTCTAATACATGCTTACTCTTTTGTTTTGTTTCGCTTTGTGTGTATATGTATGTCTTAAATACCTCATGTACATCTGGTCTACCCTCTGTGTTTGACATTTACAACATGAAATTGTTAAAGTTTTTAATTATACATTTTCTTCCTTTGCTAATTTTCCAGTCTTTAGTAGTGTATAGCAAGAAGCTCATTGTTTTATTTTTAGGTAACTCTGACTCTTAGACCTGTATTAAGAAATATTTTTCTTTTCAAGTCTTCTCAAGTGATAATGCCCATAGGAATCTCTTGAGTGATTATCAAAATACAGATTACAGTACAGTAGATCTGGGTTGAGGCCTGAGTCTAGGTTTTAGACCTGCCTGCTGCTAATGAGGTTAGGCCTTACCCTACACTAACTAACATTGATCTCAAAGATCTGCTTCATCTTCTGTGTCTGCTGTAATCCAAAGTTTAGCAGGTCACAGCATCTTTCTCCCCCTGACTGGAAATGGCACAGACATTGCCTGACCCCACAGTGAGCTCAAAGCTCAGCACCCTGAGAATGCTACTGCTGCTATTGCCCTCCAGAAAAATCTGCATCTCCCATCAGGAATTTTGTTCCTGGTTTCATGCTTCTCTCTCATATCAACTGATCAGTTGATGTTTTATTAATTTGTGGAGGGGAAGGAAAAAAACAAATTGTTTAAATAGCGATACAAGTGGATCCATTGTAACAATGAGATGTAAAATCGTTATGTTGAAAAACAAACTTTACAACTTTTGGGGCAGGGCGGGGCGGGGGATGGGAAGGGATGGGAAGGCGAAAAAAGGAGGAGGCAACAATGCTTGATAAGAAATGTACTCATTACCTTACTCCTGTACTCGTTCTTTGAACTAAGATATTTCCTTGGATTTTTCCCTTCAATCATCTTTACTTTTAAAAGCTTTTGATAAGTTATTAAAATAATGGTGACAAATTTATTTAAGCATATTTTTCCTCAATGTTTCCCCATTTTGGAAAACTTACATTGCTAGTTGGATGTAAATTACCCAGTTAGACAAACTGGAAGATTTTTTTTTAATTGTGAAAATACTGTACAGAGGAGTTACAATTACATGGGCAAGGTAATGAGTATATTTCTTATCAAGCATTGTAGCCTCCTCCTTTGTTTCCCCTTCCCATTTCTTCCTATCCTCCTCCACCTCCCCAATCCTCCCTCCCCCCCCAAAGTTGTAAAGTTCGTTTTTAACATAACGACTTGTACATCTCATTGTTGCAATGGATGATGTTTTATAATGAAATGTGGCCATAGTTCTGAGTTGGGATAATCAACCTTGAGCCATACTTCCAGCCCCCAAATTACATGTTCCTGTTTTAGGAGATGTGTTTACTGATAAACACTGCCTTCTAGCCTGAGGAAAAGCAATGTCATACCCACATAGAGAACTGGTAAGGTCGGTGTAACTTGACTTGGTAGCACACCCAACCTGCAAGTAATTCTACATATACAACTGCTTGTTTGCAGCATCTGACTAGCAGACCTGATAATGCATGCCAGGTGTGGTACCCACTGCTCTCCATCACATCCAGTCATTAAAACATTGCTGAAAGCACATTTCTCTCCACTAGAATTTTCCTAGGGGCTCTATCCAGGTGCATGAAATAGTTAGGAAGACCACATATGTATTTGCATTAAAATTAGATTCTGATTTGCATTTCATTTGCATACTCCTACACAGACTATGTCATCTATTCTTAGACAGCTTTTAGCAAAATATTATTTATTGCTACCATTAAGGATGATGCTTCATGATTTTTTTCCTTTCCTTTCATGCTCACCTGTTCTCTGACCCCAGAGTTTGATTCAAAGAATTACATAATGATGATGATAATGGAGACAGGGAAAGGGGGATCCAAGGCAACAGTGATATACACAAGACAATATAGTGGAAATGATCTGAACAACTCGAGGGAGGGGGTTGGGGAGGAAGTAGGAGAAAAATGAGGGAAGGGGTAACAAGTTTCACAAGATATGTACTTATTATCTTATTTATGTGACTGTAACCCCTCTGTACATCACCTTGACAATAAAAACAAACATTTCTTTCACAAAAAGAGAATCCAGGCATATTTCAAAGAAATTTTCATTGATAGATAAAAATCATACATTGCTTTTTCTGGAGTAGATCAAGATCTCTTTTCAACAGAGAAAAGGGAGTCTTAAAAATTAGTATTACAAGCTTATGACCTCAAAACACTTGGTGGGGTAATTTATTTACTTAGCACATATATATTTAACACTGCTATCACAGACTTTCACAAAGTATTGAGATATTGCAGTCAACAAAACATTTTTTTCAAGGTTTAACTGGGGACAATGGTTTAACTCTATAATTCTAGTTACATGGAAGGATTGAGGCAGCCAGGCAAAACATTTGAGAAACCTCATCTGAGTCTATGAAAAGCTGGATGCAATGGCAAATGTCTATCATCACAGCTATATGGGAAGCACAAACAAGGAAACTACACCTCAATCATAAGTAGAAGGGTTACAATCCAGGGAGGCCTATTTGAAGAACCTATCTGAAAAATAATGAAAGCAAAAGGTACTCATAGTGATAGATCATCTGCATAGTGAGTTCCTGAGTTCAAGCCCAAGGACCACCACAAAACCCCCAGAGTAGTTGTTTTCTTAGTCTATATTCTACTTACTGAGAAGTGAGTTGTTGATGGAAGACAAGTCAATGAATTAGTGGTTTCAGATCAATTGTAGATATAAAAATAATAAAAAGTAGGAATAGGATCATGGAATATTAGGACAAGGAGGCTAAATACATCACAAACAGAAAAAGTATGCTAGAGACGAGTGCATGTCAGTACATATGTGAAAGAGATAAAGCTGTAATTCATGCTGATATTGAAGGAAACTGTGTTTATATAATGCAAATTACTGGCTGATGGCTCAAAAATCCAATCAAGAAGGCTTTGGAGTGGATACCAGTCATTTAAAAGTTATTAATCATCGCAACAGGTTCAAACAGTAGTAGTTTTGAAACACCAATCAAATGTGACACATTGGTTACATATTCAGACACTTGACACCTTAGATATGATTGATTTTCCTTGTATATAGAGATATTCCATTTCTAAAAGGGGTCTTTTCACTGCATCCAAATGTAACAATTGGAGGGGAATACATTTAAGAATGCATATTATTTTTAAACATTAAGAAATTTTTAATACCTTACTGTAGAGATGGAACTTTTTTTTCATCCTTTGCTCCTTCCTTCCTTCCTCTCCTTCCTTCCTCTCCTTCCTTTCTTCCTTCTTTCTTCTTTCCTTCCTACCTTCCTACCTACCTTCCTTCCTTCCTTCCTTCCTTCCTTCTTTCCCTCCTGCCTGCCTGCCTGCCTGCCTGCCTGTCTGCCTGCCTTCCTGCCTTCCTGCCTTCCTTCCTGCCTTCCTGCCTTCCCGCCTTCCTTCCTTCCCTCCTTCCCTCCTTCCTTCCTACCTTCCTTCCTTCTCTTCCTTCTCTTCCTTCCCTCCCTCCTTATTTCTCACTTTCTTTCCTTCCTTCCTTTCTTTCTTTCTCACTTTTTTCTTTCTTTCTTTCTTCTATTCCTTCCTTCCTTCCATCCTTTCTTTTTTCTTTCTTTCTTCTTTTTAGAGAATTCATGATATAATGGCTGCCCCAGGCATAAGGAAAGAAGTAGATGTTCTCACATTGTTAATTGAATAGATTTCTCTGTGATTTTCTTCATAAAAATACAAAGGAGAATGATGTACAGGTTGTTCCACGAAGGTGGCCTGGAGTCATGTGCCAAGTTCAGGATGCAAAGAGGTCTTATCTATTTATGTGCATTTCTTATGGCTCTTGTTAACATAGCTGCTCTCTGTAATTAGGAAGTGGGCAGATGAGTTGGAAACTCTCTTTCCCTTGCTATACATGATGTTTATTCTGTAATCTCTTCTATGGATTATCATTTGACTCTCTTTTCATTCTGATTTTATTATAATCTTTCTATACACACAAATTTATATCCTATATACATGTCTGGAAGACTAGAAAAATAGTCTTGAATATGATGTTTAATTGTTGCACAAATAAAAGTGTAAACATCATTTGTCCCAGAAGTCAGAAAATTTCAATTTCACATCTACTACTACTTAAAAATGTTAGCAAATCCACTAACCTTTGCATTTCTGAGTTGCAGTTAACAAAATGCTGAAAGAAGCAGTTAGGTTGACCCATTGTAACAATGAGATATACAAGACACTATGCTCAAAACGAACTTTACAACTTTGGGTTGTGGGGGAGGAGTTGGGGAGGTGGGGAGAGAAGGGATGGTAGGGGAAAAACAAAGGAAAGGGTAACAATGCTCAATAGGAAATGTACTCATTACCTTACTCATCTAACACCTCTGTACAGTATCTTTACAATAAAAATATATTTTAAAAGTCATAAAAAGAAATAAATGAAAGGAAAAGAGAGCAGAAAAAATTATTGTCCTACTTCCTGAAGCTATTTACAGGTGGGATTGGAGAAGACATGCACTAGAGTATTTAGAATTAGCAATCACCACAAAAAAACACCTTAAGGTGTTAATCATAGGACAAAAGCCCAAATAGCTTTGCTTCCAAGTCACAAGTTATATAATATTTTAAAGCATTTAGCTTTTCTTGGTTTGCAAAAACAAGAAAAAGAGCCAAGTCTGATACACTGGGTAAGTCATGTCACAGCTGAGGAGGTAAACAGAGATAGGATGGGAAATGTGGAGTTTCGCTGATGATTTACAAAACCCACTGCTGTTTGTTACTCTAAGTTTTACTTCTATCACCTTAACATTCAATTTTTCAATGTCCACTTCTTTTGCATGTTCTATTAGTGGACTATGCATTTTATTATTTTTAAACAATGAATTCACTTTTTTTCTGCTCCTTACTCATTGTCTTTAAATAGTTCTACATGTTTTAATGCAGCAAATCACTTGAATGCAATGCATCCTGATCAGTTTGACCCGTGCATCATTCTCTCCCATCTGTCTAGGCCAACTTCATCATCTCTTCAAGCCTTCAAGTTCTATTTTCACATATGCCCGTCAAATATTATGATAATGTGCACTTCATCTTTTGTAGGACAAAAGAAAAAGAATCTGACGTGCTACCTGCCATTGGTGATTCACATATCTACAAAATAACACATCCATAATGTACCAGAGCTCCCAGTAGGGGTGCAGCATTTCCCAAGCTGTGTGACCCAGAACTGGATTATATTGACATTATCAATATTTCTTTTAATTTTTTTTTTTTGTCCAGTCATGGGGCCTGAACTCTGGGTCTGGGCGCTGTCCCTCAGCTCTTCAGCTCAAGGCTAGTGCTCTACTACTTGAGCCACAACGCCACTTCCGGCTTTTTTCTTTTTGCTTATGTGGTGCTGAGGAATCGAACCCAGGGCCTCATGCATGCAAGGCAAGCACTCTACCACTGAGCCACCTTCCCAGCCCCTAACATTATCAATCTTTTATATCATCAAATCATTATTTAGTGCCTCTACAGATAAATATGGGTGGGTACTGATAGCTTACACTTGTAATCCTAGCTACTCAGGAACCTAAGATCTGAGGACCATGGTTAGAAGCCAGCTGCGGCAGAAAAATCCAAGAGACTCTTATCTCCAATTAACCACGCACACAAAAAAAGCAGTAAGTGAGATTGTGGCTTCAGCCACAGCCTTGAACTGGCTAAAGCTAAGCAAGATAAAATGCCCTGGGTTCAAACCCCAGTATTGCCACATACAAAAACAATCTGTTACTCTATTTAATTGCCTGTTTGTTGAGATTACTTGAAAATTTTAAAAGAAGCAGCCACAAAAAACTCAAAAAGAAAAGTATCAGCTACTGTAAGGCAGAAATAGCTCCCAACATTATTATGAAGATTATTTGTAATGCTCTCTCCTCTGCCTCTCACTTGATTCTCATGATACTTTCATTTTCTAGAGAGAAACCTGAGATTCAGTTTTAAAGAAATAAGTGATTTGTTGAAGGTCAAGGTCAGTAAGCGATCATCCTGAGTTAGAATTCATGCTTTATATACTGTCCTCTATTCTTTTTCTGAGCTCTAGACTATCAATAAGTCCTTGAACATGTAACTTTTTTCTATTCTCATCCCATTAATGATGAATGAGAATAATTATGTTGTCCACCTAAGACATGGTTCAAAGATTTGAATAAAATAATGTATATAAAACATTTGGCACCCCAACTAACACTTATCTCTTCTCTATTGATTGATCTCTTTTGTATGTATTTTGTAACTGGATCAGAGGCCACTCTAATTTAAAATAATGGTGATTCTGACTTCTAAAACTAATAATATTTTTTAGATTTGCAAAAAATGTTTCTCCAAATATATCAATATATATGAGAACATTTTGAGGGCTACACTATCTCTGTTTACTTATTTGACATGAATTTATATACCATATATCTAAATAATATGTGTATTATATGTACAAAATTTTATACATGTATGTTATTTGTACATGTGTGGGAAGATTGGAATTAAGCAAACTGGATAGATAACTAATCCAATTGTAAAAATATTTTCAAATATTACATTGTTGTACCTAGCCACTGAAGCAGAAGGTACCAAATATATTTTCTAAGTCTTTTCTCCCTCATGGAGGTTACAAGGTGAAAGGCATAGAAAAAAGAAAGAAAGATGATATACATAGGTTAAAGGAACAATTGAATAATTTGGATTAAGAGTACTCTAAGTCTTTAAGTACCTTGCTGCTCTTTTCCCTTTTACAAGATATTTAATATTATCAAAATAGCTTACGCTTCAAAGCAACTGATTTCAGAGAGAAACATTCTAAAGAGCATATGCTATTCTTTAAAGCAGTTATATGTGTAATTACCTGCCCTCACCTGAAATCCTGGAAATTGTTTCCCTCCTGGGCATAAAGTTTCAAGGTTGGGCTCAAGAGAAAGCAGATTATCACAGCTGCTGGCAGCAGTGGGGGAAAAGTTACAGAGACAGTGGCTGGATCTATGCTGGGATGAAGATTGCATCTGGCCAAGAATCCAGATCTTGAGTGGCCCTATCCTGTCCCTACGATTTCCTCTGAACACCACTTAGAGCAATGGGCATAGCCAAGTTAAACCAGTGGAGGTCTTGGTTCTTTATTGTAATAGTATGCACATCTCTTACACTGTACATTATTATGGGCTTCCTTTCCCATTTCAGAAGCAAGAATAACTTGTTTCCCCTAGAAAGGACAGCCAATTTAAGGTAGAAAACTCCAGATTTAATACTCAAGTTCCTATCTATTAAATTCTCTTTATTATCCATGTTCTCTTAGCCAGAAAGGTAATTCTTTGAGATATAAAACTCATAAATATAGTTATTGTGATGTGCAGCCTAAAAATGTCTTCGAATTCGGCCTTTCTAAGACATAATGCTCAAATATTGTCTTCTGCATTAACTAGAGAAAGAGAAGAAAGCATGGTTCAAAATGAACATTCTGATTTAAATAAAGCAAGACTAAAGAATGACTTCTTTGTAAAGATAGTAAAAATATTTTTAAAGGAAAATAAAAACCAAAATAATGAATGGCTTCTTTTCTTGTATTTCTCCTTTTTTATCTAGCACCTTTGTTTCCTCAAGTTTTGTATATAGACTCAATATAAGAGGTCGATTTAGCGAGTATTCAATTCATTTGGCCACAATAATAAAATAATGTGGAGTAAATGGTGTATAAACAATAGAAATGTATTTCCTAAACTTCTAAAGACCTGGGAAACCGAAATTGAGGCTCTGGCAGAATCAGTGTTTGATGCTAAAATAGTTGCTGGTTTATAGAGGGAGCTTTCTCACTATGTCCTCAGGTGGTAGAAGGCTCAAGGCTGCACTCTGGAGTGTCTCTTATAAGACATTCATCAAATTCACAATAGCTCCTCCTCATCACTTCCCCAAAGGCTCAGCTCTAATTGCATCATATTAGATGTTAACATTTCAACATATGATGCTAAACAGCCAATGATGGAGAGTTTTTTTTTTAATACAGATACACAATTCAATGGGTTCTATGGCTGAGCTCCCCTTCTCTCAACATTTTAGAGTTGATATTACAGTCTGATCCAGTCTTAATTTTCATTTATCAAATTCATATGTTTTTGGTCTGTCATGGGACTTGAACTCTGGGCCTGAGCGCTCTCCTTCAGCTCTTCAGCTCAAGGCTAGTGCTCTACCACTTGAGCTACAGCACCACTTCCAGTTTTCTTAAATTCCTATTTTTTAAACACACACAGTCTACACTATTTACACAAATTCTATATTATTTACTTTTTAAAAAAAGAGAATTACTCAGCAACACATTTAAAAACACATTCTTGGTCTAAATAAAGATATTTGAGATGGAAAATTTCCTTTTGTGATTTTTTTAAGCATATGAGAAATTTCTGCCTTTATCTTTAATAGCAAGTTTTCCTCATAATTATTGTTCACTATTAGGTCTCTTCCAAACCTATATGTCAAGCAACATCTGCATAAAGGAGTTCAGTCCTCTTCCTCCAAGGTAGGGGTCAGGTGTTAGGAATCCATTCATTTTCATTTCAAACAAAGTAGAAAAGGAAATATTTTCTTATCTACAGGAAAAAACTGAAAGCAGAATTTGTTCTTCCTACAAATAATTTTCTCTGAGTATCTATAGAAAATTAAATGACTAAATCTTGAAATGTTGAGCAGGGAATATATTTGGAGACCAGATAGAACATCTTAATGGCTCTCTCTCTCTCTCTCTCTCTTTCTCTCTCTCTCTCTCTCTGTCTCTCTCTCTCTCTCACACACACATACACATATACACACAATATATGTGCTGTGTGCTGTATGCTATGTATATTGAAAGCTCATTTAGATACTTCTGAATTGAATCTAAGCTAAATGGTCTCTAGGTTTTAAGTGCTAGTTGAACTTACTGGTTTTGAATGTCTTATTTTTGCACCAGTGGAAAATAATGTGGAGATAATTTAAAAGTAGAACAGAGAAAACTATGCCCTTCCTACTGTCTTTTCCCCCCAAATACCAAGCCAAACAAACAAAGCAAATAGAAAGAAGGCAATTACAATGTGTGGGAGAAGAAAAAGTCAACCAAGAAAGTTAAATAACCTCTCTGCTATATAAAATATTCATGTAAAAAACAGTAATATAAGTATTGATGAAATATAAAATAGGAGATTAAAAGGATCAAGTAAAGGTTTGCAAATGAAAGCTTACTTTGTCCTTTTCACAGAAAATAAGTCAATAGATAATCCTTCGAAGTGAAAATCAATAAATAGTAATGTAAGGAGGATATTTTAAAACACTGAAGGAAATACTAGAACGATCAACTCCAAGAGGTAAAAAGGGTAATAGGGGTGGGGCCATGCACAGGCCTTCTATGGCTTGTAGCAGGCTTGGTGAAGATATCTGACTCCACTATCTGCGAAAGTTTCATGTGTGTGAGGATGTGGGAGTGGGGAATAGGAGTGGAGACTTGAACTCAGGTCCCCAAGACCTTTTATGCTCAGCTCCATTTCATTTTTTGTTATTGTTGTTGTTTGTTTCCTGGTGGCTAATTGGATGTAAGAGTCTCACTAACTTACCTGACAGGGTTGGCTTTACACCATGAACCTTAGATCTCAGCCTGCTGAGTAGTGCGGATTATAGATATGAGACACCAGTGCACAATTCTGAAGATGTTTTTTATTTGTATGTATTTATTTATTTATTTGTTGGTCCTGGGCCTTGAACTCAGGGACTTGGAACTGCTCCTGAGCTGCTTTTGCTCAAGGCTAGCACGCTCTAGCACTTGAGTCACAGCACCACTTCTGGCTTTCTCTGTTTATATGGTGCTGAGAAATTGAACACAGGATTTCATGCATGTGAGCAAGCATTCTACCACTGAGCCAACTTCTCATCCCGTTTTGATTGTTTTTATTTATTTATTTAGCTTTTTATTGTGAGAATACTGTACAGAGGAGGGGTTACAGTTACATGAGCAAGGTAATTAGTACATTTCTTATCAAACATTGTTGCCTCTTCCTTTGTTTTTCCCCTACCATCCCTTCCCTCTCAACTCCACAACTACATTCCACCCTCCAGCCCCCACCCAGCCTAAATTGTAAAGTTCATTTTTTGACATAGCGTCATTGTTGCAATGGGTCAACCTATATCCTTGTTTAAACAATTTGTTTTTTCCCTTCCCCTCCCCAAATTATACCAACATCAAAAACAGTGAAAACAGGGATTATACCATGGGGGAGGGACATACAAAGCAACAAAAACATCACACAATATCTTATAAATACATTAGAAACAATAGCACAAAAGGAAAAACCACTGTGTTCTTATCTTGGGGTTCACTTCGCTTAACATCATTTTAGCTGACCTTTCCTGCTTGTCTCAGACATATACTAGTAATTGCAAATAAGGGAAACCATGGGACCTATGTTTCTTTGGGCTTGGCTTACTTCACTTAATATAACTTTTTCCAAGTCTTTCCATTTCCTAACAAATGGGGCAATGTCATTCTTTCTGATGGAGGCATAGAATTCCAT
>NW_012267253.1:9550250-9664766 GCF_000151885.1 Dipodomys ordii | reverse complement strand
GAGTGCTAGCCTTGAGCTGAAGAGCTGAGAGACAGCACTCAGGCCCAGAGTTCAGGCCCCACAACTGGACCAAAAAAAAAAAAGTCAGTATAATATACTGATCAAAGAAATAAGCTAAAGTAATTTAGATAAGAAGTATATAGAAATATTTTAAATCTTATTAATAATAAGGTCATTGTAAGTTTAAATAACAACAAAGTACAGCTTTTGTATATTAAAAACATGCTGGTTGCTACCCATTAAATAAATATAATTCACAATCCATTGAGCAAAATTAATTTGGTGAGCAAAAATAGATAAATACATTCAAGTTCATTTTGATGGTAAAAAGGAGATGGTAGTTTCTTTATTTGTTTGGTGACTTTTGTGATGTTATTAATAAACAAATTATCATTTCATAGGAATCTCTGGTGCAGCAGTGATTGTAAGCAATCCTAATTCTTTCCTATGACAAGTTGCTGAAGACATGTGAAATTTGTTCTTACCTAGACTGCATTAAATAACCCATTTCCATGTTTTCCATCAATTCTCTTACAAGTTATTTTCATGGTTTATTGCTTATTTTCATATTTATTTTCATAGAACGCAACACACTGCCTGAGTGTGAAATGTTCATGTTGAATAAATGAAGGGGAGAGAGAGTATAGACTAAGTTCAGGTTTGCTGAATTTTGTTAGATAAACTCCACAGTAAAGTTGTCTTCAAAAGAAATCAGCTGAGATAAATACCTAGGCACCTTTTCTGTGGAAACCGTATAAGAAGAGGCTTGGAGCTTTGTGAGAACACCTGTCATACATACACAGAGTGGCAGGGATGACCATGGGACTGAAGTGGACGTTCCCGAGTAGATGAAGGAACTGAATATGGTAACATCATATTTGGGCTGGAGGTGTAGCTCCAAGGGAAAAAACGCATGCGTAGCAAGAGAGAAGCCCTGAGTCCAAACTCCAGGACTTCAACAAACAAACAAAAAAACCCAAACCAACATGTGGGACAAGGGAAAAATGGTAAAAGGGAAGAACTTATATGGACCATGGTAACAGAAAAAGAAGCCTACATATGGTTTCACGATTGAAATGCTCATTTAGATCTCCCTGTATTTAGAATGCCAACCTCCTACAGGATTTTGATGGTCACATGAGGAAATTTCTCCATCCTTTAATGGTGTTACTTAGCTTTCATCAGGAGTGGCGGAGTAACATTCCTTTAATGGTGTTACTTAGCTTTCATCAGGAGTGGCGGAGTAACATTTGCTGATGTGCCAAGGATTTTAGAGAATGGAGGTTTCATATATTTAACATCAGAGTTCAGAAAAGCGTTCTTGGTCATCTTATCCAATGTAGGTCAACCCCAGATAAGATCATTATCTTGTTTTCTTCATCCAAATTCATAATTGCTTTAATTAATTGCATGATGGCTTAATCTTTTCAAGTTATATCATTGCATGGTACACTTCAAGATGTCAAAAATCCTCTTAATAAAATATCACTAATCTTCAGGAATAACTCAATGCTTAACACATAGTAGGGGCACAGATTGAGAAAATAATGAATGAAATAGAATAAAAAAACACATGGGAGGCTAAGCATATGAGCATATATACATGAAACGGCAGGCAAGACTTTTGCTTTGAGTTCGGTTGGAAAGCTGGCATTGTCTCACTGAGTGAACACAACAGCAGTTTTGATAAGTGATTAAAACAAGCCAGAACACAAATTGTCTATTGTAGCATTTGCTGAATAGCTTTAAGGAACTGCCAGAAAATCCATTAGAAACCCTGCTTATCTGCCATAAAGACCAGGGAAAAATTGCTTCAGGCTGAATTGTTTCTTAGAAGACATTATCTGGAAAATGAATGCTTTTTCCAATTAATAACTGTACAGAGACTTTGAAAAACTGTATTAATTCCACACATAATATCTATGACCATGCCTCTTTCTGTTGCCTAGTTCTACTCCCAATAAAGTGCTTTGTTCTGGTTTATATAAAGTCCTTGTTGCATTTGCATTTCTTGACAAAGAAGTCGTTTTCTATTTAACACAGTGATTGATATTAGAAAATTCCAAATGAAGGCATCATGAAAAGAGAGGTAAAACACAGTGTTTTGGAGTGAAGTATATCAGGTTTGAACTCAAGCTCTATGGTTTTCATGAACATTTTTGTCTTCTCAAATTTTAGGTATTTTTTTTCTTCAGGGAAATGGACTTTGTAAATCAATTTGCTAGCACCTTTAAGAGAACAAGTAAATCACACATAAAATATAAAATACCTGGTATAAACAATGAAACCTTTTTTTTTGTTTGTTGGCTGGTTGGTTTATTTGGTACTGGCACTGGGGCTCAATCTCAGGGTCTGGGTATTTTGCTATAGTTTTTTCCCTTAATGGTGGCATTTTAACATGTAAGACACACATTCACTTCTGGCTTTTAGCTGGTTAAATGGATGAAAGAGTCTTGTAGACTTTCTTGCTCTGGTTGGTTTCAAACTGAGATCCTCAGATCTCAGCCTCCTGAGAATAGCTAGGATTACAGGCATGAGTTATCTAGTAAGCTTAAAATGTCCATTTTGTGCTTTATTATAAAACAAGACATGGGGAGAAGAGTAAAGATTAGCAGTTTTTGAGGATTTCTAGTAACAGATATATTAAAGTTATTCCATATAATTCTTTCAATAGTGCCTCTTCACAATTTCTAGTTTTCTTTACTTGTAGAATTCCTGTTAGATCTAAATTTCACTTCCTCCATTCTATCGTCTGTGTCTCTCCACATCCATGTCTGTTAATAATTCTTTCATACACTTTAAAAAAGTCTCTTCATCCATTATTAAACCTAGCATTCCCCACATCTATACCTCTCCAGCTGCTGTTACTAGGCTGCTGCTTGTCTATTGAGATTTTTAACATATTATTCTATCATTTCTATCTAAATGTCTTAACATATACATTTTTATAGACTCATTTAAAAAAGCAGATAGTTTAAACATGTAAGTTTGTTGCTGTTGTTTTTGGTAGTAATGGTGGTAGCTGTGGTGGTGGTGCTAGGTGTGTGTGTGTGTGTGTGTGTGTGTGTGTGTGTGTGTGTGCATGCGTGTCAGTACTGAGTCTTAAACTCCACCTGTGCAGTGTCCCTTAGGTTTTTCACTCAAGGCTAGCACTCTGTCACTTGAGCCACAGTGCCACTTCAGCTTTTTTGGGTGGTTAAATGGAGAAAAGAGTCTCATAGGCTTTCCTGCCCCTGCTAGCTTTGAACCATAATACTCAGATCTCAGCTTTCTGAGGAGCTAGGATTCCAGACATGAGCCACCAGCACTCACTTTTGCATTTACTTTTTTAAAGTGAGCCAACACCACCCAGCTTATGCATTTTTTCCGAATCTTCCTATTTGTCCTGCATTTGATGATCACAAATACATACATACACACATCTTCTGTAATCTTGCAGAGGCCAAAAGATGGGAAAATTTGAGCCACTATGAAGAATGACAAAGGTCTAATAAAAGACCCACTAGAAAGCCAAATGCATTGTGCAGCAAAAACAGGAGGAACAATAACAATGTAAAGCATCTCCAAATTTTGAAGAGAACTTTAATCATATATATATATATATATATGATAATTAAATCGTGTATTGATGAGGCCATCTCCATAAAAGCCTATAGATCCATGGCCCTCAGTGAGGCCCCAGCCCTGAAGAATACAACACCAACATGACTTGAGATACTTTAAGGACAAGTGTTCTTCCAAAATGAGCTGAAAGTCCAAAGCACTCAGTCTTGCTTTAATTTGTGAATATCTTGTTTGTTAGCTTTGATGTGTTTTTATTATTTTAAAAGTGGATATTTTCATTTCATTTTTATTTTACTTCCATTGCTTTCCCTGTCCTTTTCTTTCTCTCTTCTTTTTTTTTTCCTCTTCCACTTCAACTCCTATCCTCATTTATCTCCTTTCCCCTTCCCCTCCTCCCTCTTGTTTTCTTCTTTTTTTTTTTAGTTTTTGCTACTCAAGGGACAGGATTCACTATATACCCCAAGTTGGCTTCAAATTCGCAATCTTCCTGCTTCATTCTCTCAAGTGCTGTGATTACAGACACAGGTCTCTATGCTAGAGTAGCAGTCAATTTCTCAATGTCCTCAGTGGTATCTCTTAACATTGACTTTCTTCCCTAGATGATTGTATCAACTACTATGGGTCATCTTGTCTGAAGCACCAATTGTCTCCATCTTGATACCACAACCACCTTCTTGGTCTTTTATGATTTAATATGATTTTTTAAAGATTCTGTGCATATATATTATTTAGGTCTGTGTTTTTTCTTTACTTTTTTGTATGTGTTTATCATACACAGCATGAAATTTTGAAGTGTCCACTTACATGGTAGTACATTATAGTCAAGTGGATCGTTTGAGTTTCTCTTCTTATTCAATTATCATTTTATCTCCTCTGAACAATACTTTCCTAATCTTTGTCCTCCCACTTATCTTTTCCCCTACCCTACCCCAACCCACCACTCTAAACATAGAATAAATTTTTCTTTGTCCAGTTTCAGGATCTGAGCAAAACAAGTTTTATAAAACTGTTCCCTATTCTATTATTTTTTTGGTCGGTCTTGGGGCTTGAACTTTGGGCATGAGTGTTGTCCCTGAGCTCTTCAGCTCAAGGCTTTACCACTTGAGCCACAGCAACATTTCTGGTTTTCTGGTATCTAATTGGAGATAAGAGTCTCACATACTTTCCTGTTTGGGCTGGCTTTGAACCACAGTCTTCAGAACTGCAGGCTTCAGCCTCCTTAGTAGGTAGGATTAAAGACATAAGCCACCGGCACCTGGCTTATTCTTCTATTTTTATATGTTTTTTATTGTAAAAAATACTGTACAGAGGGGTTTTAGTTACATGAGCAAGGTAATGAGACATTTCTTATCAAGCATTGTTACCTCCTCCTTTGTTTTTCCCCTTCCCTCCCACCTCCATAACTACACCCCACACACTCCTGCCTAAATTGTAAACTTCGTTGTTCAACATAGTGTCTTGTGCATATCATTGTTACAATGGGTCAACCTGTATCCCTATTTAAGTATTTTGTTTTTTCCCTTTCCCTCCCCAAATTAGAAAAGTGTATATACAAGATGTAAGGCACTGACATCAAATACAGTGAAAACAGGGGTTATACCGTGGGGGAGGAACATACAAAGAAACAACAAAAAATCACATGGTACCTTACAAATATGTTAGAAACAATAGCAAGAACAAAGAACCACTTGTATCCCTATCTTGGGGTTCATTTTGCTAATACATATATATGTTTTATTGTAAAGATACTGTACAGAGGGGTTACAGTTACATGAGCAAGACAATGAGTCCATTTTCTATCGAGCATTGTTATTATATTTTTAATGTATAGAATTGCTGTTGTTATTTAAAAAGTTTTCTGGGATTGGATGGAGGCCTGTGTCTCATGCCTATAATCCTAGCTACTCAGGAGGCTGAGATCCAAGAATCAATGTTCAAAGTCAGCCTGGGCAGAAAAGGTCATGAGATTCTTCTCTCCAGTGAATCACCAAAAACAAACAAACAAACAAACACAAAAGTGGAGCTTTGGCTCAAGTGGCAGAGTGTTAGTCTTGAGAACCAGCTCAGGTACAGTACCAGTACCTGAGCTCAAGCCTCAGAACCAGCACATTTTTGAGGGGGAAGGAAAGTGGGAGGAGTGTTTATATTACAAGTAAAGCATAAGGTCCCAGAAATTTCTTTTTCAGAAACTACACACTCAACATCTCTGATGCAGTATGAATATTTATGCTATTTCCTCTTTTATACATTTGGAGGTTGTGAGCTTATGAAATACTGGCCTATTCCTTCCAACTTACTGATTTGTATAGACACAAAATTGATGGCAGTGTTCCCTTTAACCATTAACATTAAAGTATCTGGAATAACATCTAATCTTTTGTTTCTTATGCTGGTAATTTATATCTCATATTTTGTTGCTGATGCTGGTAATTTTTAAAATCAAGTTAACTATAAATTTATCAATGTTATTATTTTCTAAATAACTAGAGCTTGCACTCATTAATTGTTATTAACAGTATTTATTTATTTTTGTGGCCTAGGGCTTGAACTCAGGGCTTTGTATATTAATTGTCTTTTTATTTTTTATTTTCTTACTTCTAGAGCCCTAGGACTTGAACTCTATGTTTTGTGATTGTAGCAAAGCACTCTTGCCTGAATGTCTTTCCTCTGTTCTTCTGATTTTAGTGTTCTATTTATTTATTTTTTTTTGTCAGTCATGGGGCTTGAACTCTGGGCCTGGGTGCTGTCCCTCAGCTCTTCAGCTCAAGGCGAGTGACCTACCGCTTGAGCCACAGCACCACTTCCCTGATTTTAGTGTTTTATTGATATTAGTTCTCTCATATATTTGCCTAGGTTGGCCTTAGATAGTGATTCTTTACTCTTTATTTGAACTCAGACTAGAGAATTTCTTCTGTAGTTATGAATATTTTCGATTGAGACAGTGAATAGTAAAGAAAAAAACAGCAAATAAACTAAAAGGAAATAAGAGTTTGATGGTATTTCAAGTTCTAGTCTCTTCAGCCCATATGCTATTACGTTGTTTCTATCCCTTAAAGAACTGCTGCATTCCTTCTATCCAGTTCAGAATATGCTTGTTCTTTCTTACACCAGTTCCTAAAATAAAGTTTTTCCATACTGCTAGCATCTTACTTTTTACACAGAAATAGATGGAAAAGAGAGATAAGGGACTCCCCTTGGTATTGATTAGTTTTCCCCTGCTACTTAGAACTCACTGTAAAAATCAGTGACAATGAATTATGTCATCACTTGACTTCTCAGCGCTATCTTTTACTCTAACTATAAAGCCTATCCTAGCTACTGGTCTTATGTCTGAGAATTATTTCAATCAAATTGGATTAGAGATGGCTCCAGAAGCCTCAAGGTGAATCACAATGAAAAGCTTCACCAGATTTTTTTTGTCTGACAATTTACGCAGGGCCTACTACAGTGCATGACATAGATAGGTGTTCAAAACATGTCTTTTGTGTACAGGACTGTAAGAAGAATGGAGAGAAAAAGATAATCAAGACAGGATCCCTGAACTCAGGACCTCTCACAGTAGAAAAGGGTAGATGTATGAACAACTCATTGTTATGAGGCAGAAGAAAATCTGTGAGGGGAGAAGCTAGGAAAACATCAGACTCTCACAGAGGTAAAATATTGTTGAGAATCTAATGCAAACACTAAAAATTTTGCCAAGTAAAGGCCATGTGATTTTTCAGGAAAATCAGAGTTCTGAACTCTGAACTTATATTTACTTCTAACACTAACTTATTTTGTTATTGTATACATACTCTACCTAGCACGAATATAATTGGGACTTTTACACATTTACTTCTTAAAACAAATACAAATATTAGGTGCTTGGAAATGGTGGTTCACATCTTACTTTTCAGGACTCTGGGACAGGGAGGACTGTGAATTGAGACCAGTCCTGGCAAAAAAATTGTGAGATACAATGTCAACCAAAAAAAGTTACACAGGGTGGACCTGTCATCGCAGCTACAAGGGAAGCATAAATAGGAGAACAGCACCGATCTTATTACAAAAGCCAAAGAAGGCTACAGGTGTGGCTCAGGTGATACAGCAGCTGCCTTATAAGTTCCTGCATTTAAGCCACAGTACTTCCAAAAGAAACAAAACAAGAATAAGTAAAGTATCAGTTAAGTTAGAAGCACTGTACTTCTTTTCCACTCTCCCTCTCAGAAAGAGATCGTGTTTTAAAGTTGGTTTATATCTTTCTGGTCTAGTTTTCTACATTTTGACTATATGTCTGTATGTCTACCTAATTGTATCTTGTATTTCTTTTTACATGACTGGAAATCTTTTCCTTCAAACCGTAAGTATCCTTCAGTAGCTTTCTCATTTGAGGAAGGAAATTTAGTATTAGATATTTATTCTTGGGTCTATATCTAATCGAATTAATTCACTGGATAAAATAGTTGTAAGACAACAAAGCTTTTCTATGCTGATAGAACATACTGAAAAGTTCAACACTAGCCAAAAAAAAAACCATACGCAGGTCTGGAGATGTGGTTCAAGTAGGAGATCGATCACCTGCGTAGCACGGGATTCAAACCCTGTACTGACAAAAATACAAAGAAAGAAAGGAAATACCACAAGTTGAAAATGCACTCAGTACATGTAACATGCCAATAACACAGAACGCCACAGGGGACTTCTGGTTCTCTGTGCTATCCTGGCTGTCAGAGCAGCTGCATAACGAGACCAGCATGTCCTTAGCTCAAAAAAGATCAAAATTCTGGGGCTGGGAAGGTAGCTCAGCAGTAGAGTGCATACCTTGCAAGCATGAGGCCCTGGGTTCGATTTCTCAGCACCACATAAACAGAAAAAGCTGGAAGTGGTGCTGTGGCTCCAGTGGTAGAGCACTAGCCTTGAGCTGAAGAGCTGAGGGACAGCGCCCAGACCCAGAGTTCAGGCCCCATGACCGGCAAAAAACAAAAAATAAAACAAAACAAAAAAGATCAAAATTCTAAACTTAAGGTATGAGCTCTACTAAATTTTACACTATTATAAAGTTCAACACCTCATAAGTCTTAACTACAGTAAGTCAAGGATAGCCTGAATATCATAATGCACATTCCACAGTCTATAGATGAAATTAATTTCCTTAAAAATTGAATTAGAAAGCATGCATGTGTCTTTTTTCATTATGGGCCCATATGATGGGTTCTTTAAGACACACTTCAAAATAAATTGCCAGGTTCTTTATAAGTGAATCTTGAAATTTATTTGACATTGATTACCTACATTGATCTTGCCTATTGCTACTTCACACCAAGGATTGGGATGATAGACTTATATAACAAACCTACCTTTTTGTTGAGATGAAGGTGTACCTAACCATACAGTAAACATTTTAGAACTCTGGCTTTGGGGGCCCTGGGATTTGAACTCATGCTCTGGACACTATCCCTTAGCTATTGTGTTCAAGTCCAGCACTCTACCAGTTGAAACACAGCTCCACTTCAAGTTTTGTTTGGTGGTTAATTGGAAAGAAGAGTCTCACAGACTTTCTAACCCAGGCTGCCTTTGAACAAGGAGCCTCAGATCTCAGTCATCTCAGTACCTGGGATTACAGGTATGAGCACCAGATTCCAGCAATAACTCTGATGTTTATACATACTTGACACTTGTTTAACATTAATTATTTACTGGGTATGAAATAATACTTTAATATACTATAGGTTTATAGGTAAACATCTTTTTAATATGATTTTCATTATAAAAATACTGTACAGAGGGGTTACAGTTACATAAGTAAGGTATGGAGTACATTTCCTAATGAGCATTGTTACCTCCTCCTTTGTTTTTCCCTTATTATCCCGTCCATCCCCACCTCCCCAACTGCCTCCACCCCAGCCAAGTTGTAAAGTTCGTTGTTTTACATAGTATCTTGTACATCTCATTGTTACAATGGGTCAACCTGTATCCTTATTTCAGAATTTTGTTATTTCCCTTCCCCTCCCCAGATTAGAAAAAAGTCTATGCAAGATGCAGGGCACCAACATCAAATACAGAGAAAACAGGGGTTATACCATGGGGTAAGAACATACAAAAGAAACAAAAAAAATCATATACTAGATTTTAAATATGTTGAAAACAATAGTAAGACAGAAAAAAACAGTTGTTTCCCTGTCTCAGGGTTCATTTCACTTAACATCATCTTATGTCATATGCACATAGCTTTTGACCTTTTCTGCTTGTCCTCAGCTAATACTTTTCCTTATTGAAAATAAGGGAAACCATGGGACCTATGTTTCTTTGGGCCTGGTTTACTTCACTTAAAATAACTTTTTCCAAGTCTTTCCATTTCCTAACAAATGGGACGATGTCAGTCTTTCTGATGGAGGCATAGAATTCCATTGTGTATATATGTGTGTGTGTGTGTGTATATATATATATATATATATATATATATATATATATATGCCACATTTTCTTGATCCATTCATCTGCTGAGGGGCATCTGGATTGGTTCCATATCTTAGCTATGGTGAATAGTGCTGTGATAAACATAGTTTTGCTGGTAGCTTTAGTATTGTCTGGTTTGTGATCATTTGGGTACATGCCCAGAAGTGGGATTGTTGGATCATAAGGGAACTCTGTGTGTCTATGGTAAACATCTTTTTTATAGCACTAAGTCCCCTTCTATTTCTTATTTGTTGAGAATTATTCCATGGTTTTTTTCTTTATTTGATTTATAGTACTGCTTTTTGTAATATTCAGATTGTTTTCTTAGCATTACTAGGGTTTGGACTCCAGGCCTTGCTCTTCCTAATCAGGCTCTATACCACCCGAGCCATGCTATCAGCACTTTTAATTTTTCAATTTTTTGTTTATTTGTTTGAGTTTTGGTTGGTCATGGGGTTTGGTCTCAGGGCCTGGACACTGTCCCTGAGCTCTTTTGCTCAAGGCTAGTGCTCTACCTCTCTGAGCCACAGTTTCACTTCTGGATTTTGAGTAGTTAACTGTAATTGAGCCTCACTGGGACTTTTCTGTCTGGGGTGGCTTTGAACAACAGTCCTCAGATCTCAGCCGCCTGAGTAGGCAGGATTCCAGGTGTGAGCCACCAGAGCCTGGCTTTGGTTATTTTTGAAGCCATGATTCTGCTCTTTGTGCCTCCTGTGTTCCCAGGTCTAAGAAAATAGACATACACAACCAAAACTTTGGTGAGCTTGAACCCAGATCTTCCCTATTTCTTCTCCCTAGTAGCTTGGTTTACAGGCATGAGACACTGTACCTGGCTTAAATTTGGTTTACAGGCATGAGACACTGTACCTGGCTTAAATTTTCATTTAATTTTTTTAAAAGTTATATTGTAGTTTGAACTCGGGGCCTCACACTTGCTATGCAGGCACTGTAGCACTTCAACCATAATCTGTTCATTTAAAAAATATTGAAGTGATCACAAAATCTTATATTTTCAATTAATGTGTTTAAACAGTGGAATAATCTTGAAATAACTCTATGGCATATCACCAAGCATGTCAAGCATTATTATATTTGGAGGGCTAGAAAAAGTTGAGGAGTTTCTCTTTCTCCCTTCATTTTAGTGTCCTTTTCTAAAGAAGTTGAGAAAATTCATAAAACCATCAAGGCCTGTTATTTTCTTCTGATACAACTGCAGTCTTGTTTTCCTTAGGTCACTTTTGGAAATACACATTATTCTCTGAATTCTTGTTTTTAATCTAAAATTCAAGTTAATTATAATAACATTACTCATGAATCTTTTATTCTTTTAACTTTTATCTACAACTCCATTACAAAAGTTTTGTTATTCTATCAGCTTTTAAATTCTGAATCTAATTAATTTCTCATTTATCTTCATCAACCTCACAAATATTCTGTGTGCTTTACCCTTTTTATTCAAATACTCAGGATTTTTTTCCTCTCCCTCTTCTACTTATTTGAATAAATAACCCCCACATTTTTCTTTGTTCTTTTCTTGTCTATGTTTTAAAATATTTTTGTTATTTTTTTCTTAGCTTCTTAACTTGAACATTCTTTAATTCTAATCTTTTTAAAATAATAGGTGGACATTAGTCTTTAAAGTTTTCTCTTAAGGGCAATTGATCCCATCAATTGGTAGGCTAACTCAGGAGAATTGTGAGTTTCAGCATTCTAGGCTACAGAGTGAGTTGAGGGCAGTTTGTACAATATAGCAAGAATCTATCTCAAAGAAAAATAAATAAATAAATAGTAAAGTTTTAAACTAAAGGCCTGGTAGTATGCCTGAGGTTTTTGTTTGTTTGTTTTTTCAGTTGTGGAGCTTGAACTCTGGGTCTGGGCGCTGTCCCTCAGCTCTTCAGCTCAAGGCTAGTGCTCTACCAGTTGAGCCACCGTGCCTCTTTCAATTTTCTGGTGGTTTATTGGAGGTAAGAATCTCATGGATTATTGCAAATAAGGGAAACCATATCTAGTATATGTAAGAGTCAAGCGGAAAAGGTCAGATAATGGGATGTTAGGAAAATGAACCGTTAGATATGTATTTTAACGTTTTTTTCTTTCATGCATGTGTTTCTAACACATTTATAAGATTATTTCTTTGTTGCTTTGTATGTCCCTCCCCCACAGTATAACCCCTGCTTTCACTATATTTGATATCAGTATAACTTGTGGAGAAGATGAGGAAAAACAAGTCGTTTAAGGATACAGGTGGACCTGTTGCAACAATGAGAAGTACAAGTTGTCATGTCGAAAACGAGCTTTATAAGGAGGTGGGGGGGAGGGAGGATTGCGGAGGGAGGGGGGAGGCTGGGAAGGGATGTGAAGGGTAAACAAAGGAGGAGGCTGCAATGCCTGGTAAGAAATGTATGCATTATCCTGCCCATGTAATTGTAACCCCTCTGTACAATATGTTCAAAATTAAATAAATTAAATTAAATTTAAAAAAAGAATCTCATGGATTTTCCTGCCCGGGCTGGTTTTGAACAAAAATCCTCAGATCTCAGCCTCAGGTGTAGCTAGGATTATAGACATAAGCCACCAGCACCCAATTATGCCTGAGTTTTTTTTGTTGTTTGTTTTGTTGTTGTTGTTTTTAATCAAGACTAGTGCTCTACCACTTGAGGCACAGCTTCACTTTCAAGATTTTAGAAGTCCATTGGAATTAAGAGTATCACAAACTTCCCTGCCCAGACTGGCTTTGAACTGCAGTCCTTAGATCTCAGGCTCCCAAGTAGCGAAGATTACAAGCTACTAGCACGGGGAAGGGGAGGGGGGGACGTGAAAGTAATCTTTAGTTGCATTGTGACCACGTTTGTATTGCATGTTTTAAGCCAGTTCTATATACTTTATATATCTTATTATAATTCCTTTGTACCAATATTTCTTAATTCTATTTTATTGTCAGTTCCAAAGAACATAGTTGTATAATATAGATTTTCTAGTATAACGTTCTCATACATGTCTTCTTATTGCATTTAAAAGATGACCACAGAAACATTAAATATGCAATTTGCTACCATCATATCTAAAGGTAGCTTCCTTTTCTTTATATTATTGGTTTTTATCCATACATGCACTTATCTTACCCAATTGTACTATGTTAGACACATTCACATTTAATTATATCATAAATATTCCCTCATGCTGCCGGTAGTATGTACATACACATATGCGTATCAATTAGCTGTACAAGTTGTACAAAGCAATTTATGGACATGCCCGTATATGCATACTGTGTAGCCTGATCACACTCATCTCCTTTGCTACCTCTCTCATATTCTCTTCTCCTTCCCAGTCTATTCTCAACAAGCTTTGCTGATCCATTTTACATGGCATTGTAAACATATCTATACTTCTTCATTCACCCTCCCCACTCCAACTAGTATGCCCATTGCATATAAGACCTGTTTTACATCCTCACCAATTTTTTTTCCTGTAACCTAAGTCTGAACTCAAAACCTCCTGCTTGCTTGCCGTTCTTGCTTAACTACCACCAAAGCCATGCCTCGAACTTGGATGTTTGCTGGTTATTTGTGGAGTTCTTTCTGCCCTGTATAGCTAACTATCTTTAAAAACTGTCTTCAATGGCTCCTGCCAGAACCTCCAAGACCTTTGGACAGATATGTAGAAAATTTGCTAATTTTTACTACTATATCTCTCAGGATCCAATGGATGATGGAAGGTCTAAGCTTTAAATTTCCAATTGTATTGTGTTTTCATAACCAGAGCAGCAAACTGAATGAGAGCAATTACGCTGTTTCTGTCAGCCAGTGGGAGGACATGGTTTAGTCATTCTTCTCCAAACTTCTCTCTTTCTCATATCTTAGGTAGGAGGCTTAAGAACCCAGTCCCCTTACAGAAACAGAGGAAAACATACAGCAGAAGGGCCAATCAGGTTCACTGGACATTGATGAAAATGAACGAAGCAACGCAAGAGCAGTGATGGGAGGAAGGGAATAACCATTGCCACATGAAGAAATGTTCAACATCTCCAGCCATAAAAGAAATGTAAATCAAAACCACATTGAGATTCCACCTCACCCCAATTAGAATGGCCCCTATCATGAAAACAAATAATAGTAGATTCTGACAGGGAGATGGCCAAAAGGAAATGCTACTAGCTACAACACTACTGGTGGGAATATAAACTGGTTCAACCACTCTGGAAATCAGTATAGAACTTCCTCAAAAGACTAAACTTAGAGCTCCCCTATGATCCAGGAACCCCATTGCACACTAAAGCTACCAGTACATCTATGTTCATTGCAGTATTATTGACCATAGCTAAGCTATGGAACCAACCCTGATGTCCTTCAGTATATAAATGGCTCAAGAAGTTGTGGTATAATATTTCTTAGAAGTTAATGTGTAGTATTTTTTAACAATTATTATTTTTATCCTATTGTGTTCCCCTTGCTTTGTCAAGGTAAAAACAGTATCTCTCAAATCTTAGAGAAAAAAAACCCCGAGAAACAGCTCCAAGATGATTTCATCATTGTATGACAATTGCAGAATGTGTTATACAAACTTAAATGGTATAAGGCAATCACTCACCATAGTTTCCTGACACAATGGAGAGACACACTACACAAACACAAGATGTATGATCTTCCTGCCAGTGTGACACAGTATGCTGTTTTACAGTATCCTTTTTAATGGAAGTAGGAGAAGAGAGTACTCGTTAAACTAATAACAAAAATTGGGCTAGATGTAGCCTCATAGACCTGTGGTCACATTTATGTAAGATGGAAATGGAGGATGGCAACTTAAGGCTAGCCTGGGGGAGGATTGTTGAGACCCCCATTTCCTAAAAGAATCTGGGCATGGTGGCCTATGCAGGTAACTCTAGTACAGGAAAAGTTGGTTGGAGGCCATCCTTGAGCAAAAAATGGTGAGACCAAATTTGAAAAATGCAATTAGTCTGTTGGTATGATTCAAGTGGTAAAACACTAGACCAGCAAGCATGAAGGCATGAGTTTAAAAAGTAGTACAAAAAAGATAGCAAATATAGTATAGTAAACATATAAATATGAAAGTTATTTGTTGCTGATATAAAATACTATATCATGTACATCATTGTATTGCTATACTTTTATATGACTGGTACCACAATAGGCTTGTTTAGGAATATGTAAGCAATGCATTGTAAAACAAAGTTAGCATAGTTATGACATTACTAGGACAAGGAGAATTTTTCAGCTTTATTAGAATCTTATGGGAAAACCATTGTATGTGCCATACACTGTTGTTCAAAATAATGCTATACAATGCATGAGTTATTGTTTGAGCATAAAGAGATCTATGTACATTTCTATATAGTCAATTTTACAGCCTGTTTTTAGATTAATTACTAATCTCAATTAAGATCAATTTATTAATCTAATTAATTATGATTGTTTTTGCAATTTATTAGCAAGTTGAAAAATATTACCTTAGAAATAAGTCTACTGTCTAATATTTTCTAAACATACTAGGCCACCACTATCTACCAGAGCATGAGCAAATAAGAGCTCCTGTTATATGATGAATAGATCATTGTGGGTTCATTTCTCTTTGTCCCACATATAAGAAAAAAATGGAATGATAAAATAAGAAACTGAAACTTTGGATATGTCTTTTTCCATTATCAGTTCTTGTTCTCCTGTCTTACATGGCAGACTTCTTTAATGAGCCATTTTTTATCCTGACAAATGATTATTTTTCCTTACTAATGGTTCTATACTAAAGAAAATGGGTTACACGGGTTGTATCCAGCTCATACGCATTCCAGTTTGTGGACTTTTACCTAGGTGTGACCTGACTTCCTAGAGCTGCTGTGCTTCCTGTGGTCCCATCCTGTGACACTGGAGTTCCGGGTGGGCTGACAAAGCCCAAGGACAGGACAGGGGTCTGGGATAGGAGTGTTAGGACCTTCTGAGGAGCACACAAGTCTTTGTGATTATAAGATACCATCTCTTTCACAGACTCTCTTCCACTGGACCAGCAGGAAGAGTGATACTGACTTTGTCCTTGTTAGCAAAAATCACAAAGATTCAGTGAGGGGAATCAATCCGTTTTTATCAAGTCTCCCATTAGTTGTTGTGGAAATGTGAATGAAAATGTGATTCATGCACATGTTTATCAGTGATCATGAAACCTAATGAGAATGTATCTGTGTTGGATACAACACAAGAAATGGCTGGGGTTGGAGGCATGGCTGGGGTTGGAGGTGGAAAAGTGATAGCTATTCCAATGTTGAACACAGAAAAGAGAGGGAAAGAAATAGCTGAAGAAGCTAACAACATGTGAGCTGAACTTGGTGAAGGAGCTCAAGTCAGAGTATTAATATCTGGGACTAGGCTAAGTCAACTGTGGGGACTTCAGCAAAACTCCAACCTCTCAATGCCTCTGCTTTAAAAGAAAATACATGTTTTGCCAGAAAATCTGATTTTAAAAAATGGAAGCAAGTTCAAATTAGAAACAGAAACAGAAATAGACACAGAAAATGATGATGCAGAATGAGACATATCATCAAGAGGCTTAACCTGGATGATGACAATTTGATGCACTGAACTTGATATCTCTTTCACTTGGCATTACTAAACCAAATTTTTCTTAGCTTCCATACTTTCAGAATCAAAGGAATAAGAATAATGAAGATATGCAACAAGAAGCCTAAAAGGTACTGAGAAGCCTGAATTGGTTGTTGAAGGTTGTGTAAGATTCCAGCAGACAAGAAAAACAAAAATTATGTAAGTAAAGATGGGTCTGAATAAAGATGTGGTATTACAATGAAACATAGTGAAGATTACCATCTTTATTAGAGTAAAATGTCTGCTGAGAATCAGTAGGTCAGGAGGACTAGAGATTCCAAGATGGTAGGTGTTAGAATGACACAGATTGATGTTTAGATCTGAATTTTACCTCTTCATAGCTATAGACTCTGAACCTCCATTACTTCATTAAAGGTGATGCTAATCACACTAGCTTTTGCTTGTTGTAAGGAATGAGTTTGTGTGTGAAAATACATGATGGATTTACAAGTTAATTGTAATTTGGAAATATAGAAAGGAACAGATTGCAAGGATTTTGACTAATGGTGTAAGAAAATTGCACTAAAGTGTAAGAGGGTGTACATAAATACATGGTAGAAAATGGACAATGAAAAGCCATTGTCTAAACAATAATCCACCATGTGTTTCTGAACCAGAGGCCTTCATGAGAAGGATGTGTACATGGGATGTGTGTGTGTGTGTGTGTGTGTGTGTGTGTGTGTACACATCAGGCATATTCAGAGTCAACTAAACTATAATTTGGATTGATTTTAGATAAGGCAATATTTATTCCAGTCACCAGTCTCAGTATATCAATCTACCATACTTTCTATAGCCATAAAGCTTCAGGACACTAGATCTGATATGAAGCCACATGATTTTGCTTTAATAATTTGAAACTGTCTCTGAAATTTGAACTGAGAAGAAAATGCTGCCATGAGATATAACCACTATGTAAACAGTGTTTTGTTTGTTTGCTTTATTTGTCAGTCCTGGGGCTTGAACTCAGGGCCTGGGCGCTGTCCATGAGCTTCTTTTGTTCAAAGCTAGTACTCTACCATTTGATCCACAGTGCCACTTCTGGCTTTTTCTCCATATGTGGTACTGAGGAATTGAACCCAGGGCTTCATACATGCTAGGCAAGCACTGTACCACTAAGCCACATTCCCAGTCCCTGTAAACACTTTTACCAACTCCTCAGTTGGTGTGTGCTAAGAAGATCCAACCTGACAAAACTATTTTTCTGAGCAAGAAGGTACATGGAACTTGAGTCATTCAGTAGGTTAAAAAGATTCCTAGAAATATAGAAATGGCTGTTTTCTGTAGCCCTGTGTGAGTAGTTCTGAGCCACGGGAACTAGTGAGCCTCCATTATTGTTAGTTTGGCCAATGATTATTCCTTACTTAATACTCATGACATAAGCTGTATAGCGGCTTTACATAACTGTGTAACAAAATTACTAAGAAGATGGATAGCAGCGTTTATTGTAAAATGAAGAGATGTAGGTTGTTATAATAGTATTGTTCACAGATAAATGTCATATTTTTAGTATTTTATTACAAAAGTCATTGTATGTTTTTATCTTGGTGGAGTGAAGATTATTTGCACTGAAGTTATTTCACCATTGGGAAAAAGTGCTATTGTGAGACTGGAATTGGGCACTGTTTTGAGTGAACCTGGGTATCCCGTGGCACATAGAAGTTTATATAATTGTTATATATGTATACCACATTTTCTTGACCCATATGTAATCTTTTAAGCTTTCTTATGACAACTGAGTGGAGAAGAAAAGATGCACTATTAGTAGCATTCTGAAACTAGGTTGCACTAAACAAGAAATATTTACTACATGTTCAGTAAGGATGGAGGCCAATATTAAACTACCATTAGAAATTGACCATGGACAATACCCTAGATTTCCATTGTATGGAAATCTATGTCTCTATGGAATTCTATGCCTCTATCAGAAAGAATAACTTTGCCCCATTTGTTAGAAAATGGAAACATTTAGAAAAAAATTATATTAAGTGAAATAAGCCAGGCACAAAGAAACATAGGTCCCATGGTTTCCCTTATTTTTTCTTGCTTGCTATTGTTTCTAATGTATCTAACACGTACTGTGTGATTTTTTTGTTTCTCTTGTATGTTCTTCCCCCACAGTATAACCTGTTTTCATTGTATTTGATGTTGGTGCCCTGAATCTTGTATATACATTTTTCTAATTTGGGGAGGGGAAGGGAAATAACAAAATGCTGAAATAAGGATACAGGTTGACCCATTGTAACAATGAGATGTACAAGACACTATGTAGAAAATGAACTTTACAACTTGGGGGGAGAGGGAGGAATTGGGGAGGTAGGGTGGGAAGGGATGGTAGGGGAAAAACAAGGGAGGAGGTAACAATGCTGGATAGGATATGTACTCATTACCTCATTCATGTAACAGGAACCCCTCTGTACACTATTTTTACAATAAAAAAGATTGCATATGGGAAATAGTTTTGGAGTCGGGCCTGAAAATGGGACAACCATTAGCTCACTTCAACCCAGTCACACTTAAAAGATAGCAAGGGAGCCTCTGACCTGCCATCTGTCTTCCAGAAGAGGAAATGGAAGTGCAATAAGCTGCATATCTAACTTGGCCACAAGCAGATACTTTCTAAGATCGCTTGTCTTATGGTTTGGATGTTAAATATACTGCAGAGTCTCATGTGTTAAAGATTTGATTACTAGACTGTGGTGCTACTGGAAGTCAGATAACTGTGTCTTTGAAGGAGGCATGAAGACCCCTGAACCTTCTTTCACCTCTCTTTGAAGTGAGCAGCTTTGCTCTACCAAGCTGTACAGTACAACCATAGGGTCAAATCACCACAGACCAAATCCTCTGAAACCAGGAACTAAAATAAATCAGTCTCCTTATCTAATTTTTCCCCTTCCAGTATTTTCTCACAACAATGAAAAGCTGGGTAACACAACTTCTTGTTTGAAACACTATAAAAAATAAAAATAAGAACTTTCAGCTTCCTCTTTGCAAATGATGAAATAAATCTTATACATACTCAAAAGAATGGTTGTTCATATGTAATATAAAATATAAAGTACAAGCCAGGTGCCAGTGGCTCATGCCCATAATTTGAGATACTCAGGAGCCTGAGATCTAAGGATCATCATTTGAAGCCAGTCTGGGTAGAAAAGTCCCAATGAGACTTCTATCTCCAATTAACTACTCAGAAAAACTGGGAAGTGGAGCTGTGCCTCAAGTGGTAGAGAGCAACCCTTGAGCACAATGAGGCCGAGGGACAATGCCACGCCCAGACTTCAAGCTCCGGGACTGGCAAATAAATTAATTAATTAAAAATTAAAAACATAAAGAGCAGACTGTGCTGCTATATAGATATTTCTTTAACTGTGGCTTTATAGAATAACTGATCATTATGTTTTCATTTTAGTATTAACTGGTATTTGAATTCAGCCTTAAACCCATTTAGCTCCCTTGCTCAATTGATGTTCTGTCATTTGAGTCATGCTTCCAGCCTGATTTTTTGCTGGTTCATTAGAGATAGAATCTCATGGGTTTTTCTTTTTGGGTTGGCTTTGAAGCATGATAATCAGTTCTCAGTCTCCTGACTAGCTAGCCATAAACCACCTGCACCCAGCTTAGAACAACCTGATATATGGATTACTAGTGACATAAAATTTGTAAATGCTATTTTCCAATGTAGAAATCAACAACTGTTCAAATTTCACTGATAAACTTTGATATTTACTCACATGCAACATCTTCTTGAAACAGTGTTGAGAATTGCATTCACATAACTGCAATGAAAAAAAAGACAGTGTGGGCTCTGCTAAAATGGAATTCTCGAGAAATGAACTGAAACCAGACCACCTCTAGTTCCCATGTTAAAAGCAAACGTTATTTTTACAGTGGGGTACCTACTGATTGTCACTGTAAACTATGTGAGAGTGTGCCTAGCAAATGACATAAAAGGCCTATTTTGATCAATATTGATCATGTGATTATTTGAAAGTATTGAATTGAGGGAAGTAAGACAATTTAATCTGAAATCTAATCATAATGGGACCATTACATTTTCAACTAAACTCATTTTCAGGACTACAGAACTCATTTATATCTCATTTATAATACAATTTATTTGGAAATTTTTCTTGTGCTGGTGAGTTGATTTGGTAGACAATGTCATCACACCATTAAAAGATTTTATATTTTCAGGTGATACGTTTCTCTAAAATTTTTCCCTTTCATAGTTGCTGTAATTTTGAACATGGGAGTCCAAATTCCACAGGACCATTTACTTCCTAACACCCATAATACACATAGGGAGAAAACCAGGTTCTTGTCATGGACAAGTGGTGGCCATGATCACTGAGCTCATACCAGGATGTCTGAGCCTGAAGCCTGACTGCCACTTAGCAGCTACATAGGTTGGAGTAAATCGAGTTAACCTCTCTGAGTGGCCCAGCTTGTTTTCTGTGAAATGGAGGCTGAACAATTTGGGTGCATGCCTGAACGGTTACCGTTCTGAGGATTAAAAGAGTCAATATATAAAACCTTCTTTAGAACAGTAATAGCACATGGTAGGTATCTTATAAACACTATTAATGTGGCTTTATTTATTAGGCTTGTTGGTAAGACGACTATACATCTTAACTTCATACTTTTTCTTCCAGTGTTTGCATTTAATTTACTTCTTTTCCAAAAATAAGCATTTACTCTGTTGGAAATAAAGGCAAATTTATTTCCCATCTTTTTTGGATAATACTCTCTTTCACCTAAAAAGTCAAGGTGATTTTTACTCATTTTAATCTCAAAAGGTGGAGGTCACATTTAATTTAAATTTCTAATAAAAAATTGATAGCTGCAAAGTTAATGACTCATTTGGTTGTAAAATCATATGTAATAATTGAACCTTTTCCCAACCTTTAGCTAGGTTACATGAACTCATTTTTTTGTAGTCTCCTTATATTTGTTTCATTAAAACTTTCCCCTTTGTCCTATGAATTTCTGGATACTTTAAAGAATACCATTTTTTTCATTAAAGTAAATACTCAATTAAATATCATTAGGTAGCTCTTTTACTAGGTGTCTGAAGAGCATTGACTTTTGAATGTTACAATAACATGTCACCTTCTAGCTATTTAGCTCCTTGGGGTCTCAGCAATAAAAAGGGACTAACATGTTGAAGCTTTACAAAAATGTACCTACAGAGATATTTGTTTTCTCTTCATAGGGAAGCTCTGAAATGTTGACTGCACACAAAGGCTTTTATGCTGCCTGCATTCCTTCAAACAAGAATTATGTTGTCCAATAGCTTATCATCACCTTACTTAAGAAGCCTGGTGTTCTGACTTTGTGCTGAGAGATATGTGTGTGTAGTCTGTGTGTAGTCTGTGTGTGTGTGTGTGTGTGTGTGTGTGTGTGTGTGTGTGATTTTCTCAGTGATAAAGTTATTCAAATCAGAACATAAGCTTTTATTGCTTTATTATTTACATGAGAGTTAATTCAAGTATTTGTCTGCTGAATATTACCACTGACTATTTTCACATTTATGGATTGTATTAGAGAAAAAAATATCTAAGGCTTGGTGCAGTGTCTGCCACTTATTTAGCATTATAAGTGTATTTATTGCTTTGTACATCCCAACAGAGCATGCTGTAGCAGAAGGGTTTGTAGACATCTTTCTATAACAACCATGATTTATGAAATTTAACACCTTGTCAGGAGTCCAGGACCCTTTATTAAATACAGTCATCAGGCCATATGAACCCTATCTCTCCACTGAAATAGAGAGACCAAGAAAATTAACAATCTTTGTTTTTTTCTTATCACTTAATAACAGTAACTTTCAATAATAAGAATATTAAATTTACAATTGTGTTTGACACAATGTCTTTTTCTATCATAGAATTTGTCTTTTCACTTAAATTTTTGTTGTCAAAGTCATTGATCTTTTTCTACGGAATATTTAAAGATGAAAAATAAGCTTGCAATCACAATTCCATCATTGTGGATTTAAATTGATCACACACATGTATTCTTTTACCTAAATATTTACATAAATGTTGCATGCACACTATTTTGCATTTTGCTTACTAGCTTATACAAATCTGCCATTGTTCTCTCAGTACACATTAACTGTCACTTGTAAGGGCAGCAAATTACTGGCCCATACTGACTCTGAAACTTATAATTCATTACTCTCCTCGCTTCCTTTTGTCAAAAGTATAGTTCAATTTTTCCAACCATTTCTAACAATTATGCACAAAGTGGTATTGGTTTCAAAACTAACTGCTATTAATACATTTATATTATTGATATTATTGATTAGTCATTAGCACATTCTTTTCGTCTTTTTTTTTTTGTTGGTCCTAGGACTTGAACTCTGGGCCTGGGCATTATCCCTGAGCTCTTCAGCTCAAGGCAAGCCCTCTACCACTTGAGCCACAGAGCCACCTCTGGTTTTCTGGTGGTTAATTGGAGATAAGCCCAGGCTGGCTTTGAACTCTGATCCTCAGATCTCAGCCTCCTGAGTAGCTAGGATTACAGGTGTGAGCCACAGGTGCCTGGTTTTATTAGCAGATTTTGTGACTTTGTTTTTCTGTTTTCATTACAAGTGGTTTGTAATATTTTTAAGTATATTGTCTTATTTAGTATATAATTAGTAATGGGAAACAAAGAGAAAAAGTTGTTACTGTGCAAATGCTGAGAAAAATCAATAACACAAAACGATTATGTAACTTGTATTATAGTACTTGTTATAAACTAATGCATTGATAAATGTTATTAATAGAGCCTTTTCTAGTTAATCATAGTCTCATATATTTCCATTTAAAAAAGAGATTAAAGAATATATTAGCAGCAAGGGCTTCAATGATAGATAACTTATTTGCCTTTATTTATTTGTCTCAGATAACTTCAGTGCCTTTATTAAGCAAATGAAAACTTCCTATGGTGTTCATTTTAGACAATTGCTTTTTTTCCTCTCTGTGAATCTCTGTCTCTTTCTCTTTCTCTGTCTCTGTCTCAATCTCTTTCTGTCTGTCTGTCTGTCCCTCTCTCTCTCTCTCTCATACACACACACACATACACACACACACGTGTGTGTGTGTATGTGTGTGTGTGTGTGCTAGGACTAGGGCTAGACTGAAGGCCTCAGTGCTGTCCCTTAGCGTTTATGCTCAAGGCTGGCACTTTCAGCTTTTACATAGTTCAGTGGAGTCTCATGGATTTTCCTGCCCAGGCTTATTTTGAACTATAGTACTCAGATGTCAGCCTCTTAGGTGGCTAGGATTAGAGATGTGAGCCACTAGCATCAGGCCAACAGTTATATATATTTTTTGTTTTTGGTTGGTCGTGGGGCCTGAAATCTGGGCCTGGGCACTGTCCCTCAGTTCTTCAGCTCAAGGCTAGTGCTCTACCACTTGAGCCACAATGCCACTTCTGGCTTTTTCTGCTTATGTGATGCTGAGAAATCAAGCCCAGGGCCTCATGAATGCAAGGCAAGAACTCTACCACTGAGCTACCTTCCCAGCCCCCAGGTGTATTTCTTAATATTAATTTTTATATATCAAAGCACAACAGTCCTTTTGAAATGATCAACAAATGAGGTAAAATGAATATAATGTATAAATTATATATATCACTATATGTATATATCTACACAATATGTAATGTGTATATTATGTGCATACATAAGATATAAAATCATTTAAACATATGTATATACATACACATATATATACATATATGCATTTGTGTATTTGTAAATTTGTTAATTATCCAGAAGAAAATGAGCTCTCAGATACATGAGCTATTCAGGGCTTTGTTTCCTGTGTATAATGAATGAAGTTACTACACTGTTTATTTTCAACCAATAATTAGTTTTTAATTGTAAAGGGAATGAATTACTTCTAGGGCTTTTATTTATTGAGTTGACTCTATCATTTGACTTGGGGATAATGCAGTGTTTACTGTGGAGGGAGCATTGTTTATCGTGAGGATTACTTTCACACTCACAGTTCTAAATGTTAAATCAGTTCAGGTAGAGGCTTTCTATTAACATGTACAACCAAACTAACTGTCCACCAAATGAAAAATGTGCTGTAATCTTCCTAGGAACAGACTGAACAATAAAGACATGTCAATGTTGTTTTAAAAAATATGTATTCCACTCTATGTGGTATCCATTCTATCCCTGTTTGCTTTGTATGAAAAAGAAAACAACAGGGGAAAATTCACTTATTACTCACTCAACCTTTCGAAAATAAATGTGTCTCTGCCTTTAGTTTTTATTCTTTAGTTCTTAATTGCCTGTTTAATAGTATACCCATTTACATAATTCAGAGGCTATATTTCAGGTTTAATTTGAAGTGTGTTCTTTCAATTCTAGATAACAGCATTTAGCTTTTTTTATTTATAGTTTATTTTCTGTCATTGTATTTTTGTTTCTTTTTTTCCTCCAGATAGCTCTAATGGGACATTTTAACTCAGCAATATAAATAAGCTACAAATACTGTCAGAAGAATGCATTTATCACCAATAGAATCCAGATATACCATTCTCATGTTCTGATCATTAGATCTCAAAATTTCACTTAATAGATGTATACCTAGGTTGGTGGGGTTTTTTTTTGGGGGGGGCGGAGGGCTTGAACTCAAGGTATAGTGCTGCCTCAGCATTTTCCACTCAAGGCTGGTGTTCTACCACTTGAGCCACAGCTTTACATTGCTGGTTAATTGGAAGAAAGTTGCATGGACTTTACTGGCCAGGCTGGCTTCTAACCAAGAACCTCAGACCCCTGAGAATTACAGCATGAGCCACTGACACCCAGTTTACTCTTATGACCATGTCCTCAAATGCAGCATCTGCTTTGTATTATAAAATAACTATTTTCTGTTATGTGCAATGCATATATCAATGTGAAAATCCAAGTGTTCTTGGATCATTGGTTCTTACCAGGTCCTCCACTTTACCATCTTTGTGGTGTTGGCATCAACAGCTTCCATCTTTCTAGGTAAGAAGTCCTTCTATCTGCACCGAGGACTTTGACTTGGAAATTACCTTTATTTTATTTCACAAATTGCCTCAAAAGACTAGCATTTTTCTCTTCTGGCTGCCCCTGAATACTCGAGGCAGGAAGTTCCTAGCAGTTAAACAAGATATGAACATGATATATCCAAAATGTGTTTATTGGGACGGTTTCCCATTCATCTTGGTTCACAGTGCTTTTAGTGTTGCTTCCATCTGAAGGAACATCCTTATGTAAGCCTTGCTTTTCCTCCTGTAGACTGGCAGAGAACAGTAGAGCAACCAACACACTAAACTGCTGTTTCTGTGTGGCTAGAGGCCGTGGTTATTTTATAGCAACGTGGGAATTTCACATCCATGTAGTAGGAATTGGGGCTCTGCACCAGGCTCTTCTTGTGTTTTCTCTTCAGGAGAGGGATGAAGTAGATCCTTTGTGAGAGGCATATTCTCAGAAGGAGGTAAGGCTTTTTTTTTTTGCTTCTTAATACAATCCATTCAAGTGGACTTTGGGGATCCATACAGCCTTATAAAATGTTGATTTTCTTTGCCTAACACTTCTGAGAGACATGACAGATATATTTTCTTGTAAATCTAGATTGGCTACTTACTTTCTCTGCCTTCTCTTCCTCTAATTCAACCCCAACAAAGTCAATTAATCATGCTTTCTACTAGAGGGCCTATTCATTTTCTTTTTGTCTCTCTGAAAGTTTTAATTTGATGCCATGAAATCAGGAAAATACTGCAGATATATTCAACACAAGACTGAGATCTTGATCTGTAGGATATATTGCATACAAATTGTGGATTTATGTTTTACAACGTCTTGTGAATCCCAAGCTTTGAATAGTTTTCCTCAGGATCAGGTGATGATTCCATGCAGGTGTTTTAGGGTCTCAGCCTAAGCAGTCAGGCCTACCTGACTGCCTTTGGAAGCTCCATAGCTCTTTAAGTCAAGCAGATTTTTATCAATGAAATTCTACACATTACATTTAGAGATCAAGTGTATTTTTAGTTACAAAGTCCATTGATGGCTAGTCATGATAATATACTAGATGAGGAAATTTACCTTTAAAATATGGAAAAGATTTTTCTACTGCCTAGGTCATTAGCAATAGCAGAATCTACATGTATAGCCAGGCATTTTCTCTCCCTCCTTAAAACTTGAGGCCCAGCCTAGCTCAGTTTAGCCTAAACTCATAGTTGTCTTGGTTATTACCAAGGGCCCCCATTCTGTAGGGGAGTCTCATAATTTCCTTTTAGGATTTCTCCTTGATTCATGTGGATTTTCCACTGACAAATTATATTTAGTTAAAAACTTAGGATAAAAACTTGACTGTACATTGCTTTTTTGTACTGGTGTTTAAACTTGGGGCCTAGAGCTCTTGCTTGGCTTTTTCACTCAAGACTGGCACTCTCCCATTTAAATCACAGCTCCACTTCTGGCTTTTCTGGTGGTTAATTGGAGATAATAGTCTCATAGACTTTCTTACCCAGGCTGGCTTAGAACCACAATATTCAGATCTCAGCCTCCAGAGTAGCTAGGATTACAGGCATGACACACTGACACTCAGCAGAATGCACATATTTTTAGTATGTATTTTGTCAAGTTTTGGTAACTGAATTAACCCAAGCAACTAGGGACATCATCATTGCACCCAATATTTCTGCCATATCTTCTTGGTTCCCTTCCTGCCTTCTTAGCTCTACTGGAAGTATCACTTCTAATTTCACCACTCTAGGCTAGTTTGCCTTTACTGAGCTTCATAAAAATGCAGTATCTATTCTTTCCTCAAGATAATGATTTTTAAATTTATCCATATTATTACATATATCAGTAATAGTTACTTTTTATTGGGAAGTAATTTTCCCTTGTTTGAATATTCTATATTCTATCAATCTATTTGTTCCAGTTACATAGTTGTGCAAATAAAGCTTCTGTGAACATTTTCTGTATAATTGTTTTCATGAACACATTCTCACTTACCTTGGGACAATATATTGAAGTGGAATTGTTAGGTTGATATAAAGATATGTGTTTAATTTGTAAGAAATTCTCCAAAGAAATGCTTTATAAACTGAGCACACCATTTTATATTCTGTCCTGCATGAAGACTTCAAGAGGGTGCTTCTTATTTTCCCAATATTATCAATCTTCTAAATTTGAGTTATTTTGGTGGCTATAAAACAGCATTAAGTGGCCATTTTTATTTTCCTTTTGACTGGTGAAGGCAAACGTTTTATATATGCTCATTGGGCAATTCTATTTTCTTTTCTGAAAAAAAATGTCTTAAAGCCATTTGAAAATTTTGGTTGTTTTCCTTATATTATCCATTCATTGGAGCTCATTACACATTCCTTTCAGAGTTCATTTAAAACATGTTACAAACTTCATCTTCAATATTTTTTTCCCAACCTGTGATTTGACCTTATTTTTTCAGGGACATTGTTGGTGACCAGAAATCCTTAATTTTGATAAGCCCCAATATTCTTTTCTTTCTTTCTTCCTTCCCTCTTCCCTCTGTTCTTCCTTCCACATATCTTTTTACCTCTTCTTTTTCTCTCTTCATTTCTTTCTCTCTTCTTTCTTTTTCTTTTCTTTTTCTTTTTTTATTTTCCCCTTGGGAATCCAAACCCTGGACTCACTAAGAGTTCTGTGGCATAGCCACAATTCCACTTTTTTTTGTCTCCACTGGTTATTCTTGAGATAGGTTTCTAGTTTCTGTGTAGGCACATGTCTGGGCTACAATCCTTATATTTCTCACTTCCCAGAGCTAAGATGATAGGTACCCACACCATGCTTAAATTCTTTCTGTTAAGATATAATCTCACAGACTTTTTTGTCCTGGCAGGCATGGAACCACAAGATCCTGAGATCGCAGCCTTCCATGGCTGAGATGTCATGTGAACACCGCTGTGTCTAGGCATTGATTGAAATAGAAACTTATGCATCAGGCTTGATTCAAACCGTGATACTCCCAGTCTCAGTCCCCCTGGTAGCTAGGATTACAGAAATTAACTACCAGTTCCTAGCTAATTTCCTTTTTTCTTCATTTTTTCTGTCCGGAAATATTTTTGCATATTTGAGAGCATGAATTTATTCTTTTATGCTTTTCCCCTAAAATGTTATGTGAAAAGGGGAGTGTGAGTGTGTGTGTGTGTGTGTGTGTGTGTGTGTGTGTGCAGGTCTGTGATCAAGCAGATAATTCTGTGTACTGGACTGAGGCTTACCTTCTTTCTCCATCATTGGCTGAAATTATTTTCTTTCCCCATTGAGGTCTATTGGTATTTTTTTTCTTGAAAATCAGCAACATATGCTTTAATCTATTTATGGATTTCTTATATTTTTCTATTGATATGCACATATACTGTCATGACCATATCACACAAAGTTGAATAATTAGCTACAGTCTTAATTGATGTAGCTTTATAGTTAATAAAGCAACCCAGCATGTTAACATGTCAAAATGTATTCATTATTTTTCTAGATATTCAGGAAATTCCAGGTCCTATTTTTACTATATATTTTTAATCAGCATGTAAATTCTAAAAAAGAGGAAAAAAGATAAAAGGAAGCTGGGATTTTGACTAGATTACATTAAATCACCAAATCAACTCAAGAACTGCATCTTAAATGAAAATTTCAAATTAATGAATTTTGTATATTTCCACATCTATTCAGGTGTTTAAGAAAGTATTCTGAGTGATTTTTTTAGTGAAGCAATCCTGAACTTTTAGATGAAATTTGTAAGTATCTTATGGTTTAGGATACTAAGGTAAATGATATTATCATAGATTTTTCTAATAACAATATAATTCTGAAGATTATATAGTTATTTTACATGCTGTGATCTTGCCAAGTGTAGCCACAAATTCTAGGAGCTTTCAAATAGAGCCCTTAATGGATGGAACTAGAACAAATCATGTGAGGGAAGCCAATATCAGAGAGACAAATGGCACATGTTCTCTGGTATGCCAAAGTTAGATCTAAATTGTACTGGGATTTGATAAATTAAACTGGATTCTAGATACTCATCCACAGTGAGACCAAAAGAGGATAGTCTTAGGAGAGAATCACAAAGAGACTCACAAAGGAGAGAATCACATCCAAAGGTACAATGAGTAAGTGTCTCTTCATATTTATATAAAATAATATACATACTGAAATAATTACAAGATGTGGAAACAAAACACTCTTTTGTTTTTTAGTTTTTAGTTTTTTATGATTCTGTCTTCTTTATCTTATGAATGGTATATTTGTATGTATATCTTCAAGATGGTTGGAGAGGGCACAGAACTTTAAGGGAAAAGGGTGGAAATGTGCGGTGGTGGAGTTCACTGGACACTGATGAAAGTGAACTACACAACTTGTAGGGATGGGTGGGAGGGACTAGGAGAGAATGCGGGAACAGAGACACTTTATGAAAGCTAATGTACTCATTATCTCACTCATGTAACTTTAATCCCTCTGTATATCCCCTCTATAATAACAACAAAGTAAATTAATTAAAAAACAGTCTTTAGAATTTGTGCATCATTTAACAACAGTTGCATATAGCTACAGTATATGTTCTTTTATTAAATGCATTATAATTTGATAACTGAATTACCTAAAAATAATTATGATTAGGGGTCACAGGGAAAAATTATTAAATGAACATAAGGAGCTCATTAATTTGAAATACACTATAGATCAAAGCATAGTTTACTGATTGCTTAGATCATATCATCTCTAAACAAAGTCATGTTTCCTTCTTATTTGCTTATCTAAACTCTTCTTGTCCCTTTTTCTTGCATTATTGTATTTTTGAAACAAAAAACACAATAAATATAGGGGTTGCATAGACATTTCACAATGAAAGCTCCTCATAATACAACTTTTGCCAATTTCACAATTAAAATAAAGCATATAATGAAATAGTCAAAAAGTATATTTCCAAAAATTTGCATTGTTAAGCAGTGATTTATGAAAAGTTTGAAAAGGAGCACATCTTTATTCGCAATTGACAAGAGAACAGAGAAAATTCCAGCATTAACAAGATGTTAAATGCATGATTTTCATAGTTTCTCTGTTTTTCAAGTTGAGAATGTTTCTTTCTATTCTTAGTTCACTCTGAGTTTTTCTAAATACATAGACACGTGTAATATTCTTTTCAGTAGTGTTCAGGATGGAGTCAGGAGACTTGCACAATTGAGGCAAATGTTCTAACATTGGTCTATATTCACAGTGCAGAAATGTATGAATTTTTTCAGTTTTTGTCTGTATGTATTGTGATTTTTCTTTTATTCTGTCAATGTTATAAAATTACATTAAACGATTGGCAACTATCCAACAGTCTCACATACTTCAAATATATATACTTGGTCATCATGAAGTATACTGTTGTATATTATTTTGCATAATTAAGAAACATACAATATTCCTTAATTTGGTTTCACTTGTGTGTGAATACTATAACCTGGAGAGATGTTTGTCTGCAGTTTCCTCTTCATATAATAACTTTGTCTAGTCATTTCATTAAAGATATATTACCATCATAAAAAATGCTACCTTCTATGATGCTTCCTTTATATCAGAGTTGTATCATTTCTTCCTTACCTTGTTTTGATTCATAGTAACTTTCTCATAAATGAGTCTCTTCTGGTCATTTAATGATCTTTCCCTATGGCCTACAAAAGAAATTACTAACAGTGCAATTTAATTGGCATGTTGTGTTTCTAATTATGAAACATCTATAGGAGTTGACTTTAATTAGTATAAAATTAATCTCTTGGGGCTGGGAAGGTGGTCAGTGGTAGAGCGCTTGTCTTGCATGCATGAGGCCCTGGGTTTGATTCTTCAGCACCACATAAGCAAAAAGAAAAAAGCCGCAAGTGGCACTGTGGCTCAAGTGGTAGAATGCTAGCCTTGAGCTGAAGAGCTGAGGGACAGCGCCCAGGCCCAGAGTTCAGGCCCCACTACCAGACCAAAAAAAAAAAAAGTTAACCTCTTTGTTTACTATGACTGGTATTCTCTAGAGTTCTTGATAAGGGAGCTGTGCCATCTTACATACTTAGTACATTCTTAAGTGGCTGGATTTTCTTTTTTTTCTTTTTGCTTATGTGGTGCTGAGGAATCGAACCCAGGGCCTCCTGCATGCAAGGCAAGCGCTCTACCACTGACCACCTTCCCAGCCCCAAGAGATTAATTTTATACTAATTAAAGTCAACTCCTATAGATGTTTCATAATTAGAAACACAACATGCCAACTAAATTGCACTGTTAGTAATTTCTACCACTGAGCCACCTTCCCAGCCCAGTGGCTGGATTTTCTGTCAAAACTCCAAGGAAGAATACTCTTTGTCTTGTTAGTTGAGTCAAGTATCAAGGAAACCTCCATTGCTCCAAAATTATAATATTTGCTAAATATCAAATTTCTTTTTTTTTTTTTTTTTTTTGTCATAGGGCTTGAACTCTGGGCCTGGGTGCTGTCCCTCAGCTCTTCAGCTCAAGGCGAGCGCTCTACCACTTGAGCTACAGCGCCACTTCCTAAATATCAAATTTCTATTCTTCATTAGAACATATTTTATCATATTTGTTTATACTACACAATAAAAAATTAAGGCATCACATTTCTATGAGCACATTCCTTTACTTATACAAGTTTTTAGATCTTGAACCTTATTTTTGTCAATCATTTACTTTTTCATCTATTTCAATCTAAAAATAACAAAGAATAATCCTCATATGTCAATCCCTTGGTTACTTAGTAGATTACTTAAGGAAAATTATATTTAAGATAATCAACAAAATCCATCAACAATGATATTTGAAATGGATCTTAAAGAAAAAGCTGCAAAAAGAATATATGTATATATGTATAATTATGAATTCATGTACTTAAAAGTCAAAAACAAAAAAGAACAAAAATCTACTATCTTGCTTAAATAATTCAGAAATGACTGTATGGGCTAATTCTGGTCAGTGATACTTGAGATACAGAAAACTGGGCAATAGCCACTTTCATAGTTAAGAGGTGCTTTTAGGTCTCTTTGTATCCTTGTAATATAAAGAATAAAACATATGAATCCTACTCATAGCTACTGAAGACTTTTAGGAAAAAGTTTTATATTGAAAGGGAATCTGACCTTAGTGGAGGGAAGTAATAATAAGACACTGGACACTTGAGATTATTAGTCTCTCAATGAAGTAACTTAGAAAGTGACCATATTTGCACTTTATCAAACGACCCAACTAACTAATTATTATATAAGCCTTATATTTCTTAATTGCAACTCCAAAGATCACCAATGTGATGACTTCATAATTGAGAAAATGTCAAAACTTGTTGAATGGGTGTGCATAGATACATAGGTGTTTTAGATTCAGAAGTTTAACTTTTTTGAAGTGATAGCACTTAGGCAAGCAGAAAGCAGAAAACACTGGGAAATGTACATGACATAGGGATAGATTATAGAGAAATTTCAGAAGATCTTTGATAAACTTATCAACTATGGAGAGTTTTTTGTTTTCCTTTTTGTTATCTTTACATAGTTGTACAACAAAGTTACAATCCAGCATTTTAATTTATGTGTACAATGCATCTTGATCATTGTAGCCTCTAACATCAACTGCTGTGGTTTCAGTATCATATTTAGGAAGGAAACGAGACTGAAAAAGATCAAAGAGAAAAAGCTGGTTCAGGGGAAGTGGGTAGATAATATCAGACTCATTTTAATATGGATATGATTTGCAAATTGACTACTGTAAGTGCAAACTCAAGGGTTTCATTTCTATGGTTTATAAAATTTCCTATGTGGTGAAAACAAAAAGAAAAGTATTAATTGCTAGGTGGATGTGTTATTATATCAATAATTGCTACCTATCTAAATAGAACACACATCGCAGAGCACAATTTAAAGTCATCGATAATTGCTATTTTGTTCCTATTTTTATCATTATTTTCTCTTGTGTGCAAGGTTGTTCTTAATTTTATTGGGTTTTGATGATCAGTAAAAGCAGATCTTAAAAAGCTTGACAACTAGGGAACCTTTCTATTAACCTTCCTAGAGTAAATATTTGGGAAGCACACAGAAAAAAATAGCTATATTATATAATTGGCTTATGTAATCAACCTTTAAAATGTCCACAGTTTCTATAAATAATAACATCCTGATGGCAAGCCCTGAGGAGTGTCTAGAACACTTTCCCCCAACTTCAAGTCTACTGCATCTAAGATATAGCAGCTCATATATTTTCAGTTTGATTTAACTGAGGGTTTCAATTATGATATTTTAAACCATGCTCATGCCGCTCTTTTCTGTAATGGGATTCTTTTTCTATGTTTCAGTTTTCTTAGTGCCTATGGAAAAGTCTAGAAATAACTATAAGTGGCCATTTCTGAGGCATATTTTTCTTTAAGCTAGAGAATTTCTTATATTTGGATATACAGCTGATTGTTCCATATATTATATATGTATGTATATATAACATATATATGTGGAAGGAAAGAGGAAATGAAGAAAGGTGAAAGAGAGAAGGAAGCAATGGATTGAGGAATGGAAGGATCAATGAAGGCAAGTAGGAAAGAGGGAGGGAGAAAGGATGGCTCATGGAAGTAATTTTTGAAGTTATAAAACCTTATAACTGTGCTTATTATGCACCTACCCTTTTTGTTCAACCCTGCCACATCACAGAAAGGTGATCATTTCTGTCACAATTCTGGAGACCCAGGCATTTCCATTTATGCTTCCTCCATTGTTCCATCTTACCTATCACTGTGTACCCATGGGAGAATGGGGCAGTCTGCTTCCAATCTCTTCTGTCACCTGTCACCTCTTTCTAGGACTTGTTGAATAGAATTAAAGAATAGAGAGAGGGGGGAAAGGCACAACCAGGCACCCTAATTTTATGTTCCTTGTATTTGTCACCATAGATGGAAGAAAATGGATTTACTTTTATATACGAGATTTTTAATGTAGATGGTATATGATGAATCGCTTGTAATTGTCCATTTATAAAAAGGATGTTGTTTCCCAGTTCAAAAATGAGGTGGAAGAGTAACATGACAACCAGACAATCTACCACCATCATAGAATGGGGTCAAAGCTGACAGCTTCATATGTAAGAAAGTGGAGCTTGTGTTTTCTGGGTCAGGAAAAAGAGAAAAGCAGTATAGGGAGAATTCATCTACAATTTAAAAATATACCCCTGCAAATGTGCCTTCAACTCTGTGCCAGTTGTTTTTGGATCATCAGAGTTATTCTGAATGAATTTTTGGAATAAGGAGGGAGCTTGCTTGTCACAAAAGGAATAACAGATTCAATTAATTGTGGGATCTGTGGAGAAGGTACAAGTAGCTAAATATTATAATTCATAAGAGGGTCAGGGACCATTATTCTCTGTGTCCATTTGTTGCCATGTTTCAGGCTACACAGCTATTAAACAAATGTAGGAAAACTGTGAAATATCAAGCAATGCTGGCCCAGGATTAGAATGGGTGGGCTTAATTCACTCTGTTCCCAAACTGCTCTTAACCTGTGTGATATTCAAAACCCTTTCTGTGGTTCTGCAACAACTGGATAATGAGTACCCACATCCAACCATCTCTGAAAGGCGGGACTCTTCAAGGACTTTACAATGCACTAACAAAAAGCCTCCTAGACCAACAGTGCTTGTCCTGGTGAAACCTTGTACCCAGAACCAGGTCAGGAATGCCCAGTGTACAACACTTAAAAGAAACTGAAGCCCTTAGCAGAACGTGTGTGATGATGGGGGTGGCGAGGTGGTGTTAGAGACCCTACTCCATTACAGCCCTCCACATACATACATTAGGCAAAATTTTTAAAAACTTTAGTTTTGTTTTTTGAATCAGTTTTCAAGATACTGTGAGGCCAAGATCCATCTTGTGCTCCTTCTTCCAATGAGGGTACAGCAGAGTTGAATACTTAACCCTTGTGCACAAACCTGTTTCATTCCTCAGACAGCAGAGGTGTGAACAGAACATGAATTTCTGCTCATAGAGTAGCTCAGAGGAAAGCTGAGGTCACAGGAAGGGGTAAGAGAAATCTCCCACCGATGATGACAAGTCTGTAAGCCTGACCATAACTGCCAAGCTGAAGCAAATGAAGAAAAATAGTGTGAAATTATTCAGAGATGTGATCTAAAAAGATAGATCAAGGGAGGCAAGGGGAGAGAGAGAGAAAGAGAGAGAGATAAAGAGAGAGAGAGAGGGAAAGTTGTAAGAGAGAAAAAATAAAGAAATACTATTACTTATGATTGATTTAAACTTATCCAAATAAACTCCAAAGTAACAGTGGCTTAAGCAAAATAATTAGTAATTATTTATTTCTCTCATGTTCCAAGAATCTGTAGACAGATGTTCAGACATTTTTTTAGAATCATTACCAATATAATCAGAGATACAAGTTTCTACCTATAGCTGCAGTCTACAAATTAACCATTAGATTTGCATTTCAGTACCCATATTTCAAGTAGCAGGGAAAAAGAAGTAGATTTACAAGTATAGTCCAAGTCTTTTCATTTCCTTACAAATGGAAAAATAATTATATTAAGCAAAGTAATCCAGAGCCAAAGAAACATAGGCTACATGGTTTCCCTCATTTGTGGTAACTAGAATGTGCCTATAAATCTACAAGTAAACACTGAATGACTAAAATAAGTAACATTGAGACATGATAAATTAATAGGACCCTAGTCATTAACATACAGAAGCCAAAGGAGGCTGTGAATAGGAATTGAGAAAAGGAAACAAGTTTTATTTTCCTTTTGTCTTGTTTGCTGGTTTGTTTGTATTTTGGAAGGTAATGGAAGGCACGTAAAAGATGGAACAAGGATGAACAAATACAACAGTGATGCTCACTAGACACGATGTGGAAAATGAACTTATGGGTGGAGATGGGAGGGAAAGACAGAGAGCAATGGAAGGGGAGACGTGGTTCAGAAAATCGTACTTATTACTCATGACTTGATATGTGTCCCTATAACCCCTGTGTATATCAACTCTACAATAACAATAAAAGTATATTCCATCTCTAAAGAATACTTAACAATTAGTAAAGACATTTCAAATGACATCAAGATTTCTAGGCTATATCTCAACATACCTAACCTTCAAAGGAGTCTGGAAAAGCAAGTTTTAATCCAGGTAGCCCTGTGCCCAAAAGCAGGCTTCTAATGGTAGCTGCAAACTGGTTGGCAACTGGCAGTCTCTGTATGAAGATAAAGGGAAATGAATAGCAAAAATAACCCAGGGAAAGAAGGCAATGTGAACGTATTCCAGAGACACAAGATATCACTCTGTAAGTGTTCCATGAAGTTGAGAAAGTTGACAAAAACATGAATTTGCACTTGGTAGTAGTGGCTCTTAACTGTAATCATAGCTAACCAAAGACTAATATTATCTAAGGATCATGGATTAAAGCCAACCTAGGCAAGTAATTCCATGAAACTCTATTTCCAATTAATTAGCAAAAAACAAGAAATAGACTGGTTACCCAAGCCAGAATTGAGTGAAAAATGCTAAGGAATAGTGCCCAGGCCTTGAATTCAAGACCTAGTACTGGAACACACACACACACACACACACACACACACACACACAATTTGCTGAAGTGAGAAATTAACTTTGGAGTGGAATTACAAAAGAAATTACAGAGATATAAAGAAAATTAAAAGAACAGACTTATGTATAAGCTAAAAGTAGATAGATAGGAAATAGCATTAATAGCACATATAGAAGTTTTTAGGTAGTCCACCAGGTAGCCAACAAGAAAAACAGCCAGCCAATAAACAAGTTATAATGAATACAATAGATAGGAAACCTAGCCAGTAAAATTCCAATATGGGAAATACTGTCTCTGTGGTAGGAAATTCAATGGAAAGGAAGAAAATATTAAAAACACCACTTAGAAAACACATGAATTTCCCTATAATAAAAATTTTGATAATTTAATAGGGATATGATAAAGTCTAATACAAGAGAAATGGAAAATAATTGCCAGTAATCTATCTTCTAATTGTGTGATTATTAACATTTCTTCCTATATCCCAAGTAGGAGCATCTATGTATCCAAACAAGGAATGATGAATTTAGTTTCAGATGAATCCACCCACCACGTTCACCAGCAGACCACAACAGAGAACGGGTTTCTTCTCATGAAATAAACTGTAATTCCATAAAAGGGGAGCAATATTTGTCAAATATGATGTGAGCAAAAAAGAAAAAAATGTCCTTCAAATATAGAAGAACTCAGGAAATGGAGTGCCCAGGCTTTTTTCTTTAAAAATATCAGGAGGAAATCCAGCCCACTAATAAGTGAAGTGAAATTTAAAAATCAAGGGTGGAGAAGTTCAATAAAGCTCACCGTAAGCCATGGATCCACTTAAACTGTGAATGAAAATTACAACCACAAGAATGGTGACTGTGGCATGTATCTTCAATTTTAAATATTATGATGATACAAAATCAATAACATAACTCATAACAATTGTGAGGTGAAGGAAAGTTAAGTATAAATCTTTATCATCATGTCATTAGCAGTGTTGAGAAATCTAAATATGAAATGCATCAAGAGGGATTGCATCTTTCTAAATTATTTTAATAGTCTCTATTAGTCTTCTAGAGTACTTTGAAAAATTCTAGTTATCACCAAAAACAGATTGTCACATGTTTAGTTACTTACTCGGGGTTGCTGCATTTTTCTCTTTTACTGTCATAAAACATTACTTAGAAAATTTTTGTCTGAAATACCTTTACAGTTGTCCTAAGTGAATATATATAAATAGAGATACATTATAAATATAATAATAAATATATATATATAAATTCATATACCTAAATATATTATATATGGACATATATATTAACTTGTTGGAGGAAAGGCTGTTTTTCAGATGGTGGGATTTAGCATACTATATTTCTTTTTTACTTTGTAAATTTTATCTTTGCCTGAATACTTACTATGTGAATCCTTTAAAACAATCAGTTACTTTTGAAAAGGAATGTTTGCCAGTGAAGGCCTCCCTTGTGATATGACATTCATGACAGTATCTGAAAGAAGACAACAAGAAGAGGAACTCAGGGGATTTCTCTGAAGGACTTCCAGGAAGCGAGGATGGCTGCAGTACATTTAACAAGGGACAGAGCAGTAGACAGCAGGATCAGATCTTACAGTATGTTAAAAAATCTTTATAAAGAAAGTCTTTGCTGTTTTTGTTTGTTTGTTGGTTGGTTGGTTGGTTGGTCATAAGGCTTGAACCTAAGGCCTGGACACTGTCCTTGAGATCTTTTACTCAAGGCTAGTGCTCTACCACTGTGGCTTTAGCCACAGCACCACTTCCGATATTCTGGTGGTTAATTGGAGATAAGTCTCAAGTCTCTGTGGGGGAAATCTGTGGGGAACACAGGTAGCAAAGATGGCCCTGAGAGGAAGTTGAGTGGGCAGAGCTAGATTTGTTTAGGACCCTGTCCATCAAAGACGGACGAAGACCCAACATCTGGTGCCCAATGTGGGGCTCGAAAGGAAAAGATACCGGCCGAGGCTAAGCAGTCTTTCAGGGTAAGTGAAACCCTAAGTATGAGTAATGCTATCTCACAGAAGAAGGAGGAGGAGGAGGCAACATTAGGCCTAGAAAGAGTACAGGAAGACTTGGAAAGTGAAAAGGAAAAGGAAAAGGTCAAATTCGACCGGGAACGCACTATCTGTGCATGCAGGGGCAGAGGCAGCTTCTCAGGTGCCCCGGGCGGTCCTAGGCCCCTTCCCTATTCCCCCGATTGGAAGGGAGGTACAGCGGCCTACGAGACCTGCGAGAGGGACTTGCAAAACCTGAACCCCTACCCCATGGAGGGGCCAAGGGCTGAAGAAGTAACCTACTTGGAGACCTCCTCTGGAAAGGAAGGGCCACCCAAGAGCTCTGGAAAGGAAGGGCCACCCAAGAGCCCTGGAAAAGAAGGGCCACCCAAGAGCCCAGACTCTCAGCCACAGGATTCGCTTCCCCAAGCGTATCCGGTCAATGTGGCATCAGGGGCTAACAGGCCCTTGGAATGGTATCCATGGGAAGCTAAGGATCTTCAAGAGCTCCGCCAGGCAGTGGCGGATGGCCCAAACTCTCCCTGGGCCACAACACATACAGGAGAAAGTACTAAATATTCACAAGCACATTTTCTTCAATGCTTTACTACCTTGGGTCTACTAGCACAAGTTAAAACCTATAATGGACCCTGTTTTGTCATAAAGCAATGTCAGAGTTATTTGACAAATGGCATATTAATCATAGTACAGGAATTCCCTATAATCCCCAAGGCCAAGCAATTATAAAAAAAAATCACCAATGTCTTAAGGAGCAATTAAAACAAAAAGAGGGAGTTAGCCCCCTACATACAGTTAACATCTTCAATTTTTCAAAAGGGGCAACTGACTGGGGACAACTAAACCGTAAGCCCCGAGTGAAAGTCAGGTGGAAGGACCCCCCCTGACACAACAATGGAGAGGACCTGACCCCCTAGTTACCATGGGCAGGGGCTTTGGATGCATTTTTCCCATAGGGGAGATAGCCCCCATTTGGATTCCTGCTAGAAACCTTAAGTTTTTACCCATTTCCTCTATACAGGAGGATGCCCAAGGATAAACTAACCATCCCCAAGGGCAACCAGCCCTTGAGAAGCTCTTGTGTTCTTTAACAATTGCAGATGGTGATACTCTAGCTGATGGCTGTCCAGACCTTCCCAGTCCCAGCAATGGCTACGAAATCCACATCAACCTCAACGGGTGACCTGGGCAGTGACCAGCACTGGCAATGCAAAAACCATCAATAGCATCACAAGAGAAGCTGTCCCTTCGACCTGGTGGCCTGACCTGCATTTTGATCACCACCCTGTGTCATTACGTATGGACTGTTTAAAACATATTTTTGTAGGAGCTATTTTAATGTTACCTGCTCTAATTGTTCTTTTACTAATTGCTTGTACAACCACCTTTTGTTATGTGTCCTGTAAATATGTCTAAAACCTGCTCTAGAACAAGCCCCACCTCTGGACTCTAAAGTGGCAAAGACTGCTATCCCATCCCTAATGTTAAAGAGCTAATGACATTGCTTGGCCTGGGAATGCTTTTGCTGATGCTTTTTCTATGCCTTCTTTGCATTATACGTGCACTGCAAAACTCTTATGAGCTTATCCAGCCAGTTACATAAGATCAAGCTCCAAGTGAATAAATTCCCCCAAGAGGAATCGCAGCCAGAGACGGGTAAGAGGGGGTGCCAGTCTGACCAACCTAAGACAGGGCCTTCAGCTTTGCTCTGAAGAAGTTCCCGATGATGGGTAAGACAGACAAGGTGATCCACCCAACCTAAGACAGGTGGGTTCACTTCTTTAGACAAAGACGGGGTGTTGGGAGCTGACAGTAAAGCTTAAAGGTCATCCTGACCCCTGTGCTCGCTTGAAGGCACGTATAAAGAACTGGCTTACTTGAAAGACATCAGGTGCCCAGGATTGCTTTGCTATGTCTACACAGTTTGTTTTAAATTTTACTGTTTGGGACATTTCAAACTCTAACTGTGGTGGGGCTAATGTTTATTATTGTGCTAGGTGGGGATGAGAGGTAACTGGGACAGGCTCTTATGCACAAGGGACCTCCTTCCAGACTTGCCTCCAACCTCGTTCCATGGCCAAATGTAATCCTGTTAAAATAACCTTTACAGAGGAGGGGAAAAGGATAACTAACTGGGAGGTGGATCTGCCATTAAAACAAAAAGGGTGAATATGTGGGGGAAATCTGTGGGGAACACAGGAAACAAAGATGGCCCTGAGAGGAAGTTGAGTGGGCAGAGCTAGATTTGTTTAGGTTCAGTGTGTAAACATCTCATGGAAGCTTGGGTGCATGATAAGGTATGGCCTTTCAGTGATTGGTTGGTTCCATTTCCTCTCCTCCCACGCAGTCTTTTGCTTTAAAAAGGGGATGCTCCCTGTTAATGAAGGAGTTCCTGCTTGACTTGACTCCCCGCTGCGTCTAATTGTCTCCTGGGCTAAGGGAGGCTGGGGAACAGGCAAGCGGCCGCACTTCACTTCACACTTACTTCTCCTCTGACCCTGTCCATCCAAAGACAAAGATGGACAAAGACCCAACAAGTCTCACAGACTTTCCTGCCCAGGCTGGATTTGAACCGTGATCCTCATATCTCAACCTCCTGAGTAGTTAGGATTGCAGGCATGGGCCACTAGCCTCCAGCCTTTGGTGTTTATTTTAAGTGAATCAATTCAACTGGAGTTTTTTTAACATTATAGTTGTGTGGTATGGCAGACATTATTACATTTCCACTTATTTCGATAGAGTCAACAGAAACTGTGGTAGAAATTATGCAATGTAGGAAGCAACTAAAATAATGCAGTGAGAAATATATTCTGGCTTAAACTGTAAGATGGAGTTGGAAATAAAGATTGATGTTTAGATTCTGGGCATTTTCTTGAGGAAGATATAATGTCAAGGGTTGATGGATTTGATCTTACATAGGTTAGAAATCAGTAAAACAACAAAAGGAAAAAAATGGGAGTAATGTGAGACAAGGAGAGGTTGAAGAAGTAACTCAGATGTGATTGGGAGAATGGAATGGCAGTGAGAGATGGCTGTGTCCCCAAATACCAACACATTAGGGGAAATTAGTGGTTTCTTGAACATCAAGCAACTGAAGAATGAAACAGTGAACAAGCTTCTTACAAAGAGGTTTACTGGAAAGGAAGGAGCATCACGAATTAGTTTGTAGATGGAAGCTGAGGGTCACAAGAAGGATTTCTTATATTTTTAAATGCTGGAAGGAAAACAAAAGCTAACTGTTGGGTTCCTTGATACTTCATGTTAGGCAAAGGATGGCCATCACCCACAGAATCCTTGCTTCCCATAGTAGTAGTAGAGATGAAAGAGAGCAGATCATCATAGTAGGAACAAAAGGAGCACTCCGCAGAGGAGACAATGTTCTGAACTTCTAGCTACTAGATTTGAAATTAAGAAGAGATGTAATAGCACATAGAATGAGTCAAAATTTCAAATATTAATAAAACTTTTCAATGATTATGGGTATTCAGAAATATCCACCTATTTATTTTTTGTACTGGTTCTAGGGCTTGAACTCAGGGCCTGGGTGATGTTCCTGAACATTTATGTGCAAGGTTAGATATAACACTTGAGCCACAGTCCACTTCTGGATTCTTTTCTTGGTTGTTAATAGGAATTAAGAGTCTCAGAGACTTTCCTGCCCCAGCTGACTTCAAATTGAGATCCTCAGATCTCAGCCTCCTGAAAAGCTAGGATTATCAGATGAGCCACTGGAACCTGGCTTTTATGATATGGGTGAAAAAATTATTTTAAAAACTTGGAGGACAATGTTGTAATCTATCTGAATGTTTGAAAACACATAGGCGTTTTATTTGCTTTGCTTTGCTTTAAGTCAAGGTCTTGCTATGTAGCTGAAGCCAGCTCACTATGTAACTCATGTTAGCTTTGAATTGAGAATATTTCTGTTTCAGGCTCCCAAATGCTGGGATTTAAGGCATGCACCATCATGCTCAACTTTAAACCAACAATTTCACTTCTGGAAATTAAGAAAATTGTGATACCAAAGACAGTACAGAGAGATATACCTCAAAAACATAAAGAAAAACAGACCATTCATACGTTGTAAGACCCCAAGAGAACATGTGAGCTTGTGTGCTCTGATTACTTTCATATTGATAACATTATGATAGTAGAATATAGAAACAAGGAGGAGAATTTCCACTTCGGTAAGTAAGTATAAAGGTACAGTGAACAAATTAATTTGTTCCTTACTTGGTTTTTATCTCTTCTCTGTCCCAAGATTCCAGAGTTGTGCGTGAGAACAGTTTGCCCTTTTAACTCAAGCATATTTTATTTCTTTCTGTTTGCCAATCTATCTAAATGCTGCCTGGACCACAACTGAGAGAAGATAGCATAGTCTGTTCTTTCTAGGCCTTACAGTATATTCTCAACAAAGCAACTAACAATGAGTAACAACTAGCTTTTGCATGAATTTATATTAAAAGATTAAAAGGACAAAACATACTTTTAGACACACAAAAAATACTTAGGGAGAAAGTGCCAAATAAAAGCAACTTCACCACCAGAGAACCATAAACCCAGATAGAAGTTGACTTCTAAAATGGACCATCTAATACATTTTAACTTGTGGAAGTATAATGGATTTTAAGCAAAAGTAAACTAGCATGAGAACTGATCTTGGCAAGAGAGGGAAAGGGGAAATAACAACTTAGTGCACATGAAGTTTCCTTCATGTGTCCTTCTGGTATTGCAGAGCAGTAGTGTGGATTGCATAGCAGGGTGATTGTCCTAAACTGCCTTGCCCTGGCACTTTTAAGTGATTAATTTCACATTTGAGTTTTGTCTCCAATTTTTAGGAAAAGATAAGAGAGGATGCTGAGTAGGAAGACAGCAGGCATAATTATAGTTTATTGTGAAAGTAGAGAAATGAACTTGGAAGTAATTTTACAAATTAAACATTGTGGTCCCCAGTTCTCTTCCCCAATTTGGATCCAGAATTCTGATAACGGTGTTTTTGAAAATCCAAACAAGAGCATTTCTGTGAGAATCACAACCAGCACTAGACTAAAATGCTGCAGATGTCTCCAGGCAAAAGTATACAGCCAGGTCATTCTGCAGCAAAGTCTCAAGCGATCCCCACTGCCAGACTAATTGTTTCCATTGGCCTTGCCATTTAACATGAGCCATCAGATCTTTCTCTTTCCCTCCCTCCCTCCCTCCCTCCTTGCCTTCTTCCTTTCCTCCTTCCTTCCTTCCTTCCTTCCTTCCTTCCTCTCTTCCTCCCCCTCTCTTTTTTCTTTGTTTCTCCCTTTTTCTTTCTTTCTCTTTCTCTCCCTTCCTCCCTCTCTTCCTCCTTCCATCCCTCCTTTCCTTCTTCCATCTCCTTTCCTTCCTTCCTTCCTTCCTCCCTTCCTCCCTTTCTCTCGTTCTTTCTTCTTTCTCCTTCCTTCCTTCCTTCTTTCCTTTCTCTCTCTTCTTTCTTTCTTTCTTTTCTCTCTTCCTCTCTCTCTCCCTCCCTTCTTCCTTCCCTCCTTCCCTTCCTCCCTTCCTCCCTCCATTCCTATTGTCTGAACACTTGGATACTTTTAGGACTATTTGTGCTGTCTCTCAAATTTCCCCAATGCAGGCCTGGGGCTTGGCTATCCACATTTGCAAAGTAAACTGTCATCTCTCTTTCTCTACCATGTCCCAAAAGAAGGTTGCCTCCATTACCTTTGCTACTATTTTTGGTCATTTTGCTTCTATTCATTAATATTTTTGTAGTCTTTTATGGTGGACTTTTGAGAGAGGGAGGAAGAATTGAATCATTGAGTCTGCAACTTTTAACTTAAAGCTCCATTTACAGTTTTCAACACAATGTGCCTTTGTATGTTTTTATTTTTAAATATATATTTTCAATGTAAATGTACTGTACAGAGGGGTTAATGTTACATGAGTAAGGTAATGAGCATATTTCCTATCAAGCATTGTTACCTCTTCTTTGTTTTTCCCCTACCATTCCTTCCCTCCTTCCTTCCCCAACTCCTCCCTCCCTTCCCCCAGAGTTGTAAAGTTTGTTTTCAACATAGTGTCTTGTACATCTCATTGTTACAATGGGTCAACCTGTATATACTATGTGATTTTTTTGTTTCTCTTGTATGTTCTTCCCCCATGGTAACCCCTGCTTTCACTGAATTTGATTCCGGTGCCCTGCATCTTTTCTAATTTGGGGAGGGGAAGAGAAATAATAATGTACCTTTTTAAAGCATTAGTAATTAAATTTTCTTTGAAAGTATAAGCTCCTCTTGAATGTGTGATTAGAATCAGAAAAGATAGTTTCAATCCCAGAGTCTTAAGTTTCACAAGTGAACCCTACTCTCCAACCTTTTAGAATCAGCTAACTGCTAGATATAGAGATCCTAAAGAGAACCCAGAATCTCAAGGGACAGAATTGTAACTTGTTTCTCTTCTGAAATCCTTGTGGAGATATATTCTGCTATAGGCAATATAATGCATTTTTTCCATGGGAAATTCCCTTCTGAGACACATTGGACACAACTTCTGTCATTACTAAAGGAAGAAACAACAAAATGAGAACACCTAGACTTATAACCACTATATCTACCTCAGCTCTGGGCTTTCACAACTCTTGAAAGAGGGTCAGAGTATTTATATTACTTTGAAAGTCTTGTTCAGATTTGGAAATAACTGTGCAAAGAGTGCACTAACACGAATCATCTTCACTTAAATCATGGTGAAAGGATTTGCATCAGATAAAGATTGAGAAAATTATTACTGCTTTCAATAGTTACAAACAATGTGTGCAAATCTTACAGGTACACATTTTATATTTGTATGCATGTAACATTTATAAATATAAATCTTATATATAAAAGAAATTCTTAAATACATACATATTCAAAAGATATTATCTTTGGGTAAAAGAGTTTTATTCTCATTTTCCTGTTTTCTTCTAAATGTTCACAACTGTGGATATGCAGGTGTGTTTGTGTAATGGATATGAAGCCAAACCTTCAAATATATTTCCCACAGCTTGCCACATAAAGAAAATATATTACTCACTCTTAACAGGTTCCTAATAACTTCTTTGATGAAACACGGAAATTGGCAATAATTCAACCAAAATTTATTGAATATGTATTATGTAGAAGCTCCTGTGCCATGAACTGTGGCAAATGCACATGGAAATAAGACATGATTCTTGCCTGCTGAAACTAGTCCACTGTTGAATTTAATACATACAATAATAGAGGTAATAAAAGAGACATTCTGTGAACTATGGAACTCTTTTGCAAATTGCATAGTACCTGAAAATCACCTGGGGAAATTATTAAAGCTGTGGTCTCATGTCTCTTTCCTGGGGGCATGTGATTAGGAAATTTCATTTTAGGAAGTACCTGAAGGTGTTTGCAGTATAGATGACCCCTCAGAAGGAATAAGCAATAATGAAAAGAGTACACATGTAAGAGGCACATATATTTTTCTTTTTGATTTATTAAGAATATATTGGGACAACTTTACATTCAACTCTCATATTTTGCTTACATTTAAATGAGACAATTGTACCTACCTCTATTGTTATAAATCATGTAAATGAATTTCCTGTGATCAGCCTTGTTTGAAACGGTGCTCACAGATAGAAATCATACAAGTGTTTATCAGTTCTAAGGAAGTGCTCAATTTGGAGAGAGAGCAAAGAGAGGCCAAGTGTGATACAACCAGCAGATAGACAGCACAGATTCAGGCAGGAAGAGAAGGCAGCCTGGGGCTTCAATGGTGGGCAAAATCTTGCTAGACTGAGATAAGTGAGAAATATATTCCAGTCAGCAAAAGCAGAATGAGAAAACTAGGTGTCATTGAGGAGAGCTGGGCTGTGGATATGGTCAGAGCTAAAAGTGATTTGATTGTCATGAAACATATTGCAGGTAAAACATGCAACATCTCTAAAAATATACAAATATAATACCAGGAGAAAAATATCAAATTTTAATGGTAATGGTAAGGGTTTTTTTTAGCACAATTTGAGGAAGAAGTGATGAGGGCAGATTGGAGTTTAGCTTGAGGAGTTCATGCTTATAAGGAAGACTTGCTGGAGAGACAAGAGGCAGAGGAGGAAGACCAGTTTGTGCATATGGCAATCATTCAGATAAGCAGGGAGGAGGATGTTGATTCAGAGTAAATAGGAATAAAAAATAAATGGATGTGTGTTGAGGGTGCATCTAAATAAAGATAACCAAACTTGAGACGAATGGGGCATGGAATTGGCAAGAATAACAAGTTTGTTGTTTGGGAAATTTTAAGATTGGGTGAATAGAAACATCATATCATTTAAAAACACAGACAAAACAGATTGAGAGGAAGAATCTGAGAGGTAAATCTGAGAGTTTCAGATAAGGATGCATTCAGTGTGAAGTTCTTAGCAGAATGAGTCTCTGACAGTATCTATTCAACAAGAATTTATCAGTTCTGGTGGGAGGGGGGAGAGGTTATAGCTGAAAATATTAAATATTATTCTCATGACAGAGATAATTTGAAGGCATGGAGTAGATATGATCTTTTCCTAAGCATCGTTATAGTATTGTCCAAAGGTTAACCAAAGGTTAATAGCACCATGTGGCAGGCCTTCTTCTCAACATACATCATACTTTTAAATCATTTCGATTCTAAGCAGCCTTAAAAAGGAGGTACTATTACTACCATTGCAGGCTTGAGAAGAAAGAGGTCTGGATAGAATCACACTTGTCCAGAGTTAGATTTTCTGTGTATATGGCTGTCAGGATTTGAGTCCAGATAGGATGGGCCCTCACTACATATTTTTAATATTTAAAGTCTGCTATTATCAATAAAAAAAATGTAGTGTGACAAGCCAAGGCTACAAACAGCCTGTCTGGAAAACATAGACCCCCAGATTCAGAACAAAACGCAAGACAACTAAGACTTCAGATAGAGAAGAGGGAAGAGAGGCATCTGCAAAGAAGCAGCTGGAAGGCGGACGAGAAACGCTGCAGTGATAAAAAATAGTCTCAAACAACTTGTCATAACATAGAAAGGGTAGCTGATGATTAAAATGCTTTCATCCAATAGGATTTTAAGTTGGGTCCTGTTTCTCATTTCTCTCCTGCTTGTCAACCCATCAAAGGTCATTTGGAGGCTACATGGGATGGATGTTGTGATCTGTGAGGCTCTTCTTATCTGGTCAACTCTATTCTTTGTCTCTCTGTCTCTCTGTCTGTTTCTATCTCTCCCTCTCTCCCTTCCTCTCTCTCTCCCTCCCTCCATCTCTCTCTCATTTGTTTTGTGTTGTTCTGTTTCCCCACTATACACTTTTTCACAATTTCTTTTCAATGTTTTTACTCTGATCAGATGTAACATTAAACAAACCTAATGAAAAGACTAACTTCACTCATTTTCCCATAAATTCCCCTAAATGAACCCATATTCTGAACAGGTTCATATTCATTATTACCCAAAGACCTCTTTCTCTGCAATGATCTTCTTGAGGTGCCATTTGACATTTAACCAGATTGTAACACTCACGTTAATTCAGGTGTTATATGAATTTTAACATTTGCTTACACTTGTTTGTTTATTGAGATTCTCTTGTCTTTGCTTCCTGAGGGCTGGGATTATAGGTTAGTGAGGGCCACCATGCCTGTCCTTGCCTGAGGTGGTTTTGGGTTGGCTTGGTTTGGGTATTAATATTATTATTATCACTATTATTACCTTTAAGTGGTTGTACAAAGGAATTTATAACAAATCAGTTTATATGTATATAGTACCATCTTGATTGATGACACCCTTTTTATCATTCTCCCTCTTCCCTTCTAATCCAACCCTTCCCTTCAATTTTTAATTTCCGAGGATATGCATTGACTATTATGACTGCATTCTCTCTCCATTACTAATGTGAACATATCAAACCACTCCATCTGTCCTTGATGATTCAAACCAACCCCTGGCTGCAGTAATTTTTTGTGTCCAAGTAAGGCATACATGGAAAACTTTACATTTATATTCCTGATGATCAGTCTTGCCAGAGGTTCTGTATTAATCCTTTCATTTTCTCCTCTGATAACTTTCCTGTGTAAACCAGGTGTGCAGAAGGGTTTCTGCCTCCTGTGGTTGGGGAGTGACCTACTTTGCATATGCCAGCTGCATATCTGACAATGGACCAAATGTGACTGGTGGGTGAAGGGTCCTTAGAATTTACTTCCTCTTGGTTGATTCCACTTTCAATTCCCACAGCTCTGTACACTGCCCTGACAAGCCCATGTCCATCCATCTCAAACTCATCTCATGATAGGATTTGATCAGAGGAACAGACTTATACATGCTCACCCAGAGGAAAATGTCTTTACTGAAGGTTTCTAAAAGCAGTTATGGAAAGAGTTTTAATTGAATTCTCACTATTTCTCCTTTCTTAACTGTCTTCCATCTCTTTAACCTACTTTTACTTTCCTTTTCTAGAATTTATATATATATATATATATATATATATATATATATATATATAACACTTTTTTGTGGTTTCAAATAAAATTGAGTTTACGCTTTTCTCTAATCGTGGTTGCCTTTTGTGTCTGAGCTTTCTTTAGGAACACAGTTGTTATGGCTTGCCTTTCAAGTGAATGCAGTGTTCTCTCCTACAGATGCTCATTATACTTGTGAGTCTTGCTTCTACCTCTTTCTAAGACGTGGGACTTCCAGGTTCTCCACCAAGTAGCCTTGGGAAGTGCGTCCCTTGATTTCTGTGCCCTGCATAAGTAGAATTGCTACAAGGCTGCTTCTATTTTGCTGTCACCACAGCAGTTGTCACCTTGCTTCTCTCGACTATGAGGCCATCAATAGCTGACTTCCCTCTTGACTTCATGTCCTGAACACCTGGCTTTTGCTTATTTTGTGGATATTATTGGATTTTAGGCTTCCAATTTATTGGGTTTATTTGTTGTCCTCTGAATCCAACTTCTGATATTCTGGGAAATGTCAATAAATATTTATACTCAATGAGGGACTCTTCTTGCTTTGAAAAATCTATAGATTAGTCACTGCAGATGGACCTCGTCTAGGCTATTTATTCTACTGCTGTGCTAATATGGAATTCTGGGGTAGATGTCAATGCTATAAGCCACAACACAAGCATTATAAGTAAACTCTGATGGTATGAAATACAATTTTGGAACAAAATCCAAAGGAAATGTGAACTCATTTAAACCCAAGATTACTTTGTTGTTTACTTGTTGATGTTTCCCTTTGTTTAATCCACTTTGTCAAAAAAATTTCCTCCTATCTTGCCTTCAATATAGCAGCTAAGAAAGCTGTAAGCACTCCATTCAATGAATAAGATTATAATTAGTTTATGAATCATCTCAAGAATGATATGCCATAACCAGTAATTTTACTATGGATTTGCCCTTGGAAGATTATCTACAAATGCCTAGAAATGTCCAAAGCATTAGAGTTAATGACGAATAACTAGAAACAATTCTAATGTTCATGTTTAAATGAATTAATGTATTTTTAATACAAGGGAATTCTATATATCCTTGAAAAGTGAGTGAATTATAGTTGTACACATCCATTTGGATTAGAAAAAATGTATATTGTTTATTTTAAAAGTTCTTGAAGAACATATATATATATGTTAGTATTTTATATTGCCCCAAACAAGTAAAATGGCATTTAGAAAATTAAGTTACCTGTTCCCAAGGTAACAAGAAAGAGTATGATTTCTTAAAATTAAGAAACTGAAGAAATGTATTTAAAGTAACTTTGAACTTCTAAGGCTTTCTGTTGCTGTGAGTTATCATCACAGCTTGACCATAGTGAATTCTCATACTTGCCAACATCACAGATGTTGGCAGCATCAGTCCATCTTGAGAAAAACATGAAAAATGACTTCTGAGCAGAGGAGAACGTTGGAGAACTCCATGTCTCATTCTGAGCCAGGACCTTCTCTGGTGCATTCTTAACCCTCTGAATAGGAGATCCACAAGGGAAGAAAAGATGATTATTTGAGACACAATTTTTGTTGTTGTTGTTGGTTATGGGGCTTGAACTCTGGACTTGGGCACTGTCCCTCAGCTCTTGAGCTCAAGGCTAGCACTCCACCACTTGAGCCACAGAGCCACTTCCAGTTTTCTGGTGGTTAATTGGAGATAAGAGTCTCATGGGGTATTAAGTGAAGTAAGCCAGGCCCAAAGAAACGTAGGTCCCATGGTTTCCCTTATTTGCAATGACTAGTATATGTCTGGGACAAGTAAAACAGGTCAAAAGCTATGTACATATGACCAGATAAGATGAAGTTAAATGAAATGAACCCCAAGATGGGGACATAAGTGGTTTTTTCTTGCTTGATATTGTTTCTAACGTACTTATAAGGTACCATGTGATATTTTTGTTGTTTTGTATGATCCTCCGCCATGGTATAACCCCTGTTTTCACTGTATTTGATGTTGGTATAATTTGGGAAGGGGAAGGAAAAAAACAAAATGTTTAAATAGGGATACAGGTTGACCCATTGTAGCAATGGATGAGATGTACAAGACACTATGTTGGAAAACGAACTTTACAATTTAGGCAAGGTGAGGGGGAGAGTATAGTTGTAGAGGTGGGAGGGATGGGATGGTAGGGAAAAAACAAAGGAGGAGGCAACAATGCTTGATAAGAAATGTAGTCATTACCTTGCCCATGTAATTGTAACACCCCAGTACAATATTTTTACAATAAAAATTATTTTAAAAATAAAAGAGTCTCATGGACTTTCCTGCCTGGGCTGGCTTTGAACTGTGATCCTCAGACCTCAGCCTCTTGATTACTAGGATTACAGGTGTGAGCCACTGGGACTCAGCCAAGAGACACATTATTTTTATGTTATCTAAAAGAAGGGAAAATCTATTTAAAGTAGGATTCAGGAAAGGAACATAAAAATACCTCATTTCCATTCCTAACCAAAAGAATGTAAATGAGATATTAACGATTCCTTTAATTAGAAATCTCAATATAAAAAAGGCAAATTACCACATTTAAGTTTAGCTACAGCATTGAACATTAGGAATTATCTATGTTACCAGGAAAATTGAAATGGATAAAACCTTTAGGAAAATAGCTGACAGTTTATATCAAAGATTTAAAAACATTTATATTCTATGACTGTTTTCAACATAGACATAATTCCAAAGCTATTATTTTATCATTTCTGATGAGAAAAATCCAAGAAGACCATGTTTTATAATAGGAAAATGATAAAGATTGTGATTCATATATCTTTTAAGTGGTATCCTTTAAATTTCTTGAAATATGTAGTCATGAAAATATACCCCTGATTGAGTATGAAATAAGTGAAATATAATCAATCTTAACATAGTGTCAGCTCCTTAAGCATATATGAATGTATTTGTGGAACAAGTTTTTCTTCAAGCAGTGACATTATTGGGAGGTTTCATCCTATTTGTATTTTCAAGGTTTTATAATTTATCTAAAGTGAAGAATAAAATAAGTGAACACAAGCCTTAAAATTTTTCCTTTCTACTCTTCCAGCTGATTCTTCACAGTAGTAGAGAATGAACAGACTAAATATCAGGAGTTGTATTTTTACCACTAACTAATCTGCTTTTTGAACTTACTTTTTGTCTTTAAAGTGTTCAACATATCTAAAAGGATGTTTATAATGGTCACAGATATAATGTATTTGTAATCTCTTTAAAAATACAAATACTTTACAAATACACTACTTTAATACTGTGAAGAGAAAGCATTCTTTGCTCAAAAAGTGTTTTGAAACTCTCTGGAAGTTTTCTCCCTATTATTGTAGAGGTATCACAAGTTAAATTATGGTAAGATCTGTGAGTATGACTCATAATCTCTGTTCATTGAAATCAATGTCAGTCTCCAAATAGGCAAAGTGGACAAGAAATCCAAAGACTTACATACAAAATTATTTAACTCTCCATAGTCAAAAAGGGAGATAAAACCAGGTGCTGGTGGCTCACACCTGTAATCCTAGCTACTCAAGCGCTGATACCTGTGGATCACTATTCAAAGCTAGTCCACGTAGGAGAGTCCATGAGGCTTTATTTCCAGAAATTTGGAAGTGGAGTTGTGGCTCAAGTGATAGAGCACCAGCCTTGAGTGAAAAAGCTAAAGAATATTTCTACACATATAGAGAGATGTAGACAAATGCTGTCACTTGACTAAGTAGCTTAAGTGGATGTAACATAGAAACATCTCATAGAGTCTGTAACTCATGTGACATTAGGTATCTAAAGAAGGAAGTAACAGAGGAGGAAAACAATGGGAACTTTAAAACTTGGGCCATCCTGACCTGATGACTGAGCATTCTTGACTTAGCCATATAGTTTTACAAGCACCTGAAGAGAACAGTTTGGTTGGAATATGGTGGGCTGAATAAAAAAAGGAAGATGGTTCTAGGGACATCCAAGAAGTTTGATCAAAGGAAAGATGGGTTTAAAGTCACTCTTGGAAATTTGACTTATCTTCATGAGCGATGGAAGGAAGAGTTAAGCTGAAATCTCCTAGTAAATAATGCAAGCATTGTCACCCTGCTAATCATAACACAATTGGGAGCCAAGGTGATTAATGCAAGAATGAAGTAAGCACATATATAATGCTGTAAATATTATCCTTTGGCAACATGGGAAAGACAATTCCCAAAGAAGCAACATACCAAAATCATAAGGCGGAATGACTATCAGTCCCCAATAGCATAGTAGTTTCAAAAATTAGTGGTTTCCATATTTAGGCCCATGTTCATTTTGTCAGATTATGTAGAAGATATTACATAGAAGCTATTACACTATTACATAAACAAATGATTAAAACAGATTATATAGACATACCTTTTCTCTTTTGATTACAAAGAATTGTCACAATGAAATTTGTACACTACTGACTCAGGAGAAGAAGGTATGTAAAGTAAGATTCTCTAATGTACATGATATTGTGTTTCTCAAATGCTTTGTCATGATTTTCCTTTCATTGAAAAGAGATAAAAATGTTCTTCTCTGTCTGCCTGGCATCCATCATGCAGAAAAATCAGAAGGACAATTGAAGTACCACACTTTTGAATTCATAGAGTGATTTTGAAGAAAAACAGGGATACTAGAAAGCCATTATAATGTTTTATACTCCTGAGAATGATCTTAAAAATCATGAAATTACCTTTGAGTCTTTAAGGAAAAGAGACCATATATGTGTGTGTATACATATATGTGTGTATATATATGTATATATATATATATATATGAAAGAATTTTGTTCAAAAAGCAAAGAATTTTGATTATTGCCTTTCTAAGGGATTAATATTTGAGTTCTCCCTTGAATTTACCATATGTCAGTTAATACATTTGTAATGTATTGTTGCATATCAACCAACTTATTTACTTAGAAGTTTATAAGCTAAATCTAGCTTCCCCATGTAAGGGAAAAGATGCATTCTTTGTCTCTAGGCCTGACTTACTTCATTTAATACAATGTTTTTCCAGGTCTTTCCATTTCTTTCAAAGGTACAATAACATTCTTTCTAAAAATCAAAGTGACATTGATCAAAATGCATTGTATTCATAAACTGCTTTGTTAAAAGGCAACTCTTTTGTTACAACTATTTAATAATAGCTTCAAAAATGCAAAGAAAAGGTTCTGTCTGCTTTGGAGGTAAAATTCTCAAACCTATGTATTTGTATTGCTATTAAAGAAATCTAGTAGAATTTAGGTAGTTATTAATTTTACAAAGTGATAATCTTTAAATTTTCTTTAAATAGTATACTTGATGGCACATTTAAAATTGCATCATCACTACAAAATTTAATCCAAAATGTGAAATATAGAAGGAATTATTACTTAAAAATTGATAACTTAAAAGTGCACAATGCATAGATATTGTAGTAACAGAAAAACATTTATTATAAATAGGCTGAATAAATTAAAATGTAAATATAAAACATTGATTTATTGGAGATAAGTTTTATAAAATATTTTTATTTCTCAAAATTAGTTGAATATTTCCTACATTAGGTGATATTTTCAATAAATGTACACAGTAACATTTAGAGATAAAGTGCTGAAAAGAAACATTGCACTGGAGATTTGGAAAATATAATGAGTATATTATTAAAATGAGTAAAGTTTACTTATCTCCCATAGTACAGACTGCCTTGGGTTTGATCTTTCACAAAATGTCTACTGTGGAATCAGATATGAAATGAGAAAAAATGCAGAAGATCTAGAACCATGATTTATTAATTTGAAAAGAAACATTATTACCAATCAGGGGGATATCTGAAAATTTTAAATTAAAATTATTGTAACAACATGGAAAGAATTATCTATAAAAGTGGAAAACTTGGCACTGATCCTTCTTTGAGTAACTGGTTGACTCTAGGAAAATTCACCTCCTTAACTATAAAATGTGTGAAAAATAATAATTTTCTTGACAACTTTAAAAAGTTTTAGAAGTTTCAAGTATGTGAAATGAAATACTTGGCTTCAACATTCAGCTGTATTATTCATTCTGTGTAAAATATTATTGAAAAATAATAGATTTTAAATGGCAGTGTATTGTGTTAAAATATTGTACAATTTTAAATGCACATTTTTTTTCAGTTATGAGCTTGAACTCCAGGCTTGATTGCTGTTCCTAAGTTATTTTGCACAAGACTAGGGCTCTACTACTTTAAACCACAGTGCCAGTTCTGGTTTTCTATCAATTGGTTGGAGATTTTAGAGTCTCACTGACTTTCTTGTCAGGACTAGCTTTGAAATGTAATCCTCAGATCTCAGCCTCATGAGTAGCTAGGATTACAGGTGTGAGCCACAGGGCCCAACTCCATTTAAAGAATCCTATGGGAGATCATTTTGCAAAACAAATAACAATACTTTTAAAGTTTTGCAATATATTGTTTCATAATAACAATACAAATTAATTTGCTTGTAAATTTTAATTAAAAAGTAACTCATCATTTGATTCTTTTTTTAATTGTGAAAATACCATAGAGATGGGTTACAATTATGTGAGCATAGTAATGAGTACACTTCTTATCAAGCATTGTTGCCTCTTCCTTTGTTTCCTCTTATCATCCCTTCCCAACTCTCCCTCTGTCCCCCCATACCCTCCCATGCCAAAGTTGTAAAGTTCGTTTTTCAACATAATGTCTTGTACATCTCATTGTTGCAATGGGTCCACCTGTATCCCTATTTAAACAATTTTTTTCCCTTCCCCTTCACAAATTATACCAACATCAAATACAGTGAAAGTAGGGATTATACCTTGGGGAAAGGACATACAAAGCAACAAAGAAATCATCTTATAAATATGTTAGAAACAATCACATGAAAGAAAAAAACATTTGAATACTTACCTTGGGGTTCATTTTGCCTACCATCACTTATCTGACCTTTTCTGCTTGACTCAGACATAAACTAGTTATTGCAAATAAGGGAAACCATGGGACCTATGTTTTTTTGAGCCTAGTTACTTCACTTAATATAATTTTTTCCAAGTCTTTCCATTTCCTAACAAATGGGGCATCTTGACCCATTAATCTACTGAGGGACATCTGTGTTGGTTCCATATCTTAGCTATGGTAAATAATGCTGCAATAAACATAGCTATGCTAGTGGCTTTAGTATGGTCTTGTTTGTGATCACTTGGGTAATTGCCCAAAAGTAGGATTGCTGGGTCATAGGGGAGCTCTATGTGGAGTCTTTTGAGGAACCTCCATACTGCTTTCCAAAGTGGAAACTCCAAATGGATCAAAGACCTTGAAGTCAAAGCAGACACTCTGAAAACATTACAGGATGGAATAGGAGAAACCCCAGGTCTCCTTGGCACAGATCAAATTTTTTTTAATAGAGACCCAGAAACACAACAAATCAAAGAAAGGTTGGACAAATAGGATTGCAGGAAATTGCAGAGCTTCTGCATGGCAAAGCACATAGCTAGAAAGATCAGTAGAAAGCCCACGGATTGGGAGAAGATCTTCACTAGCCATACAACAGACAAGGGTCTCATGTCTAAAATATACCTGGAACTCAAAACATTAAATCCCCCAACAACAAATCCTCAAAGAAACAACTGCCCAATAAACAAGTGGGCGAAAGACTTAAAGAGAAACTTCTCTGAAGAGGAAAGAAGGATGGCCAATAGACACATGAAGAAATGTTCAACCTCCGTAGCCATAAAAGAAATGCAAATCAAAACAACATTGAGATTCCACCTCACCCCAGTTAGAATGGTTATACTCAAGAACTCTAATAACCACAGATGCTGGAGGGGATGTGGACAGAAGGGAACCCTACTGCATTGTTGGTGGGATCATTTGATTCTTCATACCTTGCTCAACACAGTAAAAATTCCAAATTTGGATTTAGGTTGTATCATTTGCTGCTACATTTTGGGAAAGTCTACTGGAGCATGAGCAGCGTCAACTTAATAGAAATTTTTGGCCCATATTGTAATTATCTCATTGATTTTATTTTTTGATTGTGTGTGTGTGTTTGTTTGTGTGTGTGTGTGTGTGTGTGTGTGTGTGTGTGTGTGTGTGTGTGAGTGTTTGCCCACACTGGGGCTTGAATTCAGGCCTGGACATTGTCTCTTAGCTTTTTCACTCAAGACTAGCACTCTACCCCTTGAGCTATACTGCTACAGTTTGGGCTTTTTGGTGGTTAATTGGAGTTAAGAATCTCATAGATTTTCTTGCCCAGGCTGAAATTGAATGGAAAGTCTCAGATCATAGGCTCTTCAGTAGCTAGGATCTCAAATGTGAACCACCAGTTCCTGGCTGTTTGCTTATAAATGTTTGGTAACATATGTATAATATGTATCTCATGTTTCTTTTGGTCTTGTTGATTCAAAAAAGTAAGAGTTTAATAAATCCTAATTTTAGCCTTCTCACTGATTACAGTGTTAGTTTGAAACGGAATAATCAGTAAACAACCTTCTAAGTTCACTCTGTCCCAGATGGTTTCTCATCTATATTTTACCCTTAATAAAATATAAAATAGCAGAAAAGCTAAACGTTTATGTTCCAATATACAAATGAGTCAGAAAAGTAGGGTTAATTTTATTCCCCATGGCATTCTTTATGTTTTTCTGCTTGTTAGTAAACTTCTTAGTTAGTAAACTTCTTAAAGACCATTCTGTGGCTTGTTCTCTAGTGCCAAGCTCTGAGCTCAGTCCTCAGATTCTGCACAGATGTTTTAGCTACCAATTTGAAGTTAAAGTCACATACTTAAGTTTTTAGACACATAATGTGTTTGTTATAATATTCATGGTATATCTCACGTAAAATAAATGTTTTGCTTTGTTGATTGTTACTTCAATGCAAAACAAGCAAGAAGCTAATTCATATTGACCCCTTATCATGAAAATAAATGAGATATGCATGTTAGTAGAAACAAATTATGTTTTTGAAATGAAGTATTATATACAGGACTATTCATTTTCACACAATGTGGAAGACCAAGCAAAGCCCAGTAAAATATTTGGATCCGGAGTTGTTCACTTGATTTTTGTGCAGGTGATTAAGCTAGTTAGTGATTTATAGATGTGAAAATGCTCAGTTTTTCTGAAAACTGAGTTATCACACCAGAAACTTTTGCTTTATGTTTCAGCTCTTTTGACTCTCATTATGTTTATGTTATAATCCATATCCTAGAGCTACTGTGGAAGTCTTTTAGGTCGAATTTTCATTGACAAAGAAGACAGAAAACCTAATAAATGTCTAAGATGTTTTAGTATTGGGATTTCAAAATGTTTTTCACACTCATACATATATACACACACACATAGATACATAGATACATACATACTTAGATACATAGATAGATAGATAGATACATACATACATATATACATACATACATAGTGGTTCTGCTTATGTTTGGTTTTCAGTGAATAATGAATTGCAATAGTTTCTGAAGAAAAAGAATCAACTACTAGAGGTTAGTAGGAAATATGAAACACTGTTATGTAGAGAAAGCAGATGTATATGAAAACTGTCCAAGAAACATAAATAAAACCCACAAAATACAGAGATCAAAGGAGTCAAAGTGAGAATGTGATGTTCCAAAGACACATAGATGAGAGAAAAACATGAAAATGAATGTAGTAGATCTTACTTGATATCTATTTTCTTGTTTCTTGGTTCTCAAGATTTTGGAATGAGAAAAGAAGTTGATTATACTTACTCTAAAGTTTCCCACTTCTTAGTATAGGTTTCATGTGTAAATACACATAAATATGTGTATCTATAAAGTCAAGTTTTCCTTTAAAGTGCAAGCAAAAGAAAAAGATTGCCCTTGAAAATCTAAATTGTTAGTTTCTATGGAAAGATAAAATGGTTGTTCCACTGTGAGTTTTTCACTGGACTCCCAGTGCTCTGAAGGAATGAGCCAAGTGGAGTCTGTCTCTATCTCTGTCTCCTCTTCTCTCTGCTCCATTGATTGCAGGTTGAATTTATTGATCGCAGACTTTCTAGATGGTTCACAAACAGCTCAGGTTAAATTAACTTGAGGACCATGTTTGAAAATGCAGAATCCCTCTCTGTTTTTCATGCCTGTTATTAAGCATTGTTTCTAGAAAATCAATCTTTTAATTACATGGAGCCCTCCCTATTGTGGCTTTCAGTAACAAGAGGTATTTTGTGCACTGATTGGAAAAATAAAGTAAAGATGGGGGGAGGGGAGTCCTTACGACACACTGCCTTTGCAAAAGTGACATCTCTAGAGTAGTGAACAGAGCCTGATAGTTTCAGTAGATCTAATGCTGTCCCTATAATCTCCACTTGAAATTACCTCCATGAGTTCACATTTTATAGGAAGGATTTATAACAACAAAGATGACATTTCTTCTGTGTTTCTTGTGCAACAGGAATTGTGTTAGGCAAGGCGATAGACAAGGGTCTCATATCTAAAATATACCTGTAACTCAAAAAATTAAATCCCCCAGCAACAAATCCTCAAAGAAACAACTGCCCAATTAATAAGTGGGCTAAAGACTTAAAGAGAAACTTCTCTGTAGAGGAAAGAAGGATGGCCAATAGACACATGAAGAAATGCTCAACCTCTCTATCCATAAAAGAAATGCAAATCAAAACAACATTGAGATACCACTTCACCCCAGTTAGAATGGTTATACGCAAGAATGCTAATAACCACAGATGCTGGAGGGGATGTGGACAGAAGGGAACCTTACTGCATTATTGGTGGGAGTGTAAACTTGTTCAACCACTTTGGAAAGCAGTGTGGAGGTTCCTCAAAAGACTCCACATAGAGCTTCTCTATGACTCAGCAATCCCACTTTTGGGCATTTACCCAAATGATCACAAACAAGACCACACTAAAGCTACCAGCATGACTATGTTTATTGCAGCATAGCTAAGATATGGAACCAACCCAGATGCCCCTCAGTAGATGAATGGATCAAGAAAATGTGGTATATATACACAATGGAATTCTATGCCTCCATCAGAAAGAATGATATTGCCCCAATTGTTAGAAAATGGAAAGGCTTGGAAAAAATTATAATAAGTGAAATAAGCCAGGCCCAAAGAAACATAGATCCCATGGTTTCCCTTATTTGCAATAACTAGTATATGTCTGAGTCAAACAGAAAAGGTCAGATAAGTTGATGTTAGGGAAATGAACCCTAAGATATGTATTCAATTTTTTTCTTTCAGGTGATTGTTTCTAACACATTTATAAGATTATTTCTTTGTTGCTTTGTATGTCCCTCCCCCATGGTATAACCCCTGCTTTCACTGTATTTGAGGTTGGTATAATTTGTGGAGAGTAAGGGAAAAAACATCGTTTAAATAGGGATTCTGGTGGATCCATTGCAACAAGGAAATGTACAAGTCTTTATGTGGAAAATGAACTTTACAACTTTGGTGAGGAGGAGTGGGGGAGAGGAAGGAAGGAGGATTAGGTGGGAGGGTGGGGGAAGGATTGGAAAGGATGGGAAAGGGAAACAAAGGAGGAGGCTACAATGCTTGATAAGAAATATACTCATTATCTTGCACATGTAATTGTAACCCCTCTGTACAGTATTTTCACAATAAAAAAAAAGGAATTGTGTTAGGCAAGTTCAATGTTATGCGCATCAAGGTTGATTTTGTTGTCTGTGGTCCTTTTCTGTTTTAGAAGTGTAGAGACTAAACTACTACAAGTTTACTTGCAGTTTTAGGAGCATAAGCACGAACAATGCTGTATTTTTGTTCAATCTTAAAAGGAATGATGTTAACTCTGATTCTATACTTGATTATATAAAATATTTGTTCCTTTGGTAACAACATACTTCCACATTTTCTTTTTTGAATATGAAACTCTTTCTGGGTAAGCGGAGAAAAAAAGAAACCATTCTTATTACTTTGCAGTGAGAAAAAAAGTGGGATTAAAAAAGAATCAAGTGGACAGGGAAGGTGGCTCAGTGGTAGAGCGCTTGCCTTGCATGCATGAGGCCTTGGGTTCAATTCCTCAGCACCACATAAGCAAAAAGAAAAAAGCCAGAAGTGGCGCTATGGCTCAAGTGGTAGAGCACTACCCCTGAGCTGAAGAACTGAGGGACAGCACCCAGGCCCAGAGTTCAGGCCCCACGATGGGACCCTAAATAAATAAATAAATAAAAAATAAAAAAGAATGAAGTGCATTTGCCAAAGCACATGTATGTATTTCTTCATTGTGAATAGCTTTTTGCTTGGCAGATATTTTTAGAGATGATTTCAACTTACTGATGCTCTGTTCACTGTAAGGTGAATTCTAATTTCCTTCTCCTTAGGTCTGTGTTGGCCATGTGATTTGCTCGACCAATGATGCGGCAGAAGGGTATAAAAAATGAGGCTTTATATGTTAAAGATGATGTTTCTGCTCATCCTTAGTTCAGTCACTCTTGAGGAAATCGAATTCTGCAGGGAAACCAAAGCTAGTCATATGGAGAGACAGAAGATAGAGGAAAACTGTCTAGTTCCAGCTATTCTTACCATCTTATCTCCAGTTGGATGTTATATCCCTAGAAGATACCACATAGAGAAAGCGAAGGAACCCAATGACAGCCAAAAGCCCCAGACATACCTTCTTGAAAAACCAGTTTCAAATGCTTATACCTTCATCAGTACCAAGGAGAGTGCCTGGAGACGCAGTAGCTGTGAAGATTACTAGAACGCACTAATGACTTGTGAAATCTGTCCCATAGTTGAGGTGTCCCATTGTAAGATTGAAAAGTTTGATACTGAGCCAGGTGTTCACCCATCACTAGCTACTCAGGAGAGGAAGGTGAGATCTGAGTACTGAAGTTCTAAGGCAGCCAGGACATGAAAGTCCATGAAGCTCTTATCTTCAATTAACCAGCAAAAAACCTAGAATGGAGCTATAATTGAAGTAGTAAAGCACAAGCTTTTAGCAATAAAGCTAAGGGACAGCTACCAGGCCCTGAGTTCAAGCCACAGGACTAGCACTTATTTTTACATTTAGTTTCTGAATTACTAGCACAGATTTTCAATGAAGCATTGTGCTAAGCCACCTAGAACCATGTCCCAAAGCAAATATGAATGTTAACTGTAAACACTATCTTTGATGCCTAGGGAATTTTAGATTTTGATCAAACTTTTCTTCTGTTATGATACAGGCTTATATAAACATGAGTACCTTACTATTGTAAGAAACAAGTGATTTAAGAGATTTCAGTGTATTTTAAGAGAAGATCCATGAATGTAAGAGATAACAACAGAAAGTTCATCTTGCATACTGTCCTATCTTCCAGGGTTTATTAGCAACTCAGAGGTTATTCTTTGTATAACCTTGACCTCTGCCCTTTTGCATCTTGTTACTGTTCTCAGGACCTCCTTCAATTATAAAGATATTCTGGCAATAATGATGGAGGGAAAGAGACAACTATTCTAAAGAGCACGGACAGCAATATTCTCCTTAAAGAAAGGTGTGAATGGAAAACTTAGACTGACTTTATTTTACAGTTCTAAGCATTTATCACCATAAAAGTATGGGATCGCCCACAAGGTACAAAAGCTACAGAATATATTTATCTCTCACCCATTACATTTCTAACCTTTGAAATATCTAGGACCTATATTTTTCTCTGACTGGAGACAGGGCTAAAGAGTAGCTCTATGTTATACAAAGAGAAAGAAAAGAGATGTGATACCTCTTCACCTCTGCTATCTCACTATGCTGATTCTATTCCCACTAAAATATAAGCAGGGATGAAATAGCAAGTTATAAAAAAACATTAATGTGACTAGAAGCAGAAAAACAGACAATGCAAAGGACATTCCTTTAGAGACTCTGACCCTTATGGAGTCAAATTCTAGCTCACTTTTCATTTTTATGTGGGGTTTGAGTAGCAAGTTTTGGAATGCTTGTTACATGATTGTTACCTTTTAAAACTGTTAGCTAGTCATTTATTGAAACTATCTATTTTCAGCAAAAGTAAGAGCAACATGTATAGGGCTTTAAAATAATACTAATTCTACATTCATATTCTATATGAAGAACTGTTGAGTATAGTTCACTTTGAGTTCCTAAGGATTCACAGATGTGCCATGGATAGAGTGGGAAACACACAGTGAAGTAGAGTAGTAGAAGTAAAGATGATCCCTTGCTAAAATTAGCTTCATATCAAGATCACTGCAAACAAAACATTTAACCTCATTGGACTACAATCAAAGACCACACAGAAAAATAAACATTTTTCTTTCTCTATCCCAAAAGCCAGGAAAAGAGTTCAATCATATTAGAGCTAAATAGAAACTTGATGTATCTTTTAATAAACTCAATCTTTAAATATCGTTTATATGTTTTCTAGTTGATGTTCATGATCAGAGGCTAGTACACAACAGCAATCACATGTTGTATGTTCCAGACATTTTCCATTTTTGACTTCAATATACATATCAGAGCTCAAAATCAATGTGTTTAATGAAGTCATAGTCAGTGGTATGGGCCCACATCCATATTTTAAGGCTCTTGGTTTTGGTGGGTCATAAAAATATGAATAAATGATCATTGGGCCAGTGATTTTAAAATAATGTATTTTTCTCCAAATATAATTATAATTTCTCTGCTTGACTTAAACGGTGATCTGTTAACATTTTCTTGTATATTTTTGGAGGGGAGTGCAATCCTGGGGCTTGAACTCAGGGACTGTGTGCTCTGCCTGAACTTTTTTGCTCAAGGCTAGCACTTTACCACTTGAGAAATAGCTCTACTTCTGGAGTTTTGATGGTTAATTGGAGAGAAGAATCACATGAATTTTCCTGCACAGGCTGCCTTGGAATTTCCATCCTTTGGTCCAGCTTCCTGAGTAGCTAGGATTATAGGCATGAATCAGTAGCGTACACTGACCAAAGTCAGCACAGTAACCAAAGTCAGTAACATGTCTTACAAGGCCTTGTAAGATCTGAGATATGGTTGTATCTCCAGCTCAAGTTGTGTCACTCTACCCATTTATCTGTGCAACTTTCACTCAGCCTTCATCTATGCAACTTTCACTCCCAGCCTTCATGGAATCCTTTTAACCATTCCACCTTCCAAACTGAAGCATCCAAATCCAGCTGACCCAAGCTAAATTTATCATATCCAGTGCCACTGTTGCCCGTTTAATAATGTTTTGTCACTTTTCCCCACCACTTCAGCACCAACATTTACATTAACGTGTACAAAATAAATAAATACAGAGTTACAGAAATGTAAACTGTGATAACATTAGAGACCAAGTGGCACCAATACTGTTCTGTGGAAAAACTCAATCTTCAGAGCACCCTGTGTAAAAGAAGATGCTGATTGTGTGGTTCCTGTGACCACTATGTCAAGAACTGTAGCTTAGACACTGTGACAAGGTCTTTCCATCACAGTGTAGCCCACATCATAAGTTCCTTCAAGGTACAGAAAGTATTTTCCATGTGGCAAGGTAATCTATTAGCCCTAATGTTACAGAGTATACATATGTTAATGCCTTGTATTTAGTCTGTCATTAATCAGTTAGTGGTCACAGAGCAATGTCCGATCACTTTGTGATAAATGTATTGTTGTTCATGATAAAGGGAACTTCACTGTCATAGAGGAGGAATTGTCATATAGAAATTAATGTTTGCAATTTGAATAGCGAAGCATCTTTGGACATGGTGGCAGAAGCCAGTATTCCTCGCTACACAGGAAGTGAAGGTAGAAGGATCCCAGTTCATGTCAGTCCTGGCCAAACTAATGAAAAGCCCTATGTGAAAACACTAAAAGCAAAAATCTAAAAGGCCTAGGATATGATCTGAGTAGTAGTCTAACTGCCTAACAAGCTCAAGGCTCTGAGTTCAACTCCCCTTACCTACAAAAGTGAGCTAATTTGAATGACATAGTAAGAGGGTAAGGAGTGTGACAAAAAAATGTATCTATATAAAGGATATACCTAACTAATGTAACAATATTTTCATTCCTGTCTTAGCCTCAAGTAAATGGGATTTAATTTCAATCATTTTTGGATGGATTACTAACCTTTGTTCAGTTCCATCAGTCCAAGGGTAAACTATTCCTTTGAATTTTCTAGAGAATTAGACATCTAAATTATCTATGGTAGGCCTTATATTTACCCTTGAATTCAAGATTGGGATTTTTATTGTTGAAATTGGCTGGATTTTTCATTGGTCCTAAATGGGAAAGCAGACAAGAAGTAAGTGGCTTACTCTCTAACATAAAGTTATTACATGTTACAGAGGTGTAGGGGGAGGGTGAGATAGTGGATGACAACAATAAAGTTTTCTCTAAAACATATAAGAGAAAAAGTTGGGAAAGAAAATCAATGAACAGGGGCTGGGAAGGTGGCTCAGTGGTAGAGCACTTGCCTTGCATGCATGAGGCCCTGGGTTCGATTCCTCAGCACCACATAAGCAAAAAGAAAAAAGCCAGAAGTGGCACTGTGGCTCAAGTGGTAGAGTGCTAGCCTTGAGCCGAAGAGCTGAGGGACAGCGCCCAGACCCAGAGTTCAGGCCCCACGACTGGACTCCCCAAAAAGAAAAAGAAAAAAGAAAATCAATGAACAGCAAGCAGGCAGTAACTGCAAGTTTATACTATAAGCTAAATCCAGAAACTGAGTTGTCTTTTCTTGTAGATACCTCAATCCAATTTAGCACCTATATCCTTCAACTTCAATTCTTTCAAATAATCTTGTTTGGTATCTTATGCCCTCTTAAACTCCAGATTTTTCTTTTTTATAATAATAAGGTTTTTTATTGTGAAAATACTGTACAGAGGGGTTACAATTACAATTACATGAGCAAGGTAATGAGTACATTTCTTATCAAGCATTGTTGCTTCCTCCTTTGTTTTCCCCTTATCATCCCTGCCCTTCCATCTCAGCCCCCCCAACTCCAGATTTTTCTTTAACTCTTTATTATCCTTCTACTCTTCTTAATACCTACTGGTTTTAAGAAAATGACAAACTTGGAAATGGCCTTGTGGCTCTAGTGGTAGAGCGCTCGCCTTTAGCTGAAGAGCTGAGGACAGCGCCCAAGCCCAGAGTTCAAGCCCCACGAACGACAAAAAAAAAAAAGAAAGAAAATGACAAACTTATGTAGCTACAATAATGTACATTTTGTGTTATGTAAAAGATTAGACATATAGATCAATGCCATATGATAGGTAACTCAGACATAAGCCAATAATAATACGTGTTTCTATTAGCTTGTATTAGTTATATGGAAGATACTTCACTGTCATATCTCCACGTTTACTCTATTTAAATCAATCTTACCTGCTTATCACATTCCTTGCTTCCTCTCCTGGTAAAATAGTATTCAAAACAGGTTTCTTTGTTTACTTTCCATAGTTACAAATAGTATACTTAATGTTTTCATCTTTGTGGTGCTGGTGATTGATCCCACAGCCTCAGATCTACTATCAAGGACTCCATTATATCACAAACCTCTGTTCTTTTATTTTTATCTTTAAAAGTACATGTTGTTGAAAGAAGGAAAGATACTCAATTGTAAACAATGGCGAGTCAATTGAGCATCTAAAGCTAAAAAAACATGAATCCCAAAATATTTGCAAACCTTATTCAAAAATTAACTCAATTGGATCATGGTTTAAATCAAAAAAGGAAAGTACATAGTTTTTAGAAGAAAACATAACAGAAAATCTTGGTGATCAGTCAAATAATTTTTAGAATTCTCACCATAAACATATTCCATATAAAGGGGGGGAAATCAATGACACCAACAAAATAAGAATGTTTTAAAAATTGCTCTGTAAAAGATCTTGTTAAGAAAATGAGGAAATAAGCTACAGACAGGGAGAAAATGATTCGAATGAAAGCTGTATCATAAACTCTTAAAATTCAATAATAAAAGAAGAATCTATTTAAAAAATAAACAAAACAAATGAGACATTTCATGGAAGGAGAAATCAAAGGGAATGGATGTTCAACATTACCAACCATTAGCAAAATGCAAATTTAAACTATAATGAGATCGAATTGCACATATATTGACACGCCCCTACCACCCCCCTTCCCCCAAAGAACAACAACACTAAATGCTGGTAGTGAGTCAGAAATTGGATCATTCACAGCTATGAGGATGGAAGGACTGCAGCTCCCTTGGAAATGTTTAGCATCATCTCTACAACAAAATATCTATCATATGACACAACTCTTGTATTTCTAAGCATTTATTCCAGAGAAATAAAAAGTTCAAGTCACACAAAACCCTGTACATAATTTTATGGCAGTTTATTCATAATTAGCCAGTAACTAGAAACAACCCAGACTGCCTTCAACCAATGATCAGTTAATTTAGCTCATCCATACTGTTGAATTCTATTGGAAAAACCAAAGTAACCTACTGTGAATATATTAATAACCTAGATTAATCCAGAGAATTTTATTGGTTGAAGAAAAAGGCAATCTAAAAGATGACATACTGGATTATTCGATTTGCATAATATTCTTAAAATAACACAATGATGGCAATGGAACTTAGCGTGGGAGTGGGAGTAAAAGTGAGCTAGGCACGGCTGTAAGAGAAGAGGTAGAGGAGATTTGTGGTGGGATCTGTGTCTTCTCTATCCTCTCTGTGACTATGTCAAGGATGGGCATGTGGTACAGTGCTAGAACACTTGCTTAGTGTGCACAGCGTTCTGAACTTAATTCCTACAGCCTTGTAACAACTATCTAGCTAGTCAGAAAACCAAACAAATCTACTTCACACTGTCCATGTCCATCTGCTGGTTGTGATACAACTCACTCTCTCTAACTAGACAGAAAAGCCAAATATTTTGTCCATGTCTACCTGCCAGTTGTGATATTATGCTACAATTTCATAGCACAATCCTGAGGGTAAAAACTGAGTAAAAAAGGCAGAGTCCAGAGGAAGACAGCAGAGGTGAAGCTGGAGGCTAAATAAGCTCTCGTATGGAAAGCAGTTTTAGTGTTCCAGTGAACAGTCCTAGGCTAGTGAATCACACCAAGTGTGCCATCACAATACAGAGAGTTTGGCCAGAGAGGCAAAATTCAGGCATATCTGAGCACTTGCTGGTGTCCGTGATGGTGGCAGTGGTGGCTGCTGCAGCGGCCGCCATATCAACAGAAAGCCGGGGACAAAGGCACCAGACATGGTGTGTGAGCAGATTCTACTCACCGCCAGCAAGTATTGACAAGGAGCATAAATCTTCATCCTGCTGATCACATACCATGGACAACCCAGAAACCAAGAGACTGGTGTGATTACAGCCAGGACATCCTCACTCCTTCTTATGGAGCAGTGGTGGGAAGGTAGCCCCTCCACAAGCACTGGAGAAGAACTCCATCTTTGATACTGACAGAGGCCTGGCCCAAGCAACTAGCTCCAACTCAGGCCTTGGAAGAAAACAATAGGGGGCATTCAACAGGTCACAGGAACCTGACCTGTCTGGCTCAGCTCCACCCAGGGGAAAGTTGCCCTTCCCAGGCAGAGGAAACTTCACTGGGTAAACATAGCCAGAGGCTGCCCCTCCCCATTGCAGCCTAGGCAGCAGACCCAGCAGCAGGAGGGGTAAAACACAAACAATTGAAACTCAATAAACATAAATCCTGAGAATGGCTCCAGGCTGGGCTCTATGAGTATCTCAGTAGCTAGCCCCTCAGGAAAATGCTACTGATTGCTTATAGGACTCAACCCTATCCACAACCTAGCCTCATCACAGCATCTCCAAGTTAAGGAATCAGCCATCTACCTCGTCTGTGATACCCAAAGCAGATCTCCCTCCCACTGAACTAGCCTGGGAAGAGGATCACAAAGTCCTGGGTAAGGCAGAGCTTCTTTCTGCCTGCTCAAACAAACTGACTTAAGAAACCAATCAAGCCACACAGGAAAACCAAACACCATAAGCAAATCAGAGACTCCACCAAGAGACTGGTTTCAGACACAAGGGAGATACATGATCTCCACCCCCCCCCAATCAAATAACTCGTTTTTCTAACTAAATTTTTATTTTTTTAATTGTTTTCTATTGTTTCTTTCATAATTTTTATTTTAGGTGTATGTGTGTGTATGTGTGTGTGTGTGTGTGTGTGTGTGTGTGTATGGGTGAGTATATTTGTTTTTTTGTGTGTGTGTTTGTGTGACTTAATTGCTGTTCTGCTCATCCCCCAATATATTCCCCTCATCGATTATTAGACCTTATCCTTCATTGTGTACATACTTAATTCAGAAATTGATTACTCAGTTCACAACCTCTTAGGCTTAACTTCTTTAATAGTACTATTATTTCTTTATACCTATATAACTTTTAAGTATTCCATTTTTAATTTTTTTCCTTTTTTATCTCACTACTCCTCTCATCCTATCCTTCTCTTCTATCACTATTATTGCTTTATACTTACATAATTTTTAAGTGTTTCATTTTTTAAATTCAAATTTTTGGGTTTTTTTTATTTGTCTTGTTTCTTTATCTCTCTCCTTTCATTCAGTTCTATCCATTTCCTCTCAGAGATTAGGACTTGGTTAAATGCACTCTTACCTTTTACCTTTCCACATCCCTCTAATCAGATTAAAAAGAAAGATCATTCTATCTTCTAACTTCAAGACTCACACCTTGCCCATAAAAACAAACATATGCTGAAAGTGAAAGGCTGGAATAAAATCTACCAAGCAAATGGCCCCCATAAACAGGTGGGAGCTGCAATCTTAATATCAGATAAAATAGACTTCAAATTAAAATTAGTGAGAAGAGATAAAGAAGGTCCCTACATACTTATTAAGGGATCTCACCTTCAGGAGGATATTACAATTCTAAATACCTATTCACCAAACAAAGGAGCACCCAAATGTATCCAAGAAACACTACTTACCCTCAAATCTCACATAAATCCAAAGAAATTAATTGTTGACGACTTTAGCACAATACTATCCCCAATAGATAGATCAACAGAGAAGCATTAGATATTAACATCTGCATAGATTAACTAGACTTAACAGACACTTACCAAATATTTCACCTAGCAGCATCAGATTATATCTTTTTTTCAGCAGCACATGGAACATTCCCCAAAATAGACCACATGCTAGGACACAAAGCAAATTTATCCAAATTCAGAAACATTGAAATTATGCCCTGCATTCTCTCAGACCACAAGGGAATAAAATTATAACTCAACACCAAAAGCCACCAAAGAAAGCCCTGCAACAAATGGAGGCTGAAGAAAACACTGTTGAACCACCAAAGAAAGCCCTGCAACAAATGGAGGCTGAAGAAAACACTGTTGAACCACCAGTGGGTCATGAAAGAGATTAGAAAGGAAATTCAAATGTTCATGATATTCAACAAAAATGAACACACAAATCACCAGATCCTCTGGAACACAACAAAAGAAGTACTCAGAGGCAAGTTTATAGCTCTGAGTTCTTTATCAACAAATCGGAGAGATCTTAAATCAACAATTTAAGGAGACATCTGAAGCTCCTTGAAAAAGAGCAGCAAGCTAAACCCTAATCCAGTAGATGGAAACAAATAATTAAAAATAAATCAGAATTGATGAATTAGAATCCAATAAAACCATGGAAACAATCAACAAAACAAAGAGTTGGTTCTTGAAAAAATTAACAAAATTGACAGACCCTTAGCAAATCTTATCAGAAAAAAAGAAGAGAATATACCCAAATAAACAAATTCAGAGATGAGAATGGAAACATCACCAAAGAAACAACCAAGATTCAAAATATTATAAGGGAATACTTCTCAAACCTTTATGCTAATAAGTTTGATAACTTGGCAAAAATGGACCTTTTCCTAACAAATATCAACATGCTGAAACTAAACCAAGATGAGTTAAATGAACTTAACAGACTGATATGAAGCATTGAAATAGAAAAAGCAATAAGAGACCTCTGATCTAAGAAAAGTCCAGGACCGATGGATTTACAGCTGAATTCTACAATGCCTTCAAAGCAGAACTCACACCAATAATCCTCCAAGTCTTCAATGAAATTGAAAGAGAAAGTTCACTACTGAACTCTTTCTATTAAGCCATCATAACCCTCATCCCAAAACCAGGCAGGGACTCATCAAAGAAAGAGAGCTATAGACCCATTCCTTTGATGAACATCAATGCAAAACGTCTCAACGAAACTTTGGCAAATCGACTTCAACAACTCATCAAAAAAATCATACACCACGATCAAAAAGGATTCATTTCAGGGATGCAAAGCTGGTTCAACCTATGCAAATCAATTAATGTAAGTCATCACATCAACAACAGCAAAGATAAGAACCACAAAATTATCTTAATAGATTCAGTAAAAGCATTTTACAAGATCCAACACATCTTTATGATGAAAGCTCTGGACAAACTAGGAATCCATGGAACATATCTCAATACAATAAAAGCTGTATATGACAAACCTAAAGCCAGCATTATATTTAATGGCAAAAAACTAAAGCCATTTCCTCCAAACTCAGGAACAAGACAAGAATGTCCACTGTCTCGACTTCTCTTCAATTTAGTATTAGAATGACTAGCTACAGCAATGAGATGCAAGCATACAGGGGATCCAAATAGGGAAGATTAAGTACAACTCTCCTTTGCAGATGACATGATCTTGTATTTAAAGAATCCCGTGGAATCCACTCCCAAATTACTCAAGCTGATTCAAACTTTGGCAAAGTAGCAGGGTAAAATTAACCATAAAATTTCAATGGCTTTTCTGTATGCCAACAATGAGAAGAGCATGGCTAAAATCAGGAAAGCAACTCCTTTTGTAATAGCCCTACAAAAAATAAAATACCTAGGAGTTAACTTAACTAAAGAAATGAAGGACCTCTAGGATGAAAACTTCTGCATAGCAAAGGATATAGCTAGCAAGAGCAATAGAAAGTCCACGGATTGGGAGAAGATCTTCACTAACCATACAACAGGCAAGGGTCTCATATCTAAAATATACCTGGAACTCAAAAAATTAAATCCCCCAAAAACAAATCTTCAAAGAAACAACTGCCCAATAAATAAGCAGGCTAAAGACATAAAGAGAAACTTTTCTGAAGAGGAAAGAAGGATGGCAATAGATACATGCAGAAATGTTCAACCTCTCTAGCTGTAAAAGAAATGCAAATAAAAATGATACCACCTCACCCCAATTAGAATGGCTATAATCAAGAACTCTAATAACAGATGCTGGAAAGGATGTAGACAGAAGGGAACTCTACTGCATTGTTGGTGGGAGTGTAAACTTGTTCAACCACTTTAGAAAGCAATATGGAGATTCCTCAAAAGACTCCATATAGAGCTCCCCTATGACACAGCAATCCCACTTTTGGGCATTTACTCAAATGATCAAAAACAAGACCATACTAAGGCCACCAGCACAACTATGTTTATCTCAGCATTATTTACCATGGCTAAGATATGGAACCAACCCAGATGCCCCTCAGTAGATGAATGGATCAGGAAAATGTAGTGTTTATATACAATGGAATTCTATGCCTCCTTCAGAAAGAATGACATTGTCCCATTTTTAGGAAATGGAAAGAGTTGGCAAAAATGATATTAAGTGAAGTAAGCCAGGCCCAAAAATACATAGGTCCCATGATTTCCTTTATTTCCAATAACTAGTACATGTGTAGGACAAACAGAAAAGGTCAAAAGGTATGTACATATGACCATATAAGATGATGTTAAATGAAATTAACCCAAAGATAGGGACACAAATATTTTTTTCTTGCTTGCTATTGTTTCTAACATATTTATAAGTACCATATGATTTTTGTTATTTTTGTTGTTCTTTGTATGTCTCTCCCCTACCGTATAACCCCTGTTTTCACTGTATTTGATGTCAGGGCCCTGTATCTTGTATATACAATTCTCTAATTTGGGGAGGGGAAGGGAAAAACCAAATTGTATAAATAGGGATACAGGTTAACACCTTGTAACAATGACATGTACAAGACACTATGTTGAAAATGAACTTTACAACTTTGGGGGGGGTTGCAGAAAGGGTTGGCAGGGAAAAAACAAACTAGAAGGCAAAAATGCTGGATAGGAAATATACTCATTACCTTGATCATGTAATCGTAACCCCTCTATACATTATTTTACAATAAAAATGTTCAAAAATAAGAAAAAAAGAATATACATAGCAAAAGTCTTTACAATAACATGTAATAAAATATTGAAATGCCGAAAATAATCTGAGTAAAAAGGTGTGAAGTTTTCTCTTTGTATTATTTCTTATAACTGAGTAGAAATTGTAGTTTAAAGTATAGATTTGCAATTTACTATATTAAAATTTATAGTAAATTTCAAAAGTTTAAAAGAAGTCAGAATATGATGTTCTATGGGTTGTGGGAGATAAAGGCTGGAAAAATAGGTGGCAAGTTAATGGAGTGGAAGGATAGGAGTGGTGTAAGGGTAAGGGAATAGTGCATTACATTTATCTTAAATGATGTGCAACTGCTGTGAACAATTTCTGAGATTTTATTTGTTTTCATTACAAATTGTCCTACCAAACAGTAGATGTTTTTCCATTGGTGTGAAGATGTCATTGTTCCCAAGGTCTAATTTTATTTGACATGCACTAATGAGAGCTGTGAATTATATTACACAAAAATTGTTTTGATATGAAAAATCATCTTCATTTTATGTTTTGTTAATATACATTCTGATTATTATGCATTTATGTATTATGTTTTAATTTGGCATACAGAACTTAGCAAGTTGGAGGAATTTACACATACACACACACACACACACATACCACAGACACTACATTTTTTTAATATAGCAGACAACCAGACACTTCCCAATACATCCAGCCCCTTTAATCTTACAAATATGTTTGCTTGTGTAGAAAAACACTTCTATCTTGCTTTATCAGATTTTTGTAAACAACTGTCAAACCCATGTAACCAAATGCCTAATGCCTACATGTTCCAACTCACTGTATCAATGTGCAATGAAAGACTAGAATGATTTCCAATTAATTTCTGAAGAAAGCTGACTGATTCAAGTAAAATATACTGCTGAATTCTTTGAATCTAAATAAAAATAAGGATATGACCTCAAACTTGGGAGCCTGCTAGAGATTATATATTTTGCTATATAATCTTGGATCAAGTCATATTCTGACCTAGAATCACAGAGAGAAAGAGAGAGAAAGAGAGAGAGAGAGAGAGAAATAGAGAGAGATGAATATGTATGATTCAGTTCCAAGGCAAAGAGCTAAATCTTACCACTTGCATCTTGTATTGTGTTTCCTCCCTCTACTGGCCAAGTGCTATATGAACATATATATATATATATATATATATATATATATGTAAATGTTTTATAAGCAGTAAAATAAGAAAAAATAATGTTTTTCTCTATGCTGTGTAATTAATCTCTAAGATTGGAATTGCCAATTGATATTTTAGATATTTTCTCAACTTTAATGCCCTTCAAGCATTTCCTATACTCTCTTCTAAAAAAATTAACATTCTGCCCTTCGGAAAGATTTATATTAGCATTGTCTACCTTGTTGTGATTGGAAGCCAATGTGCCCCACTCTGAGAAGAGTTGATCCAATTTCAAAAACATTTATTGAGTCCACATGTGTCAGGGTCTCAACAGGTTTCTGAGCACAAAAAAAAATGAATAAACTAATGGCCTTGTCTATCCTCAGGAACTCATAGTCTAGCAGAGAAAAGAAATGCATAAACAGTTAAAAATCCAACACAGATGCTGCAAAAGAGGATTGTATACACTGCCAAGCAATTGCAGAACAAGAGAATTTGTAGCCTGGAGAGTCAGGAAGAACAAGGAAACAAAATGACAATTCTGTTCTGAAGTGGAAAGGATGTGGCCCAGGTGCCAGAGGCTCACGTCTGTATTCCTCGATACACAGGAGGCTAAGACTTGACGATCACAGTTCAAAAAGCCAAATCCTGGTTAAGTCTGTGAGATTCTTACCATCAATTAACCACCAAATAGTCAGGAATGGAGCTGTAGATCAAGTGATAGAGTGCTAGCCTTGAGCTAGAAAGCTCAGGGATGATGTGTAGGCCCTTGGTCCAAGCTCCAGGACTGGCACCAAGTAAATATATAGACAGATGATTGATAGACAGACAGACAGACAGACAGACAGACAGACAGACAGACAGACAGACAGACAGACAGACAGACAGACAGACAGATAGATAGATAGATAGATAGATAGATAGATAGATAGATAGATAGATAGATAGATAATAAAATTTGAGGTGATAATTACTGGGCCTATGACACGGAATACCTGGGAAAATGGCTAGAACCAAAGTAGGTTTGGACCAAAAATTGAATGTCCAAGATAAATATTCTAAGATTCCTTACATAAAATAACATACCACAATTATCTTAGTACATATGCTTGATTATGTTCATTGTGAAAGGAATTTACAGCATTATCAAGCAAAAGGGGCAGGGTGTTTTATGAGAAGCTCTTTCTTGAGCCTCTACTAATTATGCCAGGCAGTAAGGTGACACCCAATTCAACTTTCAGTGTGAGATGCAGGTCTAAGCTCTTTCTTCTTAGTTTATTTTCATTTATTCTTTTGAAACTGAAGAAAAGAAATTCATGTCCCTTTCAAAATATGAGTATGGGGAACTGAGGATGGTTTCTTGGAGTAATTTCATGAACACCTAAAGTAAAAAGGAAGTATTTGTAAAATGGAAAATACATTATTTTTAATGTTCCTGAGGACAATTTCAGATTGGTCCATAGCTAATTATTGTGCTTCAGATAGAGAATTTTGATCTGTTTTAGAATTATTACCTTGTATTCTGCGTTATATTAAAAATCTGCTGAGCACTGGCCGCTCATCACCTGTAATTTTAGCTACTTAGGAAGCTGAGGATCATGGTTCAAAGCCTGTTCAGGAACAAAAGTCTGTAAGACTCTTATCTCCAACCACCAGAAAGCCAGAAGTGGAGATGTAGCTCAAGTAAGTGGTAGAGTGTTAGCCTTCAGTAAAAAAAACAAACAACAACAACAACATAAAACCCAGCTCAGGTCCAGGCCCTGAGTTCAAGCTCCCAAATGGGCAAAGATAGATAGATAGATAGATAGATAGATAGATAGATAGATAGATAGATAGATAGATAGATAGATAGATAGACAGACAGATAATCTGTAACATCCAGGGAGAAATAAGGCCAAGTATCTAAGCAGTTGTTAAATTTACATTCTATTCTACTTCTACACATAAACTCAATGATTTCCTAAGTAAGTCTTCACAAAATATTTTTGACTTGTAGCTTTATTCAATAGTAGAGAGCATTTTCTTTAGTCTCAAGCAACTTGATGATCTTAGTTATAAAACAAAGGGTTTGAGCATTAGATCATCTCTGCGCCAGACTCCAGTTTGAAACTCTCACAGTCAGTTCCCATGCCTGTGACTGGAAAGAAAGGCCTTTGGATCCCATCACTCAGTACATAGCCTACTTAAAATAGGCCCACAATGTGCACACTCAAATATGCCCAGAATGTGCACAGGACTACAAAAGAAAGCCCACAGACCACAACCTGTTAAATAAAATAGGCCTTGCTACCTTATCAATGTTTCACAATGACACAAGGTTCTGAAGGGGTAAAGGCATTAAAATCTAAAATATTTCAAATGGTAGGACTTTATTGTTGGGCCATGTCTGTGTTTTGGGTTTTTCTGGCAATTCTTGAATAATATAGAATTTTGTTCAAAAAGTACTAGCCCTAAACATCTGCCCTTTTAAAGATATGGGGGCTACAGGAAAGTGTCCCTCCTACCTTCAAGGCAAGATTCATACATCGTATTCCTTTCCTAGTCTCGACAGTGCCCTGAGGCATGGCATGGCCTGGTGGTGATATTTGTCTTGAGTTGAAGTTGAAAATGTAAATAGAAAATCAGTACATATTTATTTAGAAGTAAATTTTCTTTTTTACCTTCCTATCAGCAAAATGAATGATGTTGTTTCAATAATCAGGATTTTCACATAATTTGTATTCTAACAAGACTAATAATATAAAGGATAAAAGTGTGCATTAAAGTCTATAGCGTTTAAGTACTTTCAGCAATAAGGAATAGTAAAGGAGTTCAAGATTAGAAGCTTTATTCAAAAGTTTTCCTCTCTGCAACTCAAAAATTGCTATTAAAGTAAAAAAGCACCCCACAAATGAAAATTAATGAATATAAACAAGATAAATAAAATATTAATGAGAGTAGGATTTTTATTATAATATTTGAAATACTGACTTGCTTTGCTCATTTGTATATAATGTAATGTTTTGAAAGATTATATGTTATATATCCAGTTATATATAAATGGATTGTAATAACTGATTTTATATATAAATATATATATGGAGAAGTAATCATTACCTCACTTAATTTTTTCCATGGTGAGAACATTTACAACCCCATCTCTTAGCATTTTTAGTGGACAAGACACTATTAAGGATAGTTCCTGTGCTATGGCCTACAGTAGACACCAGAACTCACTCATCCTGTCTAACTGACACTGTGCCATCTAACCAGCATCCCCAGCCCTCTGCCTTCAATTCCTGAGACCCAACATTCCAGACTTTGGGCATTCTACACATCATTGAGACTGGGCTGTGCCTTTCTGTCTGTGCCTGCTTATTTCACCTGGTATGTTTTCCAGTTTTATTCATATCATTGCAAATGACATGATCTGCTTTGTACTTAAGGCTACCCAGTATTCCATCTCACAAGGATGCCATTTTTCTTTATTCACTCGTCTATGGACATTAACATGGATAGATATCTTGGCTATGGTGAATAATTCTGTGATGCACACCAATGTTTGAATGGCTGTTTCTGGTAACTCCTCTCCTTTGCTTTTAAGATAGATCCAGAAAGTGCAATCGCTGAACCTTGCTATTCTATTTTTAATATTTTAAGGAACTTGTTCACTGTTCACAGTCATAGCTGCTTTACTAATTTACATTCCCACGAATAGGGTAAAAAGCCCCTTTTCTCTAGTCTTATTGTCATTTTAAATAGAAACAAGACTTACCACTCATTCTAGTGTTCAATGTTCATTTAATTGACGATTGAAAAATCATTATTAGGCTTATGCTTAATATTTAAAATATAATTTATTTAACATTGAAAATCCTCTTCTCAGCCTTGCTTATAACTATCAGGAATAGGACTCTAATACAGGAGTATTCACAACCACCTTACAGTTACATTGTCCCTCATCACCCCTCCAGAGAATGAGAAAAAGAATGCCTGGAACTATTAGGAAATAATATTTTGTTAAACAAGAATCTATTGCATTTGTGCAGACTGAGAGAAGGCATTTGACAGTTTAATTAATTTGATTTTTTTAAGGTAAGCACTTTTATGCTCCAAGGTAATCAGCAGTACAACCTATAAACTTTCATGACATTTGGATGTATTTGGCTCTTTTTCCCCCCAGTTATTATTCCTGAATGGTGTTCTTTGTAAAAAATTAATATTTGGAATTACAGATGGGGCTATACTGGCCTTGAGCAGAAGATTCCAGTGACCTATGCCCCCATGTGTCTTTATGAAAATTTTGGGAACCTGTATCTTCAGTGTTGGGTTCTCTAAAACATATGACTCAATCAGACATTTCTAGCCAAATGAAGATTGAATTCCCAACAGTCTGGGGAGTGGGGAGTAATATTGACTGCTACACTATGCATCCTGGACAGTATAGATACCTTTCCCTCCATCCACCAATGAATACCTGAGGCTTTTGTTGTTGTTTTGTTTTTGGTTTTGATTTTGTCAGTCGTGGGGCTTGAACTCTGTGCCTGAGCACTGTTCCTCACCTCTTCAGCTCAAGGCTAACGCTCTACCACTTGAGACACAGCGCCACTTCTGGCTTTTTTTTCTGCTTATGTGGTGCTGAGGAATTGAACCCATGCATGCAAGGCAAGTGCTCTACCACTGAGCCACCTTCCCAGCTCCATACTTGAGATTTTTTTTAAAAATTGTTTCATCTTACTTTTAAATTATCTTTAACTAGTTAGTTATTTTAGCATACTCCCTACCTCTGGTCCTCAGCTCCACCCAGACCTGAGATCCTCTCTGTCATAGAGCTCCTGCCATATAGCTGATCACTCCCTCTCTCTACCCAGACCTACCTGTGCATGCACCTACTTCACATCTAGCTCCAGATCTACCTAACACCTGGATAGGGCAGACGCCATGACCCCTCTAATAGTAAACCTTATAATAATCTTTCTCCTCTGTGTGCCTGCCTGCCTGCCTGCCTCTGTGTGGTCCACTGGGGTGGTCGTGAAGGATTCTAACAAGTTATACAAAAGAGTTTCAATTCAATATGTCATTTCTGAGTATACTGTATCTTGATCAATATCACCCAATGTCTGAGATTCATTTTAAATAGTTTCTCATGACAGCTTCTCCAGCCCGGTCCTCTTTATTCAATTCATAGCTGGGTGGGAAACATATATTTGGGAAGATAAGGACAGAGTGTAAAGTGTAGAATGCCATAGGATGATGGATGTCTTTTACTGCGGCATATTTTTATTCATATTTTATAAACTATTTGTGGTGTTGAAAATGTATGCTCTTGTGAGTTAGAATGGCTTGTAAATAAGTTTGTTTTGTGAATGGGTCATTTTAGAACAGTGAGATTTCTCTGAGACTGGAGGTAGTCAGTGAAAATTTTTGTAAAGGTAATTTTTTTAATTAAGTTGGGAGATTAGACCAAGCATGGGGTGCACACTTGTGGTCACAGATATTTAAGCTCCGGGGATAGGAGGATCTCAGATTGAGGTCAACACAGGCAGAATTAACGAGAAACCTTAAATAAAAAATCAAACTAAAAGGAAAAGTATAGCATGATTGAAGTGCTAGAGTGCTTAACAAACCAACAGTAGAAAGAGAAAGAGAGAGAGCAAAAGAAAGAGAATTTTAAAAATGAATAGAGATACTGCTCAGCGATACTGGGCATGGTGACACATATACAATCCCACTTATTCAGGAAATATGGATTGAGAGAATCATTGGTTGATGCTAGCCCAGGCAAAAAGTTAGTGACATCACCACTTCAACACAGTTAGATGTGGTAGATTATACCTGTAGTCATAGCTACATGAGATATATAAGTAGGACGATGGTGGTTCAAGGCTGGACCTGGGGTGGAAAAATGAAAGCCTCTAAATGATTAAAACTACAGCAAAAATGTCTGGGCTCATGATTCAAGTGTCAGAGTGCCTGCCTGACAAATATGAGGCTCTGAGTTCAAACCCAGAATTTCCATAAACAAACAAAACAAAAAACAGAGGACACCAAAGAGAGAAAGTAAACATTCAGAGGAATTAGTACCCATGATCTGACCAGTCCATCAGAGCGGAAAACCCACCAAGATTAAGGAGAACATGATGTTTGGGGTAGGAGATTGGAATGCTAATGAACACATTTTTCACCCATATAAGCGGAAAGTTGTATGATTTGTGGCAGAAGCTGCTAGATTTAGAAGTTAGATTCTACAGGAGTTGATTTGTAGCTCAAGGTTGAGCTGGTGACTAACAGTACTGAAGTTATTTTTTAACAATTGAGTTTGGAGACTTAAGAAAATATACAATCCTGACTTGTTATCACTTTGCCTTTCAAGCATTTCTCCATTAGGAAGTATGAGTCAATATGATATATAAAAATATATATGAAACATATATATAAAGTTATATATAACTTATAAATGTATAAATCAATGTATTGATGAACACAGTCACACATATATTCATATATATATTCATATATATGTATGAATATATGTGTGTGTGTGTACTCATATATATAGGAGCAGTGGTCCTGGGTCCTGAAGCTTGAACTGAGCGCCTGGGCACTGTCCTTATGCATTTTGTTGAAGGCTGGCACTCTACTACTTGAACTACAGCTCCACTTCCAGCTTTTTGGTGGTTAATTAGAGATAAGAGTGTAACACATGTGGGTGCCAGCAGCTCACACCTGAAATCTCAGCTACTCAGGAGGCTGAGATCTGAGGATTGTGGTTCAAAGCCAGCCAGGGCAGGAAAATCCATGAGACTATCTCCAATTAACCACCAGTAGCGCCACTGTGCCACTGTGTCTCAAGTATAGGGCACTAGCTTTGAGCTGAAGAGCTCAGGGACAGGGCCCAGAGTTCAAGCCCCACATCAGCCTAAATAAATAAATAAAGAGCGTCACACATACTTTCCTGCCTTGGCTGGCTTTGAAATGTGATCCTCAGATCTTAGTCTTGTGAGTAGTTAGGATTAGAGGTGTAAGCTACCAGTGTCCAGCTTAAATATATTATTTTTGTAAGTTTTGCTCTAATTGTTCATTTTTGGGGAGTAGGAAACATTGTTTGTTGTGTTTTTACATTTTCTATTTACTTTTATTTTATGTATTGGCTACATACCCACTACGTGGCCCAAGTTGGCCTTGAGCTCAAAACTTTCCTGTCTAGGCCTCCCATCTACTGGAATTACAGGTACACACTATCATGCCAAATTTAACCAGTTATTTCAATTGTGTTTTGATATAAATAAACACAATTATTTACAAAATTGTTCACTTTCACTGTCATAACTGAAAAAAAATCTAACTCCAAACTTGAGCGATCTCTAAATCTTAAGTATCTGATAAGAATTGTACTTTCCTTCACTCTTGGCTTTAAAGTAATTTGTATTTGTTGTTTACCAATAGCTATAAATCTCAGGGTGCAGAAAATACTCTGCCATGGATTTGTGAAATCTAGTTAAGATTTTCTCCTTGAATATGGGAAGTAGCGGAAAGGATGTTTATGAGGAAATTGAGAAGGGAAATTTTGATAAAGCATCAGAGCTGGTTGAGATCTTTGTAGAGATGCCTGATATCCTGCATAATGAAAGACAAGATAAAGAAGATAAATAACTTGGCAAAATATTATTTCATCAGGAATTCAGTGACAGTTTGATAAACAAACATTGAGGCTCCAGTAGTTTATAAAGCAATGTGAGCCTCAGTAAAAACTTCAGGGGCTTGCTGTGGCTTGCTTTTCAGGGCAGTGGGGCTTGTTGTAAACTGAATTGAAGATGATATTGATGGTTAAGGATAAAGAGAGTTTGAGCATGATGGGTAAGAGTATTTACTCACTTACTCTCCTCCTCTTGTTGTAGTCTCTGCCCCATGTTACCTTTTGTTCATGGAGCAGACTGCCCAGAAATACCATGAATATTCCAGCCTCCTTTTTTCCTCCCACCCCATATGGTCATTGTTAAATAGTTCCCCAATGTATTGATATGACTTTTATTTTTTTTGATCATCAACAACGTAGTAGACACACAAAGATGACTCTTTGCCCCTGAGCCTAACAGAACAATATTCTCATTCTCATTTATTGAAACAAAATACAAAAGAATGTAAATGGAGAGAAGAAAAAAAATCAGAGATGAGACTGAATGGTGCCTGCCATCTCAAGACCATAACTGGTGTGCTGATTGATGACGTAGATCTCCTTGGAATGACCTAGAATTATTCAGTGGGTCTCTAGCATCGAAGAATAAATTACTAAACATGACCAGAGAAGCTTTCTAGCTGGAGAGTCTTCCTACTGAGTATAAAGCCCTAAGGTTAAACTCCAGTATAGCCAGAACAATAAAATGAAAAGAAATGCTCTTCTGGGTCTAACCAGGCAGGCCTGATCTTCTACCATGCACAAAAGTACTTCCAACTCTTAACTCAGCAGCCCTCCTCCAGTGACATGGCAGCTATAGTTGATTTCTCACATATTCCACATCTTTATGTCCTTCAAGCACCCTTCCCTTCTTTGTACAAACTCCTGGCGACCCACTTTAGATTATCTTCTTTCTTTCTTTATTTTTTTTGTCTGTCATGGGGCTTGAACTCTGGGCCTGGGCATTGACCCTCAGCTCTTCAGCTCAAGGCAAGTACTCTACCACTTAAGCCATAGCACCACTTCTGGTTTCTGGTGGTTTATTGGAGATAAGAGTCTCACAGACTTTCCTGCCCCGGCTGGCTTTGAACCATGATCCTCAGAGCTCAGCCTCCCAAGAAGCTAGGATTACAGGGGTGAGCCACCCGTGCCTAGCTAGTTTATCTTCTTGAACCCTCCTTTGGTCTCCCCTTAACTGCTGAGAAAGATGGATTCCAGACTGACCTGTCACATCCAAAGCAAATCTTTACCTTCTATACATCTTACTTTTCCACTATGCATGTATCTCAGTTATTCTAAAGTGTTTCCAGAATTTGGGACAACGGAGAACACATCGCACCCTTCTTACAAGGATGCAGTAATAATACACTAATTCATGAAGAAATAAAGGATATATCTTGGTGTTTGACACTGGTGATTACTTCTGATTTATAATGCATCATTGTTTACATGATGTGTTTTTGTTGGGACACTACATAATTGTTATAGTTTATGCTGTTTTTCAATAGTGATTTTTCAGTTTAGCTATAATTTTCATGTCTAATAGTTTGTGTCATCTATGAACTGTTGACAGGCATATCTAACTTAATGTGGCAAAATAAAAATATAATAAACCTAGTATGCAATTGGGCTATCAGGACATGAATGAAGTCTTATGCTGAGGTGTACTTCAGGAAAACCTTAGAGGTAAGAATATATAAGAAATAAAATCTGTGGTAGAAGACCAAAAAATCAGCACGACATCACACATACTGATTTTCAATCTTGTCTTCACAAGTAAAATATAGGGGGCTTGCATGGAATTATCTGCCAACCTTCTTAATCCTTCTTGTGATAAAAAATAAACTACAAGCCTTTATGGGAAACAACTAATAAACATCCAATGGAGACATTGCAGTGACCCCTGATAGATTATCACTCAGAGTCCAGTTAAGTGATAGAAATCATACCAGTGATTGATAGACAATTTAATATGTAAGTCCTACTATAAAAATAATTAACTAGAGGCCATACTATTAAGCAGGCAGCTGATAGAGATAAACAAGGTAAATAAGCAGAATTCTAGCCCTCTCTAGGTTATTAGGGAATAAAGGGGAGAGGTGGAAGTCGCCAGAAAGTGATTAAGTTCAAGAAGGGGCCTCACAGGAGTGGACCCTAGCCGTCCTTGCATTCTTCTGCTGTGACGTGAAGAACTGAGACAGCTAGGGTTCAGGGTGCTGCTGCGATGACAGTGACAAGTGGGAAAGCAGGCAGGAAGTGGGGAAAAATGGAGTCCTTTCTCTCTTCTTTCCAGACTCTCTCTACCGCCCTCTACTGGTGGTTTCTATGGAAAAACAAGAACAGTGTTTGCAGAGTCCAAAGCCCAGCATGAGTAGAATTTGAGGCTGAGAGTAAATAGTCTTAAGGATCAGCATGGATGATGGCTGGCAAGGGATAGACGGGGTATGAGTGAATAGATGTTAATATTCTTCACAGATTTTGAACACTGCAGACTGTCAGTGCCCAGATGCTACCTAGGGCGCTGCCCTAATCAGTCTACAGCCAACAGCTCAGCCCTGTTCTCTGCAACTCAGGCCTGGACCAGCAGTAAGTAAACCATAGAACCCTCCTAGTCAGCTCGCCCGACACTGCTAGTTGCAACATAAACCAGGCACTTCTTGTTGGGGATGGTCAATGAATAATTCAGGCTAGTACAGTGGCAATTTGAAAGTGGTTGGACGGAAAAAGTCAGCCAGAATTTTTTGCTTTTGTTTTTCTCTTTAACTTGGCATTCTGTGTTGTCTGAATTACACAGAGCAAAGCAGAAATCATTCGTGAGTGTGTTCTTGGCCTGTAGAAACATTAAAAAACATCCTCTTATAATCATAGAAATGAGAAGGCATGAAACTTCAGTCTCTAAGAAAGATTTAAAACTCTACTCCAGCAAAATCAGTTAATAGAAGGCCAATCCACAAACAAGAAAACGAGGAAGGCTTTTAATCTCCTCATGATAGAATCACTTTTAAAAAGGCACTATTATTTTCCCACCTTTGTGGAGGCTTTTTTTATTGTAGAGTCAGGAGTCACGCAGCTAAGAATAAAATCAATACTTGCCTTACAAGACAACTTAAGTTTAAGTAGTGCTAATGCCTTCACAAGGCTTCTGGAAGCTAGTTATAACTGTCTGTTAGTCATGAAAATAAATATAGGCTCACTATCATTGAGACTGGAAGAAAGCATAATAAACCCAAAGAAACTAGATAAATGGCCTGGCACCAATGGTTCACACCTGCCATCCTTGCTGCTCAGGAGCCTGAGATCTGAGAATTTTGGTTTGAAGCCAGCCCTCGTAGGAAAGTCCATGAGACTTATCTCCAATGAACCACCAAAAAGACCAGATGTAGAGCTGTGGCTCAAGTGGTAGAACACTAGCCTTGAGCAAAATACCACAGCGACAGCACTCAGGCCCTGAATTCAAGCCCCAGGATCGACACAAGCCAACAAATAAAAAAATAAATTGGATAAATATCATCACACCATTGTTTAGAAACCATTGGTAGAAGGCTCATCTTGGTTTTCCAGTTTCATTCCATTAAATTCCTAAAGTCTTGTATAAACTAACACACTGGATTATTAAATGGCACTGAGATAAAAACACAAAATGCCCTTGCCGTTACCTTGACCAGGTAGTTTTTCTCTCTTTCTTCTTCCAGCCTGGTGAATTTCTTGTAAGCTTTCAGTTACAACTTTCCTTCCAGAGGAAGGAGAGATTGTCCTCCATGAAGTTTGACAACCTGTTCTCCAATTTCCTTCCTTAATTTCAACTAAGACCCATGAGGCACTTGTTTCTTTATAATTGGTTATATTCTTCAACTATTAGACGTCATCCATAGAAAGATACCACGTTCCTGAACTCTGTTTACCACTGTGGAATAGAAATGCTGCACATTAAACTGCCATGCCTTTGGTTTTATGAAGCATCTCAATGCCAAAGGTAATTGAGCAGAAAATGTAAAATTATGTACTTATTATTTCTTCTTATTTATTTTGTGCCGGGGCTTAAAAACAGGCTCCATTCCCTTTGTGTCTCTGTCTCCCTCTCTCCCTCCTCCCCATTCACTTAAGGCTAGTGCTCTACTACTTGAGCCACAACTCCACTTTGGGCTTTTTGCTGGTTAATTGGAGATAAGAATCTCACAGACTTTTCTGCCTGGGCTAACTTCAAATAGTAATCCTCAGATCACAAACTTCTGAGTAGCTAGAATTACAGGTGTGAGCCACTAGTGCCTGGTAAAGGGATAGTTTAGAACTATTCAACATTATATTTTATTTTATTTATTTTTATTGTGAAAATACCATACAGAGAGGTTACAATTACATGGGCAAAGGAATGAGTGCATTTCTTATCAAGAATTGTTGTCTCCTCCTTTGTTTCCCCTTACCCTCCCCACCCCCTCACCAAAGTTGTGAAGTTTATTTTTCGACATACCATCTTGTACATCTCATTGTTGCAATGGGTCCACCTGTATCCCTATTTAAACAATTTGTTTTTTCCCTTCCCCTCCACAAATTATAACAACATCAAATACAGTGAAAACAGGGGTTATACCATGGTGGTACATAAAAAGCAACAAAGAAATCATCTTATAAATATGTTAGAAGCATAGCAAGAAAGAAAAAAAAACATTTGAGTCCTTATCTTGGGGTTCATTTCGCTTGATTACATCAACTTATCTGACCATTTTTGCTTGTCTCAGACATATACTAGTTATTGCAAATAAGGGAAACCAGGGAGCCTATGTTTCTTTGGGCCTGGCTTACTTCACTTAATATCATTTTTTCCAAGTCTTTCCTAACAAATCGGGCAAGGTCATTCTTTCTGATGGAGGTATAGAATTCCATTGTGTATATATACCACTTTTTCTCGATCCATTCATCTACTGAGGCACATCTGGGTTGGTCCCATATCTTACTTATGGTAAATAATGCTGCAATAAACATAGTTGTACTGGTAGCTTTAGTGTGGTCTTGGTTGTAAACATTTGGATAAATGCCCAAAAGTGGGATTGCTGGGTCATAGGGGAGCTCTATGTGAAGTCTTTTGAGGAACCTCTATACTACTTTCCAAAGTGGTTGAACAAGTTTACACTCCCACCAACATTATATTTTACATGTCTCTGTCTACCTTACTAAATCAACAACTCCTGAGCTACACAGTGGCAGAAACCATAGCTTAGTCGTACTGGATTCCTAATGTCAAGAGTACTATTGGACAGATAGCAAAGTCCTCAGTAAATACTTGTCAAAGTGTGCCCCCAAAGCTTAAATAGTCAGGAAGACTGAATCATTGGCCTTGATTTTCTTCTGTGATCACAACCAACAATATGTATGGTGCCAATAAAAAAGAGAATTCTAAGACTCAATCTTTCTGTGATCACAACCAACAATATGTATAGTGCCAATAAGAAAGAGAATTCTAAGACTCACACTTTCACAAATTGCCTGTGCTTTTTCATTTTTCAGAGAAATGGGAAGGCCTAGGTTCTCAAATTAGTATTGTCTATTTGCTGTAGTCTAGAAAAACTCCACATTTAAGAAATTGTTTCCTTTTCCTACAATATACAAGACAGAGTTCTAGCTTTCCAAGAAATAACATTTCTATCTGGGTGCAGGTGACTCACTCCTGTAATCCTAGCTAATCAGGAGGCTGAGATCTGGGGATCATGGTTCAAAGCCAGCCAGGGAATAAAAGTCCCTATGAGACTCTTATCTCCAATTAACCACTCAAAAACAGGAAGTGGAGCTGTGGCTCAAAGTGGTAGAGCACTAGCATTGAGCAAAAAGCTCAGGGACAGCACCCAGGCGCTGAGTTCAAGCCCCATGACTGAGTGCCCCCCCCCAAAAAAAATTCTGTCCTTTTCTTTGTTGTGCTCCAATATTTTCTGTTAAATTGCTTCCACTTTACATTCTTGCCATTTGCAACTCCTATTTACCAGTTTCAGTGCACCTTAGTGGGACATTTGCTTGGGCCCAGTCTTTTCATTCAATCTTCTCTCACCTTTCCTCTCTATCCCTGGGTTCCTCAAGCTTCTGGGTGTACCCTGGTTTCCTTCATATTAGTTTTCCAGCTTGACCTGGGAACCAAGTGCATACCAATCCCTTAGTACACATCAGTCTAAAATGGTGCATCTTTCCCCCCAGCCTGAACCCTCATATTGCTATTTCCTGTATCTGTTTGAACTCTACGGGCTCTCAGTGATACAGGGAGTGTTCTTTCAAATCAAATGATTCCTCTGTACACCATGTCTCTTCCCTCATTTCTCCCATATATCTGTGCTTTTCACTTAAAAAGAAACCTTATTCTTTACAGATATAACTGAGCAATTGAAATAGAAGTGCTTTTCACAGACATGTGATCAGCTTGAAATATTGTTTCAGCAGCTGTGTATTTTGTTTCCCCTCTCATCTAACAGCAAAAATACCCTGTTGCTTACCGCTGGCAGTCCTTTGTATCTACTGAGATCTCTGTGGTTGGGGAATGGGCTCAGAAGATGTCTCTCAGGGTGATGCACCTGTCGGCATCACAAGGAATAATGGTTTGCATTTGATGACACTTCAAACTTTTTCTAAGTAGTGTCACAGTTTTTATTTTCACCTCCTTCTTCTGTGACCATAACTTATAATCTCACCAGTGCCTTTCTAGTCATTCATTCTTGTCTTTTCTAGCAGTCATTTCATTTCTGAATAACATTCATATAGTTTTTTTTACTCACTGTGATTCTGTATAATCAAACTAGCAATTTAGAGAAATTTTTTCAGGTGAACTACATTTCTTTCAAAACATCTTACATTATCCTACCTTTAAAAATTCTATTTAATCTTCAGAAGTTGAATCACTGCCAACATGTCTTTCAGAGTTATCCCCAGTAATTTTATAATCATAGTTCTACTAATATGATTATCAGGTAAACACTCTCTGACTTCTTTTGCTTAATTCTTCTCCTGACAAGGTACTGTCATCATCCTTTGGATAATTATTGTTTCTTTCTCTGCTGTCTTCCCTTCAGAACCTGTTTCTGTTCACCTCTCCCCAACCTAAGTCCAACATTTTTCTTATTAAACCTTTTGGAATCAATAGTTTGACTATATGCTAAGCCTTTTGAACACTCCATATTTCCTATACTTTGTTTTCCCTATTTCTTGGTTATGAACTGTTCCTCTCTTTCACAGGCATAATTCCAAACATGTCTTCAGGATTCCCATTCCCTATTATACACACTCCATATAATTTTCTCCCCTGGAGGCTAGTAACCTAGGACTATGATTATTATTCATCCATTTGGTTAAGTCCTATGGCCAATGGGATATGGTAGATGTAACTAAAGTCTAATGAAATGAAATGATAGCTAGGTGGACTGAAGAAGGTAATCCCACAAGAGAAGCAAGCTGCAGCCCTATGAGATCTTTAGCTGGGAGCACATGAAGACACATGGCTATGCTGTGGAAAGCACCAGAGGGCAGAAAAGCCAGCAACATCAGAGAGCAAGGAATGAGCCAGCAACTCTACGCCTCAGTCCTACAAACACAAAGAACTATTTTATTTCCACCAGCAACATTTCTGTCAATCACCAATAAGCTGGGAAAAGAAGCCTGAGCTCCATTTGAAAACTTAGTTTGGCTCTACACCTTGACTTTAACCTAGGAGACCAACAGTCCCAAACCCATCTGCATTACACCATGACTTCTGAACCACAGAATCTTTTCAAATTGGAATCATTGCAAGTAGGAAACAAGACAAAATAGTGTTCTCTTCTCCTTTTTGGTGTTTGGCTATCCTTTGACCATAATTCCCAGTGATCTTAACTGAAATTTCTTGAGGATAAAATGCCTCAAGCAGTACCAACATTCCAACTGTACTTTGGACTAAATCCTCTACATTGATCCTGTTACTTTATGATGTGACTCAGTATATTTTTCTTTTCACCTCTGGGAGGCTTCTTGTTTTGTATTGCGATTCACAAAGTAATAAAGTTAATCCATTTCACTCACAGTCTTCCTCTCAATAGTACCTTTCTATAGCCCATTTCTTTTTTTTGGGGGGGGGGTCCAGTCGTGGGCCTGAACTCTGGGCCTGGGCATTGTCCCTCAGCTCTTCAGCTCAGGGCTAGCGCTCTACCATTTGAGCCACAGCACCACTTCCGGCTTTTTTTTAATTTTTGCTTTATGTGGTGCTGAGGAATTGAACCCAGGGCCTCAGGCATGCAAGGCAAGCGCTCTACCACTGAGCTACCTTCCCAGCCCTCTATAGCCCATTTCTTATTCATCATTGAAGTTGTATTGACCAGGCTGACTGTTGTTATGACATGATTCCAGATGCATCTATGGAATTGATTGACTCATCCATTTACTCTTTATTTTTCTCATTTTAATTTTTTGACTGTTGGCTAGAATACCATCCCCAAATATCAGGTAGTCTCCTGAGCATTATGGCTACAAAGATAAATAAGACCAAGTTTTGTTCCAATATCTTCCTCTTATAGTCGACAAAGGGTGGTTTTCAGATTCAAAGACATTATGAAGTAGGGCTTTTATAATTATGCAAGTTAAAATCATTACTATTAAGAATAGGATATACATACGACTCCACATAAATAAACAAAGAAGAGAACAAAAATATCAAACCAGTTTAAAAGACAAAATAAGAAAGAGTTTAGAGTTTAGACCTGCTGAGGAATCTTAGCTTCCAAAATATCATCTGGTGCTTTTTCTTTATCTTGAGCATCATTCACTTTTGTGCCTTAAATGATTATTCACAGATTATGTATTAAATGAATAAGGATGGTAGGAAGACACAGCTAGGTAGGGATATAATGTTGACCGCTAAATATGCCCTCTATTTTCTTCATGCAGATCACATTTTTATTACCATGTCTCAAAGGTAAATATTGGAATACTTTGCTTTTTCCAGAGGGACGAATGTGACATGTATACAGTGGTTCTATTGCTAACCAAAGGCCTACAATTGGCATGGTAGTGACAGGCCTTCTTGTCATTTTCTGTCAAGAACTATCTTTTTGGCCTGTAGTATTTTGTGTAGCACAAGGTGTGTAAACTACCCATAGCCTTAGGCTATTTGATAAGGCCAAAAGTTGATAGAATTTGTATCAGTGACTTGGGGTAAGAAGCACTCCAGTGTAAACAGAAAACAAATACATTTCATAGAAAGTGTGAATTTTCCATGGAAATGAGACAAAAGAATTCCTAAGAGAACTTATTTTCCTTGTCTATTTATTTCTGCCCTGTAGGAAGATGGTAATGGGAAATATTTTAATAGCATCGGAGGCTTTCACAAAGACAGTGCTATTTCTGAATGACAATATCATATTTTTCTTGCTAGACTCATAAACATAATCAACATCTTGCTCCCAGGATATGTGCATCATTTTGAAACCAGACTGGCTAAGATGTTGAAATGTCTTTAAGCACCACATATGCAGTTACAAGACAGTATAGCAAATTACAGATGTTTGTGCCCTGTGGGGTGGACTCATCTAACATCTGTGCAAACATGTAAAATCAGAAACTGAGTGGTCATTTCACGTGGGCTTATTTTAGTTCATTTTGAACTGCTGTAAAGATTATTTGAACTCAGGTAATTTATAAAGAACTGAAATTTATACTCCTGGAGTTTTAGAGGCCAGGAAGTGAAAGGTAAAGGCCTCAGGATTTGAAAAAGTTTTCTCGCTGTGTTCTCACAAGCCAGAAGAACAAAAGAGAACGCATTACTGGTAACTCCTTTTGTAGGACATAAGACCTTCCTAATACAAATTCCTCATGACTTGGCCTCCTAGGGTTTATTGTTCAGTGTGCTTGGAGGAAGGGTTAAAACATTCACCCTTAACATCAAGTAACCTTGTTTGTCAGAATCTCTATTTCTTTCTTAACATAATTGTGTTGTCTTTAAGTAGCTCTATAAAGAGGTGACAATTTTTTATTTACATTTAAGCACAATGCATCTTGGGGTTTGATCAAGAGTGCAATGTATCTTAATCAATTTTGTTATTCTACCCTCATCTCTTCCAACTCTACCCATTCCCTCAGTTTTCCTTGTTTCATTTCCACATATACACATTCAAGAGTATGGCTCCATCTCCATTTCCTAATTATTCAATGATGGAGTAATTCCTTCTTCTCCTTCTAACTTGTATGTGCAAGTCAACTTGGGTAATTCCAAAATCTACAAGATGTTTTTTAGACATTGATAATAGGAATTCTAGAAGAAATGGTTTCTTTTTTAAATTCTAGTTTAAGATTCATTTGACATAATCAAGCTTTATTATCAACAAGAATTTTTATAACCTCCTGAAACTAGATATAATTAAGATCTCTCTTCTCAGGGAGATCTGTTGTTAGACTCTTCATAGTGATCTTTCTAGTCTATTCCTTTAATGAAATGGGTTGTCCATTTTTCATGAACAAATAAGACTATCTTTATGGAGTTGTAATAGGAATTGAAACTCCACAAAGAAGACCACCAAATAGAATAACTTGAGAAATGAAAGTTGGGAAGAACTATCTTTATCAAAGTTGACTTACATAAATTCAAGTGTGTGTGTGTGTGTGTGTGTGTGTGTGTGTGTGTGTGTGTGTGTTGGTGCTGGGGCTTGAGCTTAGGGTCTGAGCTCTGTCCCTGAGCTTCTTTTGCTTAATGATAGCACTTCACCTCTTGAGCCACTGTACCACTTCCGGCTTTTTCTGTGATTAACTGGAGCTAAGAGTCTCATAGACTTTTCTGCCTGAACTGACTTCTAACAATGTTTTTTGGATGTCAGCTCTCTGAGTAGCCAAGATTACAGGGGTGAGCCACCAGCACCCAGTTATTTTCTTTTTTCTCTTTTTTTAAAAAAAAGAAACAAAACTAATTTTTCCTAATATATTTTCATTCCACATAACATGTTAGAGACAAGATATATAGAGGTTCTCCCCATACTCAAGCAGCTTTCCAGTAGACACCAACTTGGTATCTTATCATTCAAATCCATTCCAGAGTTATCTACTTGGAGAGACTATTAGATTCCACAGGTTGATGGCTTGGTCCCAGGAGACGGTCTCCACTTCAGACTGTGAGCCATTTCAGTACAAGGTTATATCATCTGTACTCCTCACTGACCAGCTACAGATTGGGATTCTGACAACCCCGCCCTTGGTTTAACTCATTTGCATTGCAGAACACTTATGTTACCAGTTTATTATAAAGAATATTACAGAAGATACAGATGAGCAGCTAATCGAAGGCATGTGTGAGAGAAGGCACAGAAATGAGGCGGAAAAGCAGAAATTCTACTCCCTCATTGTTCCTACCCTCTCCCAGGACTTCCTCGTGCTCAGCAACCTAGAAGCTCATTGGTTCTTGTGGAAAAGTTGTTTTTTTTTTTTTATAGAACTTCATCTTGAAGCTTTTATAGAATTTTATCTCTAGCACACGCGCACACACACACACACACACACACACACACACTATAAGTCAGTGGGTGGGGCTGATAACAGCTTCAAACTGCGGCCATGCCACTAACCCAATCTTCCTATTAGCATATACTCAGGTGTTATCAAATTGGTGTATAATCAGGTGTTACCCAAGGCACTGGTTATGAACAACAAAAGAAATTTGAAAGGAGCTCTGTGAGAGGAACTCAAAACAATTTTTAATATGTCCTGGGTTTCCTTGGTTTGCTATTGAAGAGACTTTGATATCAGGCAATACCCAGCGCATTAAGGTTTTCTATAGCCTAGTCACACACAGAAACCTGTGTCCATCCTCACATTTGGGTGATTATGTCCATATGTGTAAATCCTGGGTTACATGCTTCCCAGGAAATCTCATCTTCATTTTTCACCTACTACCTGGAAGCTGTGTCCAGGTTTATCTTCAGAACTTTCCAAGAATATTCATACTTGTCTATCTTGCTTCCTATTAAGCCTGTACAGCTGAGTGACCCACAAAAATTTCAAACACATATGCCCAAAAGCAAATGCATAACATTTGCTTCCTGTGTACTCTGTTCAATGAATAATACCATCATCCATAATGTTTTTCAAGAGAGAAATTGATGAGTAACTTAGACATGACCTCTAACCAAACAATCATCCCTGTTGATCACCAGATCTTGATAATTTTCCCTCATAATTATTCATAAATTTACCTTGTAACACCCTCATAATTCCCGCAAATATATCCTCTCATCTGAGAAGTTTATTTTGAGTTCCTTAGTAAAACTTGTCTTGGTAAAGTAGCTCTGTGATGACTATAATATGAGTAAAATATATTATTCTAAAGGCAGAACTTCCAAAAGTTCTCATCACATTAAAGGAAACCTTTAGGTATGAAGAAATGCCAAATTTGAAATTACAGTAGCACTCTTTTGAACTTAATGCTAGTGTGATGGTCTGTTTACAAAGGCACACTGTGTTTATCCTCTAGATATTAGATTTTCAGAAAGGTGGTGAAGTCTATTTAAAAGTCACATTAAGTGAGTGTTGGTGGCTCATTCCTATAATCCTACCTACTCAGGATGCTGAGATCTATGGATATTGCTACAAAGCTGGTCTGAGCAGGAAAGTTCATGAGACACTTATCTCTAATTAACCAGAAAAAAAAGGTGAACATGGGAAGGTAGAATACCAGCCTTCAGTTAAAAAGCTAAGGGACAGTGCCCAAGCCCTTAGTTCAATCCCCAGTACTGACTAACACTCTCCTCCACCCTACCCCCACAGATACATCACATTATACTGTCCTCTAAAATGCATTTCTGGTCAGGTACATATAGCACATACTTATAATTCTAGCTACTCAGCAGACTGAAATATATAGTATGAAAGTTTGAGGTCAGCCTAGGCTGAAAAGTCTGCTAGATGTCATCTCAAAATAACCAGCAAAAAAAAAGCAGGGCTAGAAATGTAGCTCAAGTGGTAGAATGCTGGTCTAGCTTGCATTAAGTCCTTCTCAATCCAAACTGTAGTATCATCAAAAGAATAAAATAAAATCAATCATATTTCTGTCCTTCAATTTTCTTAAAATGACTCTTACTTATTAGTTCTTGAAGCAAGATATTACTAGGAATTTCTTAGTCCTCTAAAACACATTTTAATCATCTCCTATCACCATAACTCAGCAATATTAGAAATTTAGATATAATTTTAATGCACCTGAACAGGTTCTTCTTCATCCGACAAAATGATTTTGAGTAATGAACAGTGTCTACTCTTCAAAGGTACTCATTTAGAAAGATTTTTACAGAAGTAGAGTATAAAACAATTAAGAGAATATCATTTTAGTAATGGTTTTACTTGGATTACTAAAACTGCCTCTTTCCTGAAGCTTCCTGGTGTGTGTTCTAGAACTATGGAATTAAGATTAGGTATAAGAAAATAAGTTTAGAGCCGGGTGCTGGTGGCTCACGCCTGTAATCCTACCTATGCAGGAGGCTGAGATCTGAGGATCGGGGTTCAAAGCCAGCCTGGGTAGGAAACTCCATGAGACTCTTCTCTCCAATAAACCACTAGAAAACCAGAAGTGGTTCTGTGGCTCAAGTGATAGAGCACTCACCTCGAGCTGAAGAGGTAAGGGACAGCGCCCAGGCCCATAGTTCAAGCCCCACGACCAACCAAAAAAAAAAAAGGAAATAAGTTTAGGAATGAAACGTCTGAATAAAAATTTTAAATTTAAGAAAATGTTTTTAAAATCAGGCAGAGACATTTTTATTATAATTTTTTGTAAAATATTGTACAGAGGGGTTACAGTTACATGAGTAGGGTAATGAGTACATTTCATAGCTAGCATTGTTACCTCCTCCTTTGTTTCCCCCCCCACCATCATTTTCCTCCCTACCTCCCCAACTCTTCCTGCCCTCTCCACCCAACATTGTAAAGTTCATTTTCAACATAGTGTCCTGTACATCTCCTTGACACAATGGGTCAGCTAGTGTCCTGTACATCTCCTTGTCACAATGGGTCAGCCTGCATCCCTATTTAAGCATTCTGTTATATCCCTTCCCCTCCCCAACTTAGAAAAATGTATATACAAGATGCAGAACACTGGCATCAAACCCAGAGAAAACAGGGGTTATACCATGGGAGAAGAACATACAAAAGAAACTAAAGAATCATGTAGTGCATTATAAATACATTAAAAACAATAGCAAGAAAGAAAATACTTGTGTCCCTGTATTGGGGTACATTTTGTTTAACATTAGCTCATATGGTTTATGCACATAGCCTTTGACCTTCTCTGCTTGTCCTAGACATGTACTAGGAATTGCAAACAATGGAAACCATGGGACCTACGTTTTTTTGGGTCTGGCTTATTCACTTAACATAATTTTTTCCAAGTCCTTACATTTCCTAACAAACAGGGCAATGTCATTCTTGCTGATAGAGGTATAGAATTCCATTGTGTGTGTGCACGCACACACACACACACACACACACACACACACACACAAACACACAATTCCTTGATCCATTCATCTACTGAGGAATATGACCTTGTTTGTGATTGTTTGAGTAAATGTCCAAAAGTAGGATTGCTGGGTCATAGGGGAGCTCTATGTGGAGTCTTTTGAGGAACCTCCATACTGCTTTCCAAAGTGGATGAACAAGTTTACACTCCCACCAACAACGCAGTAGGGTTCCCTTCTGTCCACATCCCCTCTAGCATCTGTTGTTATTAGAGTTCTTGATTATATCCATTCTACCTGGGGTGAGGTGGCATCTCAATTTTTTTTTTAATTGTGAGAATACCATAGAGAAGAGTTAGAATTACATGGGCAAGGGCTGGGAAGGTGGCTCAGTGGTAGAGTGCTTGCCTTGCATGCATGAGGCCCTGGGTTCGATTCCTCAGCACCACATAAGCAAAAAGAAAAAAGCCAGAAGTGGCACTGTGGCTCAAGTGGTAGAGTGCTAGCTTTGAGCTGAAGAGCTGAGGGACAGTGCCCAGGCTCAGAGTTCAGGCCCCACGACCGGACCCCCCCCCAAAAAAATATAAGAATTACATGGGCAAGATAATGAATACATTTCTTATCAAGCATTGTTGCCTCCTCTTAGTTTCCCCTTCCCATCCCTTCCCATACTCCCCTCCCCCGCCTCCCCCAACCCAATCCTCTCCCCCCACCAAAGTTGTAAAGTTCCTTTTTCAACATAATGACTTGTACATCTCATTGTTGCAATGGGTCCACCTGTATCCCTAGTTAAACAATTTGTTTTTGCCCTTCCCCTCCACAAATGCTCAACCTCTTTAGCCATAAAAGAAATGCAAATCAAAACAATACTGAGATACCACCTCACCCCAGTTAGAAATGGCTATAATCAAGAACTCTAATAACAACAGATGCTGGAGGGGATGTGGACAGAAGGGAACCTTACTGCATTGTTGGTGGGAGTGTAAACTTGTTCAACCACTTGGAAAGCAGTATGGAAGTTCCTCAAAAGACTCCACATAGAGCTCCCCTATGACCCAGCAATCCCACTTTTGGGCATTTACCCAAATGATCATAAACAAGACCATACTAAAGCTACCAGCACAACTATGTTCATTGCAACATTATTTACCATAGCTAAGATATGGAACCAACCCAGATGCCCCTCAGTAGATGAATGGATCAAGAAAGTGTGGTATGGGCTGGGAAGTTGGCTCAGTGGTAGAGCACTTGCCTTGCATGCCTGAGGCCCTGGGTTCGATTCCTCAGCGCCACATAAGCAAAAAAGAAAAAACCCGGAAGTGGCTCTGTGACTCAAGTGGTAGAGCGCTAGCCTTGAGCTGAACTGCTGAGGGACAGCGCCCAGGCCCATAGTTCAGGCCCCTCGACCGGAACCCAAAAAAAAAAAAAAAAAAGAAAGTGTGGTATATATACACAACGGAATTCTATGCCTCCATCAGAAAGAATGGCATTTTCCCATTTGTTAGGAAATGGAAAGACTTGGAAAAAATTTTATTAAGTGAAGTAAGCCAGGCCCAAAGAAACAGGTCCCATGCTTTCCCTTATTTGCAATAACTAGTATATGTCTGAGCCAAGCAGAAAAGGTCAGATAAGTTGATGTTAGGGAAATGAACCCCAAGATAAGTATTCAAATTTTTTCTTTCATGCAATTGTTTCTAAAATATTTATAAGATGATTTCTATTCTGTTTTGTATGTCCCTCCCCCACAGTATAACCCTTGCTTTCCATGTTGTCTTGATTGGCATTTCTTTATGGCTAGAGAAATTGAGTACTTCTTCATGTGTTTATTGGCCATTCTTATTTCCTCTTCAGAGAAGTTTCTCTCTAAGTCTTTAGTCCATATTAATCAGGAAGTTGTTTTTTGAGGATTTGTTGCTAGGGGATTTAGTTTTTTGAGTTCTAAGTGTATTTTAGATATGAAACCCTTGTCCAACATGTGGCTACTGAAGATCTTCTCCCAGTCCATGGGCTTTCTATTAATCTTGCTAGCTATGTCCTTTGCCTTGCAGAAGCTCTACAATTTCATGAAATCTCATTTGTCCAAACTTTCTTTGATTTGTTGTGCTTCTGGGTCTTTATTAAGAAAATCTTGGCCTTGTGTTAAGGGGCCCTAGAGTTTCTCCTATTCCTTCCTTTAATGTTTTCAGGGAATTTGCTTTTCTTTTGAGGTCTTTGATCCATTTGGAGTTGATTCTGGTGCAGGGTGATATATACTAGCTTTAGTTTTCTACAAGTGTTTAAACAATTTTGCCAGCACCATTTACTAAAAAGGCTGTCTTTCTTCCATTCTATTTCTTTAGCTCCCTTGTCAAAGATTAGGTGGCTATAGGTCTGTGGGTTCATTTCTGGGTTTTCAGTCTTATTCCATTGGTCCTCAGGTCTGTTCTTGTGCCAGTACCAAGCTGTTTTGATTACTATACCTTTATAGGAGAGTTTGAAATTTGGAATTGATATTCTTCCAGTGCTGTTCTTTCTACTAAGGATTATTTTTCCTATTCAGGGTCTTTTATTGTTCCATATGAATTTTTGGATTGCTTTTATTTCATTGAAGAATGAAGTTGGGATATTGATAGGTACTGCATTGAATTTGTAGATGGCCTTTGGTAGTATTGCCATTTTCACGATATTAATCTTCCCAACTCAGGAGCCTGGGAGGTTTTTCCTTTTTAATTTCCTCTTTCAGCTTTTTAAAGTTTCCGTCATATAGGTCCTTCACCTCTTTTGTTAAATTAACTCCTTAGTATTTTGTTTTTTTGTGGGGCTATTACAAAAGGGGTTGCTTTCCTAATTTCAGCAGTGCTCTTCTCATTATTGGCATACAGGAAAGCCATTGATTTCTAAGGGTTAATTTTATACCCTGCTACTTTGCCAAAGTTTCCAATCAGCTCAAGTAACTTGGGAGTGGAGTCCATGGCATTCTTTAAATACAAGATCATGTCTCTGCCAAGAGGGAGAGTTTTACTTCATCTTTCCCAGTTTGGATTCCCTTTATGTCTGCATCTTGTCTTATTACCCCAGCTAGGCATTCTAATATTAGGTTGAAGAGGAGTGGAGAGAGTGGACATCCTTATCTCATTCTTGAATTTAAAAGAAATGGCTTTAACTTTTCACCATTAAGTATAATGTTGCTGGCTGTAGGTTTGTCATATACAGCTTTTATTATATTGAGAAATGTTCCATGGATTCCTAGTTTTTCCATAGTCTTCATCATAAAGGGGTGTTGGATCTTGTCAAATGCTTTTTCTGCATCTATTGAGATAATCATGTGGTTCCTTTCTGTTGTTGATGTGAATTATATCAATTGATCTGCATATATTGAACCAGCTTTGCAACCCTGAAATGAATCCTGTTTGACCATGGCGTATGATTTTTTTGATGAGTTGTTGAAGTTGATTGGCCAAGATTTTGTTGTGAAGTTTTGCATCCATATTCATCAAAGAAATGGGTCTATAGTTCTCTTTCTTTGATGAATCCCTGCCTGGTTTGAGGATGAGGGTTGTGATAGCTTCATAGAAAGAGTGTGGTAGAAAATTTTTGCTATCAATTTCATTGAAGAGTTGGAGGAGTATTTGTGTTTGTTCTGCTTTGAAGGCCTTTTAGAATTCCGCTGTAAATCCATCTGGTCCTGGGCTTTTCTTGGGTGGGAGGTCTTTTATTGCTGCTTCTATTTCAATGCTTGATATGAGTCTGTTAAGTTGGTTTAAATCATCTTGGTTTGGTTTGGGCATGTCAATATTTGCTCGGTATTCATCCATATCTTTCAGATTCTCAAACTTATTAGCATAAAAGTTTGGCAAGTATCATCTTATTATATTCTGAATCTTGGCTGTTTCTGTAGTGATGTTTCCATTCTCATATCTGAGTTTGTTTATTTGGGTGTGTTCTCTTTTTTCTCATAAGATTTGCTAAGGGTCTGTCAATTTTATTAATTTTTTCAAAGAGCCAACTCTTCATTTTGTTAATTCTTTCTATAGTTCTTTTGGACTCTAATTCATTTAATTCGGATTTAATTTTAATTATTTGTTTCCATCTACTGGATTGGGGTTTAGCTTGTTGTCTTTTTTGAAGGAGTTTTAGGTGATTCATTAATTTGTTGGTTTCAGATCTTTCAAAGGGTTAATGTAGGAACTCAAAGCTATGAACTTGCTTCTGAGTACTGCCTTTGCTGTGTCCCAGAGAAGCTGATAGTTTGTGTGTTCATTTTTGTTAAATAACATGAAGATCTGAATTTCCTTTCTAATCTCTTCCATGAACCACTAGTGGTTCCACAGTGTGTTATTTAGCCTCCATGTGTTACAGTATTTCCTTTGGTGGCTTTTGGTGTTGATTTATAATTTTATTCCCTTTTGGTCTGAGAATACTGGGCATAATTTCAATGTTTCTAAATTTGGACAAATTTGTTTTGTGGCCTAGAATGTGGTCTATTTTGGGGAACATTCCATGTGCTGCTGAGAAGAAGGTATAATCTGATATCTGTTGAGTCTAGTTTATCTATGCAGATGTTAAGATCCGATGTTTCTCTGTTGAATTTTTGCTGGGTTGATCTATCTAGTGGGAATAGTGGTGTGTTAAAGTCCACAACATTTAATGTCTTTGGATCTATGTAAGATTTGAGAGCAAGTAATGTTTCTTGGATAAATATGGGTGCTCTGTTATTTGGTGAATAGATATTTAGAATTGTAATATCCTCCAGAAGGAGAGATCCCTTAATTAGTAATGTAGCGACCTTCTTTATCTCTTCTCATTGATTTTAATTTGAAGTCTATTTTATCTGATATTAGGATTGCAATTCCCACCTGTTTATGGGGGCCATTTGCTTGGTAGATTTTATTCCAGCCTTTCACTATCAGAGTATGTTTATTTTTGTGGGCAAGGTGTGTCTCTTGAAGACAGAAGATAGGATGTTGCATTTTGATCCAACTGGACAATCTATGATGCTTAATTGGAGAGTTATGTCCATTAATATTGAGAGTTAGACCTGAGAGGTGTTTGTCTGTTCCTACCTTTTTTTTTTTGGTCGGTCATGGGGCTTGAACTCTGGGCTTGGCGCTGTCCCTGCGCTCTTCAGCTCAAGGTGAACACTCTACTGCTTGAGCCACAGTGCCCCTTCCAGATTTCTAGTTGTTTTTATTGGAGATAAGAGTCTCACGGATTTTCCTGCCCAGGCTGGCTTTGAACCGCGATCCTTAGTTCTCAGCTTCCTGAGTAGCCATGATTACAGGCGTAAGCCACCGGCGCCCGGCTTGTCCCTACCTTTTTACCCATTTTGTGGGGGTGGGGAGGGGGGTTCGGGGGGGACTGTGCCTTGGCTATTCTTCTTGTGATTATGTATTTCTCTGTTTGTGGACTGCTTCATTGCCTTTATTCTGTTCTTGTTGGTTTTCTATATGTAGAATGTCTTTGAGGATGTATTGAAGAGCTGGTTTGGTAGCGATATATTGCTTCAGATTTTCCTTGCTGTGGTAGGTTTTTATTTGTCCTTCTGCTATGAATGAGCGTTTAGCTGGGTAGATTACTCTTGGTTGCTAGTTATATGACTTTAGGGAGTGGCATACCTCTTTTCAGGCCATCCTTGCTTTTATGGTGTCTGTTGAGCAGTCTGACGTAATTCTGATAAGGTTACCTTTATATTTGATTGTTCTCTTTTCCCTGGCAGCTTTAAGAATTCTTTCTTTGGGATGGTGGGGGAAAAACAAAGAAGGAAGCAACAATGCTTGATAAGAAATGTACACATTACCTTGCTCATGTGATTGTAACCCCTCTGTACAATATTTTCACAATAAAAACTCATTAAAAAATAATTCTTGGGGCTGGGAAGGTGGCTCAGTGGTAGAGTGCTTGCTTTGCATGCATGAGGCCCTGGGTTCGATTCCTCAGCACCACATAAGCAGATAAAAGCTGCAAGTGGCGCTGTGGCTCAAGTGGTAGAGCACTAGCCTTGAGCTGAAGAGCTGAGGGACAGTGCCCAGGCCCAGAGTTCGGGCCCCACGACTGGCAAAAAAAAAAAAAAAAAGAATTCTTTAATAGCTGTTGAGCTGGTACTGATTATAATGTGGCGGTGCAATGACCCATTCTGGTCGGGTCTATTTGGGGTTCTAAAAGCTTCTTGTATCTGGATGGGCCTGTCCTTTTGTATATTTGAGAAAGAGACATTTTTAAACTTAGCTAAAATGTTAATAAGTAAGAGCTTCTAAGAATAACTTTAAAAGAAATGCATTGCCTATTCCAAGAAAACTTAGGTGGTGATAATAACAATAATAGCTAGCACTAATTAATTATCTTGAACATTATGTGGAACATTTTATATGCACTTATTTTTAATACTCACACAAACTTTTAAGAAGTTTTACTATATGTGTCATGTATGTAAGGAAATGCAGCAAAGTTAGAATTAGTTTGCAGAGCCACTGTGACAAAGTACCATAGACTGGATAGCATAACTAACAGGTATTTGTTTGTTTCATAGTTTTGAGACCTTTAAGTCTGAAGTTATAATATTGGCAAGATTGGTTTCCTCTGTAAGTGATGAGGAATGTATCTGTTTCATGTCCCCATCCTTGAGTTTTAGAAAACTGTCTTATTTATATGCACGTTTGTGTTTAACTTTCTCTTTTCCACAAGAACACCAGCCATGTTGCATGATAGCCCTCCCTAATGAGCTACCTTGATCATTTCTAGAGAGACCTTAGCTTCAAGGATTTTCAGCCTCTATAGTGCCCTAAAAGGGGTGCTTAATATAATGGATTAAGACAATGACAACATAATTATTACTAGATAGAAATTGCTATAAAGAAAGCCCAGCTCCCTTCCCCGCCCCCATTCCCCACTGGGTCAGGGGCAGCGGTCAGGGTTCCAGGAAACTCCAGAGTCTCCCAAGTTCACCAGGACTGACAGGTCCAGTAACTTATCATTCAGGTTTCCACTCCTGCATCTAGGAATCCAAGCATTCCCATCACCTAGGAGGTGGGACTTCATTTTCTTCCACAATGAAGACAAGATGGCACCATTTAAACCCAATTCCCTATCCACCACTTGGCAAAGATAGTGCAAGTTGATCCAGAATCCTCCTGTCAAGACACTGTAAGGCTGCTTAGAAATTCCTCAGTTCACAATAACTACAAAAGTTGAGAGATTGTATTATCTTCCCAGCAAGGATATGTTTAGCAGTGAAAGGGGCTGTATAAATAAGATAATGAAGACAATGTACATAAATAGACACTATCTTAAATTACCTAAAATGATGATCATACTAGAAGTTTATGACGATTGAGAAGATTAGACCAGCTTAAAGGGTTGAGTTGTTTCAAAAATAGCGATGCACACAGTATAATTGAACCCTTGGAGAACAATTATACATCCTACATGGGTACAAAAAGACAATACTAGAGGAAACAATTGGAAACAATGCTAGTGGAAAGGATCATAGAAAAGGCACTAACAAAGTTGGGTGTTTGATAAATAAGTTGAATCTTAACTATGAATGAAAAAAAGTTTTTATAAAGTCCAAATAATACTTGTAACAATATGGGCAAGAAAACTTCACAATAAGTGATTCATTCAATGAAAATTTATTTTATTTAAAATATATTCTTAAGTGTCCATCATATGAAAGGTATTGACCACAGAGCTACAGTCATTACCAGTGCAGTACAGATACTTATATCCTATTAAGGTAAGATGGGAAATTTTGGAAGAACAGTTAATTCCTATTAATAACTTGAAGAAAAATGATTTTGTTATTTCTTTTATTTCTATCTCTTAAAATATATTTCATTCATATTCAATCTCCATATGCATATAGTAATATGAGATTGTGTGATACTACATCTTTCTTAGATGTCTAAACCAGTTCTCCTCTATCCTAAAATATCTCAAAATAAAGGAGAAAAAATATACATAAAATATGTGAGAACCAGGGATTTCAGTTTAGTCAGAATAGCTTGCTTACCTTTACATTGCTTCCCCTCTGTTATGCTGTCATGCTTGGTTTTGACAATGACATGTAAAGTTTAGAATGTCAAGAGGTAGGAACATACCTTGGTTATAGTGAATAGTGCTGCAATGAATATGGTTATGCTGGAGGTTTTCCTGTGTCCTTGTTTTTAATCTTTTGGATAAATGCCCAGGAGTGGAATTGTTGGATCATAAGTTAGTTTTATGTTTAATTTTTGGAGGTAACCTCCATGTTTTCCAGAATAGTTGAACAAGTTTACACTCCCACCAATAGAGTATTAGGCTTCCTTTTTGGCCATATCGTTTGCCAGCATCTGTTACCCCTCACTGGACAAATGGATCAAGAAAACATTACACACTACACACACACACACAATGGAATTTTATTCCTATAATAGAAAGAATGATACTGTACCATTTCTAAAAATAAAATGGAAAGACTTGAAAAAATTGTGTTAAATGAAGTAATTCTGGCCCAGAGAAACAAAAGTTGCAAGTTATCCCTCATATGTGGAAGCTGGAACTAGTTTACAAATATATAAGTAAACACGTTGGGTGGTATCCAAGTATACACAAATGTATAAACTAAAATATAGTAGATTCAAGGGAGAACTGAAATAGTGTAATTCCTTAGAAAGGCAAAGGCAAAGTTCAACAAAATAAAACACCAGGAAGCAGGTACGTAAAAGAAGTGAAGTAGAGTCAAGGGGAAAGATACACATGAATGGAGAAGTGGAGAGGAATGCAGTCAAGAATTCAATGTATATCTTACAAAATTAACAAAAGTGAGGGAAAGCATGAGTAGGGGAAGAATGGGTAAAAATGTTGAAAGGGTCAACATTGATCAAGATGCATTGTATTCATAAGCTGCTTTGTCAAATGGCATTTCTTTGTACAGCTACTTAGAGATTTTTTTAATGTAAAAAATGAGGTAGGAACAAATTAAACTATTTCATTTGTCACCTTTTTTATACAAAGTGCAAAACCTCCAAAAAAGATATTTAGGAATTCCTATCTTTTTGTGCCCTGTATGTAAGATTTTCTAATAGTCCTAACTAGCTCAACTAGTATCCTTCACTCATATTTCTCTTTTTTTTTTTTGTCGGTCGTGGGGCTTGAACTCTGGGCTTGGGCGCTGTTCTTCAGCTCTTCAGCTCACGGCGAGCGCTCTACCACTTGAGCTACAGTGCCACTTCCGGTTTTCTGGTGGTTTATTGGAGATAGGAGTCTCATGGTCTCTCCTGCCCGGGCTGGCTTTGAACCACGATCCTCAGATCTCAGCCTCCTGAGTAGCTAGGATTACAGGCGTGAGCCACCAGCACCCGGCTCCTTCACTCATATTTCATAAAAAATATTAAATTTTTCCTCTCTTTAGTACTATATAATACAAAACTTTCTTGGGAGAATTTCACTTCAGCGTTCTAGGAAATGGAAGGAGTGCTCTGGTTTTTGATTGAAAGTTTTGAAGAATACTGTTCATGTACCCACAGTGAGTCAGAGTAATTAGACCAATGGCTTAATTGAAAGGAAAACTCTATTAGCTAATAGAATTGAATCTTTTTACCATCTTATCTATTCTTCCCTTTCTTCTTCTTCCCAACCTCCATTCCTTCATTTATTTTTATTTCTCTTCCCTTTTGTTTCATTTTCTTTTATTCCCCCTCTGTCGCCTTTTTTAATTTGGTAGCTGCATTACATTTATTAGCAAATGACAAGACATTTAAGTAACATGTTTACACAAATCCATTATATCTCAAGACAAATACAGTGATTTTTAATTTTTTGGTATGGGACTTTTGTTTGTTGATTTTGTTTCTACTTTAAATAAAGGGATCCCAAGGATTATAACTGGAAGGAAAGCCATAATTATCAAAATGTTTATGTTCTTTTAAGAAAGAAAATGGTATTGTGTCAGGAGCTAGGAAAGTCAGGCTTCTGGAGAGTTGTTTGCTTGCTTGTTTTGTTTCTGTATGCATTCAATAAGGTTAGTCTAAAGGCTTTATAAAGTGATTACAGCCATTGGTGTAATCTGAAGTGGGGCTGGAGATTCAGCAAAACTGAGATTGTAAAAGATTATCGAGGTAGGTAGAAGCCACTGAATGTTATAAAAGATGAGAAAGAAAGGAAGGGTAAATGGTAAATCTGTGGATTGTACATACTTTCTTTTATCTATAATACCTTGCATAACAGTCAGCAAGGAATAACCTTAAATAAATGAAGTAGAATTGGAAAAAAGTTCTAGGAAATAAGAGTAGTGAAGGTTTTCAAATGTGATTTTTTTTAAATTTAAGTAAGAAGATTTTAACTCTTGCTTTTGAAATTACAGAGCCATCCCCCACAAATACCTAAAGTGTAAATAAGCAGTTATCTTATCCTTGACATACATGTAACTTGACAATTCAAGCAAGAATTAAAACAAGATGCCTGACCTAGGACTTCTACATACATAATCTTCCTTGTTTATTTTAAATCATGAATATAACCAGGTGAAACTAACCCATCAAACCCAAAACTAAGTGTTTAGAGATGGAGTCTTCCAAGTCTTCGAATTAGCGCCCCCATACTGAACTAAACAAATGAATCACATCTTTCATTTCCCCATGTGCTTCTCTTTTTTTTTTCCTTAAAAAATCCTACACCAATGTAATGGAAGAAAAAAACACCACTTTAATTTCATTATTGACTCTCTAAATAGACCATCCTACTTGCTTGCTGCTTACCTACAAAGAAAAGCTTGACTCAATATGATCTGTATAATCACAACAATAATACTGTGACTATTCCACCGTGCTTTATGATTTCATTATTTTCTTTGCAGATAAATAAGGTGTCAAGTTTTAATACTTCATGAACAATATTCTATAAATTACAGTAATGTAGTATACTTCTTTGACCTTTTCAGTATTGTGTGATTTGGTTGGCTGGCCTCTCTATTTATAGCCCTGCTGAGTAGAGAGGAAAGGATGAATATCCTGCTGCTAATGAAAATATCATATATTGGAAGAGTCAAATGATGATATTGCCTTGGTCTAGATGACTGTATTTCAGAAGATATACAGCATAAGACATTGTAATTCTGATAAATCATTCTCCTGTCAGACAGTATAATGAGATTAGAAAATTGCTAAAATTCATTCATTTACAAAAAGATTTGTGCCCAGACTAAGAACAGTGAATTTTTAACAACAAAAAAATCTTATTAAAATCTCAAGTTTAGTATCCCATTCTTTTTAATTCTGCATCAATATTTGTGATAGTATATTAGGTACCTACATTGGTAGTCATCATTAAGGATGATGGGTAATTTTTTTAAATAACCTTAAAAACAATCCAATATACTTTCTTCTATTTTCACTTGTAATTGTTAGCCTACTTTCACCATTTGAAAATAGGGATGTAAGACTGGGCACTGGTTGTTCACACCTGCAATCTTAGCTACTCATGAACTTGAAATCTGAGGATCTTGGTTCAAATCAGCCTTGTCAGGAAAGTACTGAGACTCTTGTCTCCAATGAACCACATAAAACCAGGAATTGAATGCCTGGTTAAAGTGGTAGAGCATCAGTGGCTAGTGTAAAAGCAGAGCCAGTAGACGAGGCCTTGAATATATGTCCCAATATTGTCACAAGGGAAAAAAGAAAATAAATGTATTCTTTAAGTTAAAATTTCAAAACTAAATGGTTTTAATGATCAACAAAATGTAAAAGAAAACATCTGTAAGGGTTATTCATACCATTGTGTTTTGGGCTACAATATTCCAATCATACTCTGCTTCCTTCCTAAGAAACATCTAAGGGAATTCCTAACCATAATGAACTCTTTATTTAATAAATTAATATTACTATTATTCAACTGCCTTTGGAATATACTTCTATATTGCAGGATGAGGAGAAGAGTATTAGCCAATTTTATCCCAATAGAGAAAATCTCTTCCATGCCATTTTGTGTGAATACTTTGCCTTTATTTGAATGTAACTTTTGCCCTGAGACCATGTAGAAAGAAAGACAAGTTCTCTGCAGTACTTGTTAATTTTTCATGATATATTAACGCATGTGTGAGCAGACCTAATTAATCCAATGACCCAGTTCATTTTCCAGGCATCTGAACTCTACACTAATATATCAGCATATTCTCCATAGCTAAAGCTTACAGAAACATGGTCCACCCACTTCTACTCTATCCTCAGTACTTTTTTAATGCATAGTGAAGAGTGTTCAAGGAGACCTGTAACTCTCCTTCTGAGAAGCAGCACACATAGGCTCTGTTGTAAGAGTTCATTTTCAATTAGTGCCTTGGATTTACTCATTTGAAAAGCTTATGGGAAGCCATTATGTGTTAAAGGATTTTAGACAAGTTAGTTATGATTTATAACATAAGGTAGAATTAGACAGGTTTAGTTTGATTAAACAGCACATCTGTTGGGGTGGTAGAGGAGAGATTTATGAGGTAAAATCAAGTCAAAGAGAGAAAAATGAAATAGGTACACATAGTATAAAAAAGCATAAATGTAATCTATGTGATTGGAGACACTTAATCATATAGCTCTGAATATAGCTTCAGGAATTTATAACATAGACTTGAGTTCTTTGGAAACCCTGTGTTAATTTTCCCTCACAATAATCCTCTAAAATAGACGTACAATCCCCATTTATAGAAAAGGAAGTTGAGGTCTCAAGAAAACAATTGTCTTCTGCCAGTACAAACAGCAAAACTATGACTGGACCAAAAACTAAACCCAGATTGGTTGGTTTTCTTTTTTGCTTTCTTTTCTTTTCTTTTTTTTTTTTTTGTTGTTGGTCATGGCCCGAACTCTGGGCCTGGGTGCTGTCCCTTGGCTCTTCAGCTCAAGGCTAGCACTCTAACATTTGAGCCACAATGCCACTTTCATTTTTATTTTGCTTATGTGGTGCTGAGGAATCGAACCCAGGGCCTTATGCATGGGAGGCAAGCACTCTACCACTGAACCACCTTCCCAGCCCCAATTGGTTGGGTTTTTTTTCCTCTTCATTTTTTTCATGTCTCTAAAATCAATGCTATTTCCATTTCTCCATGATATTTTGTAATTTGTAAGTACATTTCTCTGAGTCTCAATCTCATCTGAAATGAAGATATTCCAGTCTTGGTCAGTGCAGAGAAACTAGTTAGAAGGATAGCTCAAGCATGGTTTGTCTATGCATGATGAGAAAGCACTAGAGTAATCTATTAATCAATGCATCTCATCAGCATCCAATATTAGATGTTTCTTTCTTTAACTCATGCTGGAATTTCACTGACTTGAATATTGTCTAATCAACATTCTTTAAGTATTACATGAGACAATCCTACTTTGTTACCATATTTCCCAGGATATTAAGGTGAATCAAGTTACAATGAATTATCGCAGAAAAATCTGATATTATTTCCTTTGTTATGTTTTAAATCAACACGTGGAATAATTATTAATTAAATTGACCATTTGTAAACATTTTCCAAATGTGTTAGTGTTTTCAATCTCCGAAAAGTAGCTGAAATGAGTAAATTTTGTACTCCTACCTATGTTTATTTGCAGAGAAATAAATACTACCACTAGAAGAATATTTGTTATCTACAGGCAGGCTCAGTAGGCTGGGGAGACTATTTAAATACCATTATATCTACTGCATGTAATGCTTGAATAAGGCATTAATGAAAAACTATAAGCATGTGAGTTCCAAGTCCTTTCTGCGGGGTGTTTCCGTTGGAAGATAGTAACACCCAGGAGCACCAATGACTGAATTATTTAATAGAACCACAGGCAGCTCTTGCTTTATTGGCTGGCATGGAGAACTGCATGCCTTTACCATCTATGTATTTCCTTGATTATGAGTTCTGTTTCATAGGAAACAGCACTAATATTCAGCATTCTGCTGGATCTGGTTGAGGAGATTGCAGATTGCACATAGTATGGTCTTTAATTTAATATTAATTTAATTTAATTTAATTGTTTTGGCATCTTTAATGAAACACAGCAGCAGTATTAGAAGTAAGTATCTGACAGCAATTTTATAACTGGCTTCTGTCAGGATCTATAACTTGACTATAGAAAAAATAAAACAATCTGTCTAGACAGGAATGTAACATGCAAAAATCTTACCCTGAAGAAAGAACACAGGGGACAAAAACATCCAAGGAGTTCAAGTGATTGTTTTGTGCTGGATGATACAAACTATACAATTGTCCAAAGCAACCTGAGGTAGCTTTATTATTCTGGTCTTTTATTTTAAGCTAGGGAGTCCATATATGATGAACTCAATTTATTCCACATATATTTGACAAGAAAGATAATGTTTGTGAACAGGTAGTGTTTACAGGAGTAAAATTTGTCCTCTTTTTGGCCATTTCATTATTTTTTCTCACATTCTTCCACCTCAGAGTCAGATGTTTTCAAGTTTAAAGACCTATAGTAATATTTGTGTACTAAACATTTTGATAACTATTTAAGCACCCGAATTTTGTCCTTGCCTACTAGAAATTTAGAATTTTATCTAGAATAAAAAATAAATCCATATAAACACCAGGACACCCCAAAGCTTAATATTCTATACATGATCTCTCTCTTTCTCCCAGTTATGGCTTTACTATTTCTTTCTGGCATCTCAAAATTACTCCCTCCATTTCTATACAAACTTCCTATGCTCCACCTTCTTCTAGAAATTCAAATGTGGGCAAGCAATGAAAAAGAAAAACAGAGTCATTGTAAAGAAATAAGATTATGATCAGCAGTACACGGAACATTTTCCAAAGTAGACCACATTTTAGGTCACAAAACAAACGTCCAAATTCAGAAACATTGAGGTTATACCTTGCATTCTCTCAGACCACAGGGGAATAAAAGTAAAACTCAACACCAAAAGCCACCAAAGAAAGTCCTGTAATGCATGGAGGCTGAACAACACACTGTTGAATCACCAGTGGGTCAAGGAAGAGATTAGAAAGGAAATTCAAATGTTCATGATATTCACAAATTAATAGCTCCTCTGGGACACAGCAAAGGCAGTACTCAGAGAAAAGTTTATAGCTCTGAGTTCCTACATCAACAAATTGGAGAGATTTGAAACCAACAATTTAAGGAGACATCTGAATCTCCTTGAAAAAGAGCAGCAAGATAAACCCCAAGCCAGTAGAAGGAAAGAAATCATTAAAATTAAATCTGAATTAAATGAATTAGAATCCAAAAAAAAGCATAGAAAGAATCAACAAAACAAAGAGTTGGTTCTTCAAAAAAATTAACAAAATTGACATACTTATAGCAAATCTTATCAGAAAAAGAAGAGAACACACCCCAATAAATAAATTCAGAGATGAGAATGGAAACATCACCACAGAAACAACCAAGATTCAGAACATTATAAAGGAATACTTCTCAAACCTTTATGCTAATAAGTTTGAGAACTTGGCAGAAATGGACCTTTTCCTAGTAAATATCGACATACCAAAACTAAACCAAGATGAGTTAAACCATCTTAATAGGCCCATATCAAGCATTGAAATAGAAACAGCAATAAGAGACCTCCCATCAAAGAAAAGCCTGGGCCAGATGGATTTACAGCGGAATTCTACAAGGCCTTCAAAGCAGAGCTCACACCAATACTCCTTCAAATCTTCTATGAAATTGAAAGAGAAAGTTCACTACTGAACTCATTCTATGAAGTCATCATAACCCTCATCCCAAAACCAGTCAGGGACTCATCAAAGAAAAAGAACTATAGACCCATTTCTTTGATGAACATCGATGCAAAACTTCTCAATGAAATTTTGGCCTATCAAGTTCAACAATTTATCCAAAAAATCATACACTACCATCAAACAGGATTCATTTCAGGGATGCAAAGCTGGTTTAATATATGCCACTAAATTAATATAATTCATCACATCAACAAGAGCAAGGATAAGAACCACATGGTTATCTTAATAGATGCAGAAAAAGCATTTGAAAAGATCCAACACCCCTTTATGATGAAGGTTCTGGAAAAACTAGGAATCCAGGGAACATTCCTCTATACAATAAAGGCTGTATATGACAAATGTACCACCAGTACTATACTTAGTGGTGAAAAACTTAAACCATTTCCTCTTAACTCAGAAACCAGACATGGATGCCCACTCTCTCCATTTCTCTTCAATTTAGTATTAGAATGCCTATCTACAGCAATAAGACAAGATGCAAACATAAAGGGGATCCAAACAGGGAAAGATGAAGTAAAACTCTCCCTCTATGCAGATGACATGATCTTGTATTTAAAGAATCCCACGGACTCCACTCCCAAATTACTCAAGTAGATGCAAAACTTTGGCAAAGTGGCAGGGTATAAAATTAACCCTCAAAAATCAATGGCTTTTCTGTATGCCAACAGTGAGAAAAGCATGGCTGAAATCAGGAAAGCAATTCCATTCATAATAGCCCACAAAAATAAAATATCTAGGAATTAACTTAACCAAAGAAGTGAAGGACCTCTATGATGAAAACTTTAAAAACCTGAAAAAGGAAATCAAAACAGAACTTAGAAAGTGGAAAAACCTCCCATGCTCTTGGATTGGAAGGATCAACATCGTGAAAATGGCAATACTTCCCAAGGCTATCTACAAATTTAATGTGATACTTATCAATATTCCAACCTCATCCTTCAAGGAAATAGAAAAGGCAATCCAAAAATTCATATGGAACAATAAAAGACCCCGAAGAGCAAAACCAATCCTTAACAGAAAGAACAGTGCTAGAGGAATATGAATGCCAAATTTCAAACTCTACTACAAAGCCATAGTAATCAAAACAGCTTGGTACTGCCACAAGAATAGACTTCAGGACCAATGGAATAGAATTGAAAACCCAGAAATGAACCCACAGACCTATAGCCATCTAATCTTCGATAAGAGAGTTAAAAAAATAGAATGAAAGAAAGACAGCCTCTTCAGTAAATGGTGCTGGCAAAATTGGTTAATCACTTGTAGAAAACTAAAGGTAGATCCTTATATATCACCCTGTACCAGAATCAACTCCAAATGGATCAAAGAATTCAGAGACAAAGCAGACACTCTAAAAACATTACAGGATGAAATAGGAGTATCCCTAGGTCTCCTTGGAAAAGGCTGAAATTTTCTTAATAGAGACCCAGAAACAAAACAAATCAAAGAAAGGTTGGACAAATGGGGTTGCATGAAATTGCAGAGCTTCTGCATAGCAAAGGACATAGCTAGCAACATCAATAGAAAGCCCACGGATTGGGAGAAAACCTTCACTAGTCATACAATGGACAAGGGTCTCATATCTAAAATACACATGGAACTCAAAAATTAAATCCCCCAACAACAAATCCTCAAAGAAACAACTGCCCAATAAATAAGTGGGCTAAAGATTTAAAGAGAAACTTCTCTGAATAGGAAAGAAGGATGGCCAATAGACAAATGAAGAAATGTTCAACCTCCCTAGCCATAAAAGAAATGCAAATCAAAACAACACTGAGCTACCACCTCACCCCAGTT
>NW_012267253.1:9512939-9549351 GCF_000151885.1 Dipodomys ordii | reverse complement strand
GAGGCAACAGTGCTTGATAAGAAATGTACTCAATACCTTGCCCACGTAATTGTAACCCCTCTGTACAGGATTTAAAAAAAAATCAATAATAAAAAGAAAGAAAGAAAGAAGATTATGAGCAATAAATCCCACCAGATTGTCTACAGTGCATTTCTACAAATGATACATACATGTGATTTCATTCTTCTTGTTATGGTTATTTTTACATCATGTTTTAAAGACACTTGATTAGCAAGTTTCAGGCCTAAAACTAATGAATATTTTGTTTATCAATAAACCAAATGAACTGGTTTTTTTTTAGAACTGTGTTTCTGCAGTGCACAAAAATGTCCTAGTCATTCAGAGTTTTTGTATTCTTCATTACGGTATAATCCTGAAGATCCAGTCTCAGATTTCCCACACTTGTGCCAGCACAGGTATCTGTATAGCACTTAGCATCTTTGTTAGGACCAAATATTCACAACTGACCTCAATTGGAATCTTGCCCTCGTATTGCCAATTCCCATTCAATCTACTATTTTCCTGCTTCAGAAGGAATCATTTCCCTCCTATTAGAGAAACATAGAGACAAATAGCGATATCTGCATTACTTTCAGTATTATCATCAACTGATAATATTCTTGATTCCCCAGTCATACAGAACCTCTTAAGTATCATCAGCTCCTGTCTAAATGAGCTACAGTTTCTAATGTTGATTTAGAACCTGGACTTCTTTCTCTTCCCTAACACATCAGAACCAGTTTTATAAAGTTCACTATTGTTGAACAAAGACATATCTCTATTTAGTGGAATTTGTTGCTTAAAAATATAAGAAGGCATCTTCTTTTAGCACAGAATAAAATTATTTAATTTCAATTAATTTAATTTAGAACTTTGCAAGAGGCCCAGGTAATCGAGTAGAACTGGAAGTTTAACTTTATTAGGTTCATGCTAAATATACCAGCACCATTGAGATTTAGGAGAGCAGTTAATGAGACCCACACCATTTACACTGAAACCAAAACTGGGTAGTAGCACAAATTATAATTTCATCAGCCCAAAATTTTTTGAGTTTTTACTTTGGAAAACATTTGACTTATTGAAAAGTTGCAAAAATAGTAGATCGAGTTCCTTGTATTTAGCATCAATTTCTGTTCATATTTTACATATTATACCCTTATTGTCAAGGTTAACATCGGTATAATGTTCAGGACTAAACTTTGACCTTCATCATTGGATTTTCACTATTTCCCCCCACAAATGCTTACTTTTCTGTTTCAAGATAATCTCTTCCAACCCTTCGCATTTCCATACTCCTGTCTTTAATAACATTGATGCTGTCAAACCATACTAGGTAACCATTTTGTAGAATGTCTTTTCGTTGAGTGTTTCAACTCTTCACCCATGATTAGATTGAGGATTTACATTTTGGCAAGAAGACATTTGTGATAGATCCTTCTCATTGTATTATGTCAATTTTCTTATTCCTGGTGAAGGTAATAGTGGGTTGACTAGTATCCACTAGGCTTTTCAAGGTTAATGTAATCATTTCCCATTGAAATTGAGAATACCTGCAAATATTCCATTTTTCTTCAGTCCTTTGCTAATTTTATCATTCATTATTTGTTTTACTAGTTGGGATTATTTTGTAAGATGGCAGTGGTTGTCAGAGGCAAGACTCATTATTTACTTATTTATTTGTTTGTTTGATGGCATGTTTATTATGCTTAACTCATGAATATTTATTTTGTTTTAATACAGTATTATCAGTATTTTGTTATTCAAAATTTCTAGCTTTGGCTATTGGGAGGTTTTTCAAGTTGGCTTCTATGCCAAAAGTAATTTTGACATAATTCATCTCTTATGTTTCTCAAACACCTGAAAAAGAATATTTACTTCACAATCAAACTTCTTAAATTCTCTCTGTGTTCCCTTCTATTCACTGCTGTTGAGCACCTTGTTTGAATCTGTAGTTATGCTCTGAAACCAGTATGCTTTCTGTGGCCTTCCTTTGTATGTGATTCTCCATCACAACATGAAGATTGGAGAACACTAGTTCATTGATCAGGATCCTTCCAACACGATATGCACTCAGATTAGTTCTCAACAACCTGTTATCTTCTCTTCTTGCAACCTGCCTAATTTCCCCATTTTAGAAATAAAGAACCTGAAGTTAAGTCACTTTCCCCAAATAGCACTGCACATAAATAGGTTTAAATTTCTTGCTCTCTATAAAGTGTCTCATAGCGTTTGCCTAAGACTATCTTAGCTATGTCTGTTGAAATGGATAAGTGTGGTTGGAACAGAAAGAAGGTAAAAGGAATATAATTAAAGATTGATCAACTCCAGGATGAATAGCTTCATGAAAATAAACAGACACTGACCATAAGGAAATTTTCCATGATGCCACAATTTTCAATGTCATAGAATGTATTCTTTTATTGAGATATTTTTGAGGATATACACTGAGGGAATAAAGATATAAAGAAACAATTTAAAAAACAATGATAAAAGTATTTTGGAGGAGAAATTCCATGTACTTTCAGTTGCAGGAAGAACTGAATATTTGACAGTTTCTGATTAAAATTATTTTGTCAGAGAGAGTCCTAAACTTTTAGGATAGGGGTACTGATGCTTTGCAACAATAAGGAAAGTTAAGCCTTTGGTTTCTGAGGCCCCCTGCTCTGAAATTTACAAAGTGAAAGAGCACCTAGCAATGCATTTCTTTCAAAAGATGTAATTATACTTGTCCTATCCTTAATTACTTTGGATAATTATGATTTATTTAGATATGCTGCAAATGCACTATGATTTATGTTATTCATCATAATGTTTTTGAAGCCTATATAGTGTATGGTAGATTTCTATTTTATTGTTAAAATATTTAAATATTTTTTCCTTTTGATGCCTGTTCTATGAATATTGCTTATAAAGAATGTACCAATAACAAATAGGATTGCATGAAGTTGCAGAGCTTCTGCATGGCAAAGGACATAGCTAGCAACATCAATAGAAAGCCCATGGATTGGGAGAAAACCTTCACTAGCCATACAATGGACAAGGGTCTCATATCTAAATTATACTTAGAACTCAAAAAATTAAATCCCCCAGCAACAAATCCTCAAAGAAACAACTGCCCAATAAATAAGTGAGCTAAAGACTTAAAGAGAAACTTCTCTGAATAGGAAAGAAGGATGGCCAATAGACACATGAAGAAATGCTCAACCTCCTTAGCCATAAAAGAAATGCAAATCAAAACCCCAGTTAGAATGGCTATAATCAAGAACTCTAATAACAACAGATGCTGGAGGGGATGTGAACAGAAGGGAACCTTACTTCATTTTTGGTGGGAGTATAAACTTGTTCAACCATTTTGGAAAGTAGTATGGAGGTTCCTCAAAAGACTTCACATAGAGCTCCCCTATGACCTAGCAATCCCACTTTTGGGCATTTACCCAAATGTTTACAAACAAGACCACACTAAAGCTACCAGCACAACTATGTTCATTGCAGCATTATTTACCATAGCTAAGATATGGAACCAACCCAGATGCCCCTCAGTAGATAAATGGATCAAGAAAATGTGGTATATCTACACAATGGAATTCTATGCCTCCATCAGAAAGAATGACATTGCCCCATTTGTTGGGAAATGGAAAGGCTTGGAAAAATTATATTAAGTGAAGTAAGCCAAGCCCAAAGAAACATAGGTCCCATGGTTTCCCTTATTTGCAATATCTAGTATATGTATGAGTCAAGCAGAAAAGGTCAGATAAGGTGATGTTAGGAAAATGAACCCTAAGATATGTATTCAAATGTTTTTTTTCTTTCATGCATGTGTTTCTAATGCATTTATAAGATTATTTCTTTGTTGCTTTGTATGTCCCTCCCCCACAGTATAACCCCTGCTTTCACTGTATTTGATGTCGGTATAATTTGTGGAGGGGAAGGGGAAAAACAAGTCGTTTAAATAAGGATACAGGTGGACCCGTTACAACAATGAGAAGTACAAGTTGTCATGTGGAAAAAGAACTTTACTTTGGTGGGGACGGGGAGGATTGGGGGGGCGGGTGGAGAGGGAGGCTGGGAAGGGATGGGAAGGGGAAACAAAGGAGGAGGCTACAATGCTTGATAAGAAATATACTCATTATTTTGCCCATCTAATTGTAACCCCTCTGTACAGTATTTTCACAATAAAAAATAAATAAAAATTTAAAAAAGAATGTACCAATAGGCTGAGAGAATGGCTAAGATGGTAGAGTACTGGCCAAGAAATCACAAAGCTTGAATTCTAACCTCAGTATGACCATAGAATTTTTTAAAGAATGTATTAATACTTGTTTTCATTGGCTATCAACTTGAAAGGTTGAAATTGCTAAAGTTATATGAGAAACTATAAAAATTAAGACAAAATATTAAAAAGCAAAGGTATAAATGATATCCTGTGATACATTCTTGAAGTGTAGAGACTGATTTTTTGAAAAAAGAAGATAGTTTAAACTGAATTGGGTCAATAAATGGCAAAAAATCATTTAAAAACATCTTCTAGAATAAGACAAAGATTTGAAGGTTTGGACATTTTAAGATGACAATAGGAAGTGAGGAACAAAAAAAAGACATTCAAGCAGAGGCAACAGTGTAAATCAGAACTACATAAACATTGAGTATACAAAAGGAATTCAGGAAGTATAATGAGAATTATGTGATTTGGATTACAAAACTGAACTGAGAACAATCATCAAGATATACTTCTATTTTTGATTGTGGATGGGCATAGCCTGAAGTATATCTTAAAAATATGAACTTGACACTAATCTAACCTGGAAAAGAAAAGTAATAGAAAGAGGAACAACAGTGAGAAAGTTAATCTACATGGCAGTCAGTAAATATTACATTTATCCCCTAGATGAGAAGAAGGGAAAAATGGATGAGAACAATGTTGGGATGACTTACTGGCAAAACAGTAAGTCATTTTCTGTAAGTTTTGTTCATCTTGACAAGAAAATGTGTATTTATTTAAGATCTAAAAGCCTTTCAGTAGTTTTCAAAAACCATATGTGTGTGTATGTGTGTGTGTGTTTAATGAGCCCTACTTTGCAAATTGATACAAGTGAAATGTGTATATATATAACTCGTTGATTTTTTTCTGATTTTCTGATATAAGTAACTTGCCTAGTATAGGGAAGAAATTGAATCATTATAATTTTATTTTCCCATGATACTTAGAATAGTTAGTTAGCTAACTATAATCCTTATAAAATATGTATATGTGCTTGCTTTTTAATTGAGAAATTGAATTTAAGATGGGTCACTCTTTAAACATAAAAAAGATTTGTTGCAGTAGATAGAAAAGAGAATTATATTGAGGATTTTATCTGAACGTTATCAATGTCAAAAATTGCAGAACTGTAGTTTTATTCCAAAAACAATTTTACTCTCTTTAGTGAAGGAGAACTCACATGAGGAATTTGAATAATTATATTTCTACATTTGAGTTTAATTATCTCCAATCATCTATATCAAGAGTGATGATGCATAGCAGGTCAAATGAAAGGCTAACATTTTGAAGCTCAGAGTGAGTTACTTAGTTTTCAGCAGGAAGATATTAGATATCAGAATCAAACCATGTAAATAAAGAAAATAACTGGGCATAATATTATGCCTATAATCCCAGCGATGTGCTGAACAGAGATTGAGAGGATTGTAATTCAAGGCCAGTTTGTAAAGCCTATCTCAATCAGTAAAGAGCTGCGGATGTTGATGTGTACTTGTCATTCTAGCTTTGTGGAAAGTATAAATAAGAGAATCATAGTCTAGTCTGAACAGGGCATAAATGTAAGACACTATCCCCAAAATAGCTAATGTAAAAAGGGCCAGAGGCATGATTATGAAGTTTTGTTCCTACTTAACAAGCATTAAGACCCTGACTTCAAACCTCAGTACCACCAAAAAAGATGGAAAAGAGATAAAGCAATGTATCAATGTAGTTAAGTTATTACAAAATCTCATTACTGTATATTCCTTTAAAAAAAGAACACATAAACTTCTACATTCCTATGGTTCTGTGGCTCTTGAGATGCAAAATAACATGGGAAATAGATGTTATATTGGTAAATTTTAAACCACTTGGTTACTTATATATTTGAGTACAAAGCAATGATGTCAAACCATTTGTTCATATATTATAATACATATAACATATAGTATGTATATGACACATACTATATGCAATATAACATAAGCATTATATCATTTGAAGTTTTAAGAAGGCTGGGCCTTCTTTGTGCTATATCTCAAAGCACTCATTGATTTAAATTCTAAACAATTATTTTGAATCTCCCAATACCTGGTGCCTAATGCCACAGTTCAGTTGTCAGTCTCTTTCATTATCAATGTCACATCAGTTTTGGTGTGCATCCTTGGTTCACTACATCAGCTTGATGTCCTAGTCAGTCCCTTCCATCTTTGACTTTGGCATTTGTTTCTGATTACTTACCCTTGTGCTTGTCTTTCTCCTTACTGCCCCTATGGTTTTGCACCAACCACATCACCCTGTAATTTTTTTTATTAAAAGTAGTTGTTTAAAGAGGTTTCAATTCAACCAATCAGTTTATAAGTACAAGTATCCTGATCAGTGTCACCTCTTCCTCATTACCTTTAAGGAGTGATGCATGCCATGTCCTAAGAATGTTAAAATGATACATCACATAGGATGTATAGCTCATAGTGAGAGGCAAGATCAAACAATTAATGTAGAGCACTAGAACAGACTAAAGGTATGTAGATTTCATTCACTGTGTCAGTGTGTCCTTACATTTTGCCATTTTTTTTCTACAACCAGAAGCATGTTTTTAACTTAGATTTTCTTGAAATTGGCTGGTTGCTTTTGTTTATTTTCTTCTTGTTGGGATTCTTCTATTTTTTTATTATCAAACGTTTATAGTTTAAGTGAATTCTGTTGTGATTTCCAGATGCATACATTGTACTTTAAACAGTGTTTTCAACTTAAGTACTTGCCCATGAAATCATTGCTTAAAGTATATGTGTCTTATTCTTTTACAAATATTGCTACAAATAGGAGCTGCTATTAATGCACTCGCTAGAGAATTTTAGAAATTTAAACCTCTGGTGGTACAGGTAACAAGTGGAGATGAGAAAATAGAAGTGGAAAGATGTTAATATTAATGAAGACCTCTCCTAGTTTCCTTGTTAAAGGATATAAGCAGAGAAATAATGCAATCATATGATAGAAGGAAGATAGGTCTTACTGGAAATTAGATATGGCAGACTTTAATTTTAATTGATACCAAATTTTGAGTTTGGATACCTGGGAAAATGATGGTATAATTAATTAAAATGGAGTCATCTAAAGCACTCACTGGTTTATGAGAAAAGATCATGGATCTTGAAAGAAAGATTTAGTGTTAATATAAATGAAGTACTGAAAAGCCAGACCAGCGAGCTCCACTCCCATCACCTCCCTTTTGATTTTAAGTTGTAAAACCATGGAAACATGAAGGCTCTCTGAATCTGAACTCTATTTGAGAATGTTAAGAAACTGCAAAGTTTACTTGATGGGGACAGATAATTGGAAGGCTTGGAAGGTTTGTTGGGCAAATGAAAATCCTGAAACTCACCTATTGTTTATGTATTTTGAGTAATTCCAAAGTACAACTCCATGTTTCAGAATAGAATTCAGCAACCGTCTTGAACACTGAACCGTTGTGAACCACTGTCTAGAGACGAATGTTGTTACTAAATGAAATGACTGTGTATTTTCCCAAGCGCAAAGCAATATAAAACCAATGAAAACGCTGGGGTTCATTTATTCTTATTATTAATAAGTTTTTTTTAATTGTGAAAATACTGTACAGAGGGGTAACAATTACAATTACATGAGCGAGGTAATGAGTACATTTCTTATCAAGCATTCTTGCCTCCTGGTTAGTTTCCCCTTCCCAGCCCTTCCCATCTCCCCCTACCCCCGCCACCCCCCTCCTCACGCCAAAGTTGTAAAGTTCATTTTCGACATAACATATTGTACATCTCACTGTTGGAATGGGTCCACCTGTATCTCTATTTAAATGATTTGTTTTTTCCCTTCCCCTCCACAAATTATACCAACATCAAATACAGTGAAAACAGGGGTTATACTGTGGGGGAGGGACATACAAAGCAACAAAAAAAAATCATCTTATAAATACGTTAGAAACAATAGCAAGAAAGAAAAACCATTTGAGTCCTTTCTTGGGGTTCATTTTGCTTAACATCAACTTATCTAACCATTTCTGCTTGTCTCAGACATACACTAGTAATTGCAAATAGGGAAACCATGGGACCTATGTTTCTTTGGGCCTGGCTTACTTCACTTAACAAATCAAAGAAAGGTTGGACAAATGGGGTTGCATGAAATTGCAGAGCTTCTGCATGGCAAAGGACATAGCTAGCAACATCAATAGAAAGCCCATGGATTGGGAGAAAACCTTCACTAGCCATACAATGGACAAGGGTCTCATATCTAAAATATACTTGGAACTCAAAAAATTAAATCCCCCAACAACAAATTCTCAAAGAAACAACTGCCCTATAAATAAGTGGGCTAAAGACTTAAAGAGAAACTTCTCTGAAGAGGAAAGAAGAATGGCCAATAGACACATGAAGAAATGCTCAACCTCCCTAGCCATAAAAGAAATGCAAATCAAAACAACACTGAGCTATAATCAAGAACTCTAATAACAACAGATGCCGGAGGGGATATGGACAGAAGGGAGCACTACTGCATTGTTGGTGGGAGTGTAAATTTGTTCAACCATTTTGGAAAGCAGTATGGAGGTTCCTCAAAAGACTCCACATAGAGCTCCCCTATGACCCAGCAATCCCACTTTTGGGCATTTACCCAAATGATCACCAACAAGACCACACTAAAGCTACCAGCACAACTATGTTTATTGCAGCATTATTTACCATAGCTAAGATATGGAACCAACCCAGATGCCCCTCAATAGATGAATGGATCAAGAAAATGTGGTATATCTACACAATGGAATTCTATGCCTCCATCAGAAAGAATGACATTGCCCTATTTGTTAGGAAATGGAGAGACTTGGATTTTATTTTTGCCTGTTTGTTTTCCAGTACAGGGAGGCTGGAACTCAAGGCCTTGTTCTCTTGCTCAGCTTTCTTCTTCAGCACTTTTGCTGAAACACATGTGAGTTACACTTCCAGCCTGGAATTTTGCTGATCAATTAGATATGGAGTTTCATGGACCTTTCTTCCTGAGCTGTCTGAACCATGCCCTTCCAGATCTCAGCCTCCTGAGTGGCTAGGATTACAAGATCAAGCTACTTTCATGGACACCACTGTTAAGTTCATCTTTTACTTCTGCACTTTAAGTAGGAGATGACTTTTCTCTCCCTTTTTTCAATTTATCCCCAGTTGGTCCTGTTATGCCAAAAGAAATTCTTGCTTAAACTTACAGATTGTGAGATTCTCATTTTTTGTTCTTCTTTTGAGATTCCTTGATTTTTTTCATTCTGAATTGCAAGTTCTTGTGATTTTTGCATGGGTACCACGAAGCCAAGGGAATCCTCATCACTCACCCAGTAACAAAGACTTGATCAAATGTAGAATCTACAAAAGTTGGTGTCAGGCAATTGTTAATAAGAGTATCTGACTGTGGAGATGGCCTGATAATGTGACTGTGGTTCAGATTCAGAAAAGTGAACCAAGGAAAGGAAAGAACTCAGCTTCAGTTGAGGAGGACATAGGGTAATGAAAATATAATCAGAGTTGGGGATATTGCCACAGTAGGAGTAAGATAAGGGCTCAGTAATCAATATTCATTTAACTGTATGACTGGGACCAAAGAATAATAAGTGGCTATAAAATGCATATCAATATCATGTCAACTTGAACTTTATGGCTCCTAAAGATTAAACTGTTAGCATGATTTCAAAAGGTAGTGAATCTTGGCCATGAGAAGAAACTGTTTTATTCTCCAATTACTGATTCCACATATTAGTTGTGCCTGTATAGGAAGAGTCAGTTAAACACATAAGGCAAAAAGGAAATTTTATGGGATGCCAAGCTATGCTGAATTTATTCTTTTTAATTGTGTTCCATATTCCCCTTTTATGAGTATTCTCATATAAAATGGTACATAATATTTAATGAAAACAGGACTATAAGAGCTTCTGGATTTAAATTCTAAGTATGCAATGAATGGAGTTCAATAAAATTATTTTATTGGTGCAAAAGAATGCACCCACAGATGGCTCCCTACTTCTCTACAGAATCGTCTATAGGAACAGGGTAATTAATGTTGCCTGTCTCACAGGCAAAGTCTACTCATCAAATTTACAGCTAAAAACATAGCTCCAATCAATTCTCACCGCATCTTAGCATCATGTTTTTCAGCCCTATCTCATTCTTCTGTTAATTAAATAAGATTTGTTATTTTTCTGGCTTACAATTCAAAGAGCTATCAGAATTTCACTTCACTAGCTCCAAACTCGAAGACTTTGTACTACTTTTACATTGTAAATTAATCAATTTAGTTTAGTAAGAGATTATGTACAGGGAGTAATGGTCTAATTAGATACTTGAGGGTGTTGGAATATTACATTGCATTTCTATTTTAACTTATTTCTCTTATCATCTGTTCTCCCCATTACACCGTGATCAGTGTAGAGAGTGGCTTTGACAAATGATCTAAATGCTAGGAGATGTCCACTAAGGAATGAAAATAGCATCTATGCAGATATAGAAACTGCCAAGTTATAACCCACTAATACAATTTAATAACATATAATCAATTATAACAAAGCTTGGGCCAGGCCATCCAGCCATTAAATGACAATAGTAACATTAGTGCTTGCTCTTTCAACAGTGTCACACATGTCCTTTTTGTTCAAACAATATTCAGTGGGCATGTGTCAAAGCAGGTTTGCAGTTTTCTAATTCCTCTTCACTCATTTTAAAGTCCAGATTATCTAACCTTATCTTCACTTCAATTTTCCTTTGAAAAACTCCTGGCTTAACTGAAAATTTTAATTTCTTTTCCTCTCTGAAACTCACGTTCAGTGCTGTGAATCAAGATTCAATTTTCAAAATAGAATATCTACTGAAAATACAGGTAAACTGGAAATAAATGCTCATTGAAACCTGAAGACATAGTCCTCCAACTATTACCTTTATCTTCCCCATTTAGTTAAAAGCATTTTTTGCTTAAATGCCTTGAAAATATCTCTAGTGAAATATACTTGAAAACCTTTCCAAGAACAGGAGCAATATCAGACTAACAAAAGCATTAATTCTCTAGCAAAGCATGATAGCATATTCTAGTAATCTTAGCTAGTCAGGAGGCAGAGATTGGGAAGATAAAAGTTTGAGACTAGCTTGTACAAAAAGTTAAGGAGACCCCGCCATACCCACATATCCTGTTCAACAGCATGGTAATTTACAACTGCAGTCCCAGCTATGTGGGAAACATAGATAGGAGGATTACAATCCAAGGCCAGACTCAGAGAAAAACACAAGACCCTATCTAAGAAAATAATTTTTTTTAAAGACTGAATGTGAGCTCAAGTTGTAGCAAGCCAGTCAAGAGCCTAGTAAGCCTGAAGTTATGAGTTCAAACCCTACTGCTGAAACCCCTCCATTAATTCTTCTCTAGCCAGTTATTCTCTCAGATCAGCTGAGCATGAAGGACTGTGGGTAGAGATATTGCTACCTTTATCTGAACTAGCCCATGAACTTAGAGCAGGACATGGCCTTGTAGAGTTTAGTAACCTCAATAAGGCAGTCATTTAAAAATGATATATGATGATATAAGTCATATCCCAGACATTCCTAAGTGAGAACGATACAGAAGAGGACTTAAAAACTGTTGACTTTTTCTTTTGTCACTTTCTTTTGAGTAGCTTGCTTTGGAGGCTAGCATTCTTTCTTTGCCAGCTGTTTTTGATGGAGGAAAAGTAAAGTTCTGTTTTATTTTATTTTGCCTAATAAAAGCATGAAATGAAGATTCGAAACTACTTGCAATGCTGGGCCTTGTTAAGAAGGTTGCGCCTCATTTCTGTCTTTACTCAAAAAGAGCTTAAGTATTCTTCCTGTCTCATCCATTCCTTTATCATCAGTCCATCCTTGCCTCAGCTGGTTAGTTCCTTTTCTGATTCTTTCCTCCGAACTACATCCAGTCCTTCCCAAAGATATTTGATGTCTCCTGATTTTCACTTGAGCTCTTCCTTAGATGTAATTCCTTTGTTTATGTGAACACTCCAGCTCCAAGACCTAACCTCTTAGAGGTTAGCTGAAACTTCAATTGAGACAGGCTGCTTTTCTTTTAACTAGGAGTCAACAAACTACATCTTTTGTCCAAAAGTTGGATGTGGACAGATTCAGCAGCCCCACCCCTTCCATGTCTGTGCAAAAGTAATTCAGTTTTTTTTATTGTGAAAATACCATACAGAGGGGTTACAATTACATGGGCAAGGTAATGAGTATATTTCTTATCAAGCATTGTTGCCTCCTCCTTTGTATCCCCTTCCCATCCCTTCAGTTAACATAAAACATAACATAACATAAAACATGTAAGTTCGATATAGAGTAAAAAATATTGTAATAAAAGAGTATTTTTGAGACATTTTTTGTTTTTGTTTTGTCGGTCGTGGGCCTGAACTCTGGGCCTCAGTTCTTCAGCTCAAGGCTAACACTCTACCACTTGAGGCACAGTGCCACTTCCAGATTTTTCTGCTTATATGGTGCTGAGGAATCGAACCCAGGGCCTCATGCATGCAAGGACAAGCACTATACCACTGAGCCACCTTCCCAGCCCCATAAAAGAGTATTTTTTAAGAAAAAAAACTAGAATTCATTTTTGGGAAATATTTATTGTATTAAAGAAAGGATGACATAAAGGCATTCAATTGAAGGAAGAAATCAGCTGGGCCTTTTGTCTGGCCCAATAAGAGCAAGAGTTGTTAATACTACTTCTATAAATAGATTTTATGGGCCATATGGCCTGGCATGGCAATACTCAATTCTCTCTCTGTAATATAAAGTCAGCCATAGACAATATGTAGATAAAAAAGGTATGGTCCAATATACCATTGCTCCTGTGGGCAAATGCGTGTGGCTGATCTCCTCTCAAGCTTTCCGTCCTCCCAGGACATGGGCAGAAATACCATTTTTCAGACCTATTATTCCAAATGGTTATTTTAAAGAAACCTGGGCATTATATCCATTCTACCAAAAGAGGGCCAAGTTTTGGCCACTTGGAGATTCAAAAAGCTTTGTACACAGCTTCTAATAAAACCAAAGCATTATGAAGAAATACTTTCCAAAGCCAGGGCTTTAAAATATTAAATTTGGCTATTAAAGTCTTTTGTTCTAATGAGCCAAAGAGGAAATAAGAAATACTAAAGTCAAGCCAGTATTGATATGCTTTATTAGCAAAACAAATGAAAAAAGGCTAATTAGAAATATGAGGATTTATGATTGCAAAAGTCTAAGAATGCTGAGAAAGAATAGAAAAAAATACGATGTTATCAAGGCACACCAAGATAAACTATTCTCTTTATCCTAGTGAGTAAGAAAATCATCTATGGGCTGGGAATGTGGCTTAGTGGTGGAGTGCTTGCCTAGTATGCATGAATCCCTGGGTTCAATTCCTCAGTACCACATTAACAGAAAAAGGCAGAAGTGGCATTGTGGCTCAAGTGGTAGAATGCTGGTATTGAGCAAAATAGCTCAGGGAAAGTGCCCTAAGTTCAAGCCTCAGGACTGGTACTAAAAATAATGAATAAAACAATTTTTTAAAAAGAAAAAATTAAATCATCCAGGGAATTGGTTGAGATTTTCTGAACTGTAACTTCTGGGGACAGCTCTATAGTGTCCAGAAGGGTTGCTGACTGCTTTGTTTGTGAACTTTGGCTGTTTGTTCCAGTCTAACTGGAAGGATCAGGGGACAATGTTTTTGATTCAAATCCCATGATGCATATCCATGTCCTTCAGCTGACTGGCAGCAATACCAAATCCTATTTTAATCTCTGTTTTCCTCCCTCCCTCCCTCCCTCCTTCCTTTCCTCCTACCCTCCCTCTCTCTCTTTCTCTCTCTCTTCTGTCTCTATCTCTCTTACACACACACTCTCATGTACACACACTCATGAACATACTCCTGATTACACATACACACTTCTCAAAGAACCAAAGTAACAAGTAGAGAAGATAAAATGTAGCCCTCAATGAAAATAGTTTAATCATTTTGTCTTGCAATAAGTAAGGAGAAACCATATTCAGTGTGTATATTCAATCAGCATTTTCTCTTTTTTTTCAGATTAAAGATTTACCCTTATTCATCAACTGATGTCAATATGCCTTTACCAAATTAGTATAAAGATCCTCATTCAACTGGAAAGATTCAACACTCATGACTCTCAAAAGGAAGAAGTTGGTCTTTTCTTTCCCCTTCTTCAACAATTCTTATTTGTCAGGTTCTCTCATGTATGCACCTAGAATCTTTATATATAAAACTGACTTTTTAAAAATTCTTCTTCTCTGTGTTATAATTGTGCTGCATTCATGCATATTCCATGCTCTACTAGTATTCTACAATAAGAATTGAATGTTACATGATGAAATCTATACTGTGAAATATTATAAGTAAAATAGATCTAGATAAGACTTACATGAAAATTTTCCCAGGGCCATTCGGTTTCTATGTATTTCCTCAAGAATGTCTCATAAAACTTAACCACAGAGAAGCAATATCATCGGGGGAAGGGGGAAGGGCCTGAGCTATTCTAACATTTCAAAGTGAACTAGGAAAGAGAAACCAGGCAAAGATAATTATAAGGAGGAAAATCAAATGATTATGTATCCTGAAGTACAAGATAAGAAAATGGTTCACATATACTATAGTCATAAGCTGCTATGCTGCTTAAATAAATAGCCACTCCTTTGTGCAACTACATAAAGATAATAATAAAAATAAATATTTTTAAAAGAAAATTGTTCAGAGCAAGGCAAGCCTGTAATCTTAGCTACTTGAGAAGCAGAGATATTGGGACATGTTTATTTCTAGTCTGAGGACAAAGGAGTTTGGGAGAGTACATCTCAACCAATGGCTAAATGTGATGGTAAGTGCCTGTTCTCTCATAATGATGGGGTGGATTGGCTTATACCTGTCATCCTGAGAGACACGGGAAAGTACCAGTAGGAATATCATAACCCATGACATCTTGGACATAAAGCAAGACCCTCCTTTGAAAATAACCAAATCAACCAGGTACCAGTACTGCACCTGCAATTCTACATATTCAAGAGCCTGAAAGTTGAAAACTGTGGTTCAAAACCAGCTGAGGATGAAAAATGTGTGAGACTCCATCTCCAACTAGCCAGCAAAATGATAGACTGGAATTATGGACCAAGTGGTTAGAACACCTGCTTTACAAGTGCAAAGCCCTGAGTTCAATCTCTATTACTGAAAAAAAGAAAAGGAAGAGAGGGAGGGAGGCAAAGAAAGAGATCAAACAAAAGACAAAAAAGAAAGGAAGGGAGGAAGGGAGAAAGGAAGGAAGGAAGGGAGGGAGGAAGGAAGTAAAGAAAGAAAGAAGGAGGGAGGGAGGGAAGGAGGGAGAAAGGGAGGAAAGGAGGGAGGGAGGAAGGAAGGTAGGCTTCACAAAAAAAGGTAAATATATTTTGGCTGGTGCTGAACGATTGGACAAGGACATAAGTGCGGTAAGAAGTGAATTGCTGGTGCTTTGCAAAACAAGCAGTATTGGAGTCTTAATTCAATTTCAGCCCTCCTGGAATGGGCTAATAAGAGAAAGGGTTATGAGAGAATAGAAATACCTAAAGAAAAATGTTCCTCCAAGAAATTTTGTTTGGAAGGACAACAGGGACACAGTAAGGAAAACAAAAGGTTAAGACATTTTTATTTCATTATGGGAATTACAAACGCATTTTTGTATACTGAGGGAATGAACCATCAGAGAGAAATAAATTAATAATGAAACAAACTAAGAGTGAAAATTGAATAAAAGAACTTTTGTGAGGGCAGGTAGGGGAGAAATTCAGGACAAAAGTAAACAGATTGGCCTTTAATGAAGGATTAAAAAAAAGTTTTGTAACTAGAGTAAGCTGACAGAAGTGGTAGTCATCTCCTTGCTTCTATATATTTTTCCCTGTTGCAGTGATTTAAGAAGCGGTCTACAAGGTTTTTGGTCATTTGAAGGGAGATAAGATGTGAAATAATGATTTTTAAACGTGATCTCTTCCACATTTTTTAACAGACTCGGGGAGCAGCTTTAAATTAATGGTCATGAGCAAAACTCAGATCTATTAGCACCTTGAACTGGAATTTCAGACATCAACTAGGTTGATAGTAGGTTTACAGATTAATTTAGTAGGTTTCCTTAAATTACTCATTTGTAGATGAATATCAGTTGTCTAAATCTCAAGTTGCCTAAAAACTTAGAACCAAGCCATAAAAATACTCACAAGAAGGTAGAAAATCGGAATGAAGTCTGGGTGATAGTGCTCACAGAGGATATTATTGAGGACATCAAGATGGATCTATAACTTGTAAAGAAGCTGTGTTCTAGTCATAGACTTTCTCAGGTCCTCTCATTATGCCTAGGCCTACTCCATCTTTCATATGGTCCTGAAAGGCAGTATATATGTCCATCAAGTATGACTGAAAATGAATGGAAGTAATAAAACAAATGAGATTAAAGTCTAAGGATGAGACAAAGGCTACAGCTTTTCCAGGCTACATGTCAAGGAGCTTTACTTTAAAGGAAAAAAAGGACTAAGACAAAGAAGAGATGATAGATGATTTATCCCAACCCATCCATGAAGGCTTTTGTGCAGCCACTTCAGAATGTCTCATATCTTTGCAAATGATACAACATCATTATTTCTAATGGATTAGCAAAACTCCATTTTGTGTGTATATATACTTTTCTGATCCATTGGTCCATTGAGGGACATCTGGGTTGATTCCATACAGTGATATAGCGAATAGTACTGCAATGAGCATGGGTGTGCTGGTAGCTTTACTGTATTCTGGTTTGCCATCTTTCGATGAATGACTTAGAGTGGAATTGCTAGATCATAGGGTAGTTCTATGTTTAGCCTTTTGGGGAACCTCCATACTGCTTTCCACAGTGGTTGAACAAGTTTTCATGCCCACCACGAGTGTATTAGGGCTCTGTTTGGGGTCATATTCTTGCCAGCATCTGTTATTAATTTCTTTATTGTTAAGATGTTGTACAGAGGGGTTACAGTTACACGAGTAAGGCAATGAGTACATTACTTGTGGATCATTGTTACCCCTTTCCTTCCTTGTTATTGTCCAACTATCCCTTCCTTCCCCCTCATCCCATACTCCTATCCCCTTCTGTCTGCCCGAAGTAGTGAAGTTCATTTCCAATATACTGTCCTATGGATTTCTTTGTTGCAATGGGTCATCCTGTGTCCTTGTTTCAGTGTTTTGTTATTCCTCTTCCCCTCTCCAGATTTTATATATATATATATATATATATATATATATGTATATACAAGATGCAGTGTATCAAAATTGAGTACAGTGACAATGGGGATATGCCATAGGGGAAACAACATATGGAGGAAACAACAATAACAAAAATAAAATCACATAGTACATTTAAAACAATAACAATAAAGACAGACCTCTTGTGTCCTTATCTTGGGGTTCATTTCACTTAGAATCATTTTCTATGGTCTTTTGTACATGGGTTTTGAGCTTTTCAGTTCATCTGATAAGATTATCCTATATGTATACTAACTATTGCAAAATAGGGAAAACATGGGACCTAAATTTCTTTGGAACTGGGTAATATGATTTTTCCAAGTCTTTCCATTTCCTAACAAATGAGGCAATGTCATTCTTTCTGATGTAAGCATAGAATTCCATTGTATATATGTACCACATTTTCTTGATCCATTCATCTACTGAGGAGCATTGGGGTTGGTTCCATATCTTAGCTATGGTAAATAATGCTCAATAAACATAGTTGTGCTGGTAGTTTTAGTATGGCCTTGTTTGGGTAAATGCCAAGAAGTAGGATTGCTGGGTCATAGGGGAGCTCTATGTATCTTTGTATATATCTTTTGAGGAACCTCCATACTGCTTTCCAGAATGGTTGAACAAGTTTACACTCCCACCAACAATGCAGTAGGGTTCCTTTTTGACCATATCCCCTCCAACATCTGTGATTATTAGATTTCTCTATTATAGCTACTCTAACTGGGGTGAGGTGGAATCTCAATGTTGTTTTGATTTGCATTTCTTTTATGGCTAAAGAAGTTGAACATATCTTCATGTGTCTACTGGTCATTCTTACTTCCTCTTCAAAGAAGTTCCTCTTTAAGTCTTTAGCCCATTTATTATTGGGGCAGTCGTTTCTTTGAGAATTTGTTGTTGGGGGATTTAATTTTTTGAGTTCTAAGCATATTTTAGAAATGAGACCCTTGTCTGTTGTATAGATGACACCCTGAAAATATTACAGGAAGGAGTAGGAGAAACTCTAGGGCTCCTTGGTACAGGCTGAAATTTTCTTAATAGAGACCCAGAAACACAACAAATCAAAGAAAGGTTGGACAAATGGATTGCATGAAACTGCAGAGCTTCTTCATGGCAAAGGACATAGCTAGCAAGATCAATAGAAAGCCCACAGACTGGAAGAAAATCTTCATTAGGTGTTATTTTTTTTTTAATAATGTCCATTCTAACTGGGGTGAGGTTAAATCTACGTGTTGTTTTGATTTTGCAGCTAGAGATTTTATAGAGATATATTGATTTTATAGCTAGAGATGTTGAACATTTCTTTGGTATCTGTTGGCCATTTTTATTTCTTCTTCTGAAAAGTCTTTTTCTCTGCTCATTTGTTAATTGGATTGTTGGTTCTTTGATAGTTTAGATTTTTAAGGTCTTTCTGGATATGAGGTTATTATCTGATGCTGTTAAGTGAAGTAAGTCAGGCTCAGAAAGACAAAGGTTTAAAGTTTTCCCTCATATGTGGAAGCTATAATTAGTTCATACATACATAAATATGTTAGTTGGTATGCAAGTATATGCAAATGTATTAACTGAAATATGGTAGATTCAAGGGAGGACTCAAATAGTGTAATATCTTAGAAAGGCAAAATCAAAATTTGACAAAATAAAATACCAGAAGTGAGTAGAGTCAAGGGGAAAGGAGCACATGAATGGAGAGGAGGAGAAGAGAAGAATGCAGTAAATAATTCAATGTAAATCCTCGAAAATTAAAAAGAGTGAGGGAAAGGGCAGGTAGGGGAGGAGGAAGTGAGAATATTGAAAGAGGTGAGATTGATCAAGATGCCTTGTATTCATAAATGGCTTTGCCCAATGGCAACACTACAACTAATTAAAGACTTAAAAAAGAAAGAGAAAATAATATATTATGAATTATTTGTTCTTCAAATGATTTGTTCTTCAACTTGTGTTTCAACAAAATTTGGTGTTCTACTCAGCTGGCTTCTATTTTGAGAACTGTTCTGTGGGTCCTAACACTGTTTCTTTACACAGGCAGTAGCTGGTAGTCCCCTGAGCTATGGCCTGACTGGTACAGATATGAAAATAGGAAAGCCTAGATCCCTCTTCATGTGGGTACAAACTTGGAGTCATGAGTTACATTATACCTATCAGGTCAATAAAACCATGATGAGGCTTTGCCTATTTTTCCCTCTGTCCTTAAACTCTGTATCTTTCCTGTTCTACTTCATCTAGTCTTAGCCCAGTTTCTGCTGAGACAATTACTTAAGAAGCTACTTTCATATAAATTCTTTTCAGAGGCTGCTGCTGAAACCTGACCTGAGACTGGCTACTTACCCAAATTATATTTCAAGAAGAAATGTTAGACAAGGAAAAATTCGCTTTTTAACTTTTAATGAAGCATTAGTCTCAAGGAAGGGAAAGAAAAAGAATTCTATGATGTCTACTTCATTGGGCTAAGCAAAGATTAATGATATAATAATATCATGGCAGAATAATAATAATAATAATTCTGACAATTAAAACATTACACATTTCTAATAGGATTAAGCCTCTCCAAAGTTAGACTTTTATATTTTAATCTAAAACACTTTTCTATGCCTATAATCCTAGCTACTCAAGAGGCTAAGATCTTCAAATCGTGGTTTGAAGCCAGCCCAGGCAGGAAAGTATGTGAGTTTCTGATTGCCAGTGGAGCTGTTACTCAAATGTTAGCCTTGAGCAAAGAAGCTCAGGGACAGTGTTCAGATCCTGAGTTCAAGCTCCAGGACTGGCACACACACACAAAAAAAAATAATTAAAAAAACATTAACAACACACACAAACCTAGCTTCTCTTTGTGAGGTCTTTACTGAGTAACTGAAAATGAAATCTAGTTATGAGTGCATTTCAGTAAATGATTATGTGTGTCTTTTTGTGATCTAGCTCTAATAAAGCCTCAAAGGTAATGTCTGGGATTTGGCTCCTATCCTAAGCACTTGTAGGAGAGACTAGTGGAAGAAGAAATAAAGAAAAGACATTTGTTCTTTGGCTAAGTGGCTGATCATGGAGAAAAACTGAAAATATTTTAGGGTAATGGCAATTTCCCATTTTTGAAATCTGGAGAAAAAAAGAAGGATTCGTATTGCTTTTTCCCAAACACTGTTGCATTTTAAATGCTCTGAACTCCTTCATAGCCACAGTTATCCCTCTGCAGGTGAGGGAGGAAGGGAGTGGTATTATGCTACTTTTTTTTATCTAAATAAAGGAACTTACATCATTTCTTATAACTAACCTCCTCACACATACTCAGTGAGAATACAGCTGAATAGTTGTTAAATGGAGCAAACAAGAACACCTTAGCTGCATTAATGAGACTGTTTCCTTAAAAAAAATAATGCCTCAAAATTTTTCTTATTCCTACTTTCTAAAAGCAGATCTATTTACTACTCACTAAGTACTAAGGAAAAGTGTTTGTCTATAATCAAAGCTCAGAAAATGTTTCCCTTTGTCCATGCTTCAGCTGCCTTTTGTGTTCAGTGAGAGCCACAGCATTGAAAACACAGAATACATTTTAAAAATTCCGTATAATCTCTGATTAGACGTGTTCATTCAGAACAACAAGGTAATTGAGAAATACTTCACTAAAACTACCAAAAATATTCAGCCATATATTTAAAACTTCTATTAATTCAACTCATTAATCCTTATTAAAATTCTATTGCTTTAAATTAATTTACTGAGGGCCATAATATATTAAACAAATGTCTATTGGTGTGCTTGTGCAAAATTCCAACATACAAGATGGGTTCTCTCTTATCTCCCTTTCCCTGCCCCTCTCTTTTTGGCATTTTCTAGTTGTGTCACTTTGTGTAGGCTAGCTCATCTTTTGGGACTATACAGTTTATACAGCTCTACATGGAGAAAAATAATAGTACAACTTCTGTGAGGATTTGTTTACTCAGTTTTGAACTTAAAAATCTTTAAATTCTTAATGTCAATGTAAAATTAATTACAAAGTATCTGGATGTTAGTAAAAATCATTTGAGACTTTGGAAACGAGTGGCTGAGAGTTCAAGAGACACTAAGTGAAGAAGGAGTGGGAAATCTTATCTAAGATTAGATTTTATTATGTCCTAACTCTGGTTCCCAAGTATTAGGGGGTTCCATATGTCCTAGAAGAGCAGATGTATAGAATGATATCCAAGGACTTTTTTGATACACTGATTTTGCCTAATTTTCAGTCATTCTTATCATTGCTTCGGTATTCTTCATCCAGTGGATTATTTAATCTAAATTTTTCCATCATTCTATTTTCTTCCTAGCACCTTCTTCTAGTGCTATGACTATAACAAATCTCATTCATATTTTGAAATTTATCTTTATTTCCTCCTTTGTAGAGCCACAAGGTTTTTTTTTCTGGTGTTTATGTTATCCACAGTCATTTTGTATTCTTTCTCTCCACTCCTTGTTTTGACACCTTCAGCAATTGAGTACCGTAGTCATTTGTGTCCATTTTTGGCTATGTCTTTGCCACGTAGTCGTGTATTTTCTTATTGTCTCTCCTTTTCCAGTTGAAAATCCTTAGAAATAGAAATGATGCTTACTCATCTCTGTATTCATGGAAATGTCTACCCCAGTACATTGTAATAAAGAGGACCATAACACATATTGGACACTTACAATTTGATTGCAATGTTTTCAGTAGAAAATTCAGTCCAGCCCTTTCCACACGTATCCTTTGTCTATGAGCTTACCAATTTGTAAAGAGAAAACTTAGTCCTTACCCTCCTTTCTTTACCATTTGCTCCTGTTAGGCAACTCTCTGAAGTAGAATTACCATAAAGGGAGAACAACTGTGATTACAATCGTCACTTTCTCTCTGTGTTGGCTTCCACAGTTTGTTTCTTTTCTGAAGCACTCTCCCAGTAGTCACATACCCTGATAATGTTTACACTTATAATTATTCATGTCATTAACAAATTTATTTTGCCTCTCACTAGAATACACTGAAATGTTAATACTCAAATAGAACAACAAAACCACAAAAATACTACATAGAATTTACTCAGATAATCAGATAAGAGCAGAAGTGATTTAACTTCAAAGGGAGAAAGACAACTGGCATTGAGATAATTCTACCAGGTTATCACATTGCTTTTAATTTGTATGAAGAGAGTGATTGCTGGCGCTGAAGTTGACACTATGGAAAAAAACTAAGTGGGAATTAATTTTGCAAAGACTTCATGGTGCTAAGGAAAGCAGAAGCCAGGAGGTAATTGACATTTTTTTCAAAGGGACCTAAGATTAACTATGCCCTCAGGGAGTTTGTGGACTTATAACTAGGGCCTAAGAGTGCTAGTGACATTTCTTTGAATAGATTTCATCATCCTAGCTATCTGAAACTTACAAGTTCTGTGCTTTGAGCCCTTGCACAACTTATGGCTCTTCAAAGGAGAAAGGACTCAGTTGTTTTTTGGGATGCTCATAGTGTCTTTCAACAATGCAACGAAATGATTTCCTTTATTTGTACATGTATTCTAGAAGTATTTAATGAGAATTTATTATACACATGTTTTCTTGTAGAGACCAAAGAGATAATTCTTCCTATATTTGCATGAACTTTCTAATGAGAGGAGATGGGTAGAAAACAACATAAATAAAATATACAATATGTTAGATAATGACCTTACAGAGAATGTCACACTTATGCAAATATCTGGAGGAAGTTAGGAAAAAGTTAATTTACATAACCAGAAAAAAGAACATGATACAGAGGAAGCACCACAGATTTAAGGAGTGACTGTAATTGGTTTGTACAAATAAAATCCAGGAGGCTATTCTGTCTGGAACAGAACAACTAGAAGAGAAACAAGAGAAGAAACTAGAGAAGTGAGATGAACCCAATTCATATTTGATCTTAGAAATTATTGTTAGGACTTTAGCCTTGGTCTAACTCATATGAAGAATAAAGAAGATTTTTTTGAAGCAGAAGAGTGACATAGTATGATTTATATCCTAATCAAATTGCTTATTTCTCTGTTGAAAATAGACATCAGGAAGCAAGCCAAGTATAAGGTTGGTTAGAAGGTCACTACTCAACTAGGCAAGAGGTCATGTATTAATGGAAGGCCTTGGAAGTCATTGAAATTTCTTGAGATAGATATAAGGTGGTGTAGAAAAAAAAGATTTATGGTTAGCTCCAAATTTTAAGCCTGAATAATTATATTTCTTGTTAAATGGGGTTTCTATTTAAAATGCTGAGGTAAAGAACCTTGAGGTAAAGTTACAATGGGTTTGAGCGGAGGAAGTTCTGTGATAGCAGTATGATAGGAATGGTTTGGTTTGTTTATATGACAAATCAGTCAGCTTGATTGAAATACGAGTGAAATGAAATAATGAGGAACAAGATTGGAAAAGCAGCTCAGGATCACACCGCTACTGAGATGGATTCTTGGGAAGCCTTTGCAGTTTCCTGGACAGCTAAGGCTGCTTTGCTTCAATGAAAGGGACTTTTCTGTTGAACACACATCAAACTCAGGCTGAAGCTTCTCATCTTCCTAAAGGACCCTGAGGAGCTCAGTCAGTTTTCATCACTAGCCTTTGGGGTATTTTTGGGTTTTGCTGTTTTGGGTTTTTCCCCCCCCCCTGAAACTTAGCTGTGGAAAAGGAGTGAATTCCAAGTTTTCTGCCCCTAGAATTATAAGATGAGAGGAAGTAACCCACCTTTCAAGTGTGGATTGCTGTGATTTTAAAAAAGTAGGAGGCAAAAATAAAACAGGCCCCAAACTCATAAAGTCTAGTTAAAGAAATCTTACAAAGCTCACCCCGGTCTATCCTGCTCTTTAACCAGGAGTCAGTGGCCCACACAAATGCTTTATTTGATACTCCTTAATTTCTATATTGCCTTGAATCACTAGCATTGCCTGATACTTTTAGTATTAATAAAACATAATGTTTTAATCAAGGTATTTTCCCAAATGACAAGAATATGTGAATTGACCTAGAAATTAATGCCCCATATTTGTTGGATAATTGGAGAATTTCCCCACAGATGGACCAGGTAGAGAGAATATCCTCTTTAACAAATGCATTGAGGGTTAGTTGAAGTCTGACCATATAAGAGAGAAATACAAGTTGGTTTATAAAAACTTACTCATTGAAGCAGATAGACTAGCCTACAAATTGCTGTTTTCAAAACCATTTACATGTTCTGAAACTAAAAGTCAAGGCAATGAAGAGCAATCGTCTTAGAACTGAAGTACCACTACCATAAGAGGAAAAGAATTGTTTACTTTTACTTTGCATTTTGAATCTGTCCCCTCTATTGACTTAATGTATGACCTCAGTCCAGGCAATTCACCTCCTTCTGTCTCATCTTCTTTTGAACTAGAATAATAGCATCAATTTTCTTTTTAAAGCACGTTAGGAAGAAAGGCGGCTTATTATAAAGAGCACTTGGTTACTGGAGCACCGCTTACATGAATATTTTCATGAATATTTTTGAAAAAAAACATTCTGAATAATAAGCATTGAGTTTGGGCTTTGGAGGAACCCCTTGAATTGTCTGTAGCTCAGTAACTGATTCTGACTTCGCCACATCCCTGAGGATTTGTATTGTTCAGTTCTGTTGCTTTAGCCATTGATAGATATCTATGGTCACTGGAAGAAAACTGCCAGCATAGATGGTAAGGAGTAAGGAGAGACCTAGGTTTTACCCAGTTGCAAACCATTTCTTTAAAAAAAAAAACCTAAAATAAAAAAAATCCTGTCATAAGGAACATAGTCATTGTCATCTCTCTATTTTCCTCAGTAGAGCACTGTATATCACCTTTCCCTCTCTCATCCTGACTTTTATGGAATAATAACAACTGAATAAAATAGCTATAGTTTCAAGAACCATCCAATGCTTTACATGATTTACATACTCATATGTTTATATAACTAGACCAAGGTCACAACTACATAGCCCAGAGTAGGGGAGGAAGAAGGAAGATAAAATTTGTGAGGCCTTTTCTTCTTCTCACTTCCATTTCTTCAGATTCACATATAATTAATGTGAAATAACTTGTGATTCATTTATCCATCCATCCATTCTTTTGTCTATATGTTTTTGGCCAGCATACCTGCACCTAACTATATGATAGCTCATATGCCAAGCACTAAGAATGGTATTGTTCTATTAAATCTGTCACAGTTCTGTTAAAGGAAGATCCTCCATTGGCCCTCATTTATAGACACAGAAATAGGCCTGACAATGTTAAAATAAATAGTAGAAAATCAGAGAGCATCAATGCTGTGGCATCACATTATTATAAACACCATTAGAGTTCTCTTTTCTTGCCTGGAGAAATATAAAAGTTGCTATGTTGAACTGAAAATCTAAAGATTACAAACTCCACATGGGGCACGATCATGATGTGTACCTGTGTAGCATGGAGGGAGCCTGAGGCAGACATGACGTCAATGCTTGCACAGACGTTGTAGTCTTATACTTATCACGTGAACGTGAGCCTCCACTTTACAAAATTGCTTCTAGATTTTTAAAAATATAATTTCTATTATCTCTAAGTAGTTGCACATAGGAGTTGCCATTCAACAAAGCAGCTTATAAGTATAGGGCACCTTGATCAACATTTTGAACTTTTTCACCCATCCCTCCCAACCCACCCCCTTTCCCCTACTTTTCTGAATTTTGTAAGACATACATTGAATGTTGATTGCATTCTCCCCTCCTTCTCCTCATCTATCTATTCCTTTCTCCTTGCCCCCACCCCATCCCTTTCAACTATCTGATTCCTGGTGTTGGTTTCATTTTGACTTTGTCTTTCTATGGAATTACACTTTCTGAGTTCCTCCCTAAATCTATAATATTTTAGTTAATACATGTGTACACACTTGCACACCACCTCAAGTATTTACATATATGTAATACTAATTCTAGCTTCCACATATGAAGAAAATGTACCTTTTTCTCTCTGGGCTTGACTAACCATTTAACATCATTTTTTCCAAGTCCTTCCATTTCTTTGCAAACAATGCAGTGCTATTCTTTCTAATGGACCAATCAAGTTTTAATGCTGTAAAAATAATTTTCCATAGCATCTAGGAAGATTAACATTGTTTCTCATTCAAGACACACTGCTGGCAGTGAAGTGATGTCCCTGTTCACACAGAGAGCAGTGTGCTAAGACAGTGAGGATGTCCCTGTTCACACAGAGAGCAGTGTTCTAGGACAGTGAGGATGTCCCTGTTCACACAGAGAGCAGTGTGCTAAGACAGTGAGGCTGGTGCAGTACACTCACCCTAGGAACACCACAGTTCTGTCATGGAAGCATTTGTTTCCAGAACCTGAATAATCTTCTACAGAGTTAAAGAGAGGGGAAGTGCTATTTTGTTGCCTCCACCATCCCATTCTCAATAGAAAAAGGAAACCGACTTCTCCTGGCAGGAATAGAAATGGAGGGTGTTAAGTTGTTCATAGAAATCTAGATCTTTACAGCTTAAGATTTAGTAAAAATGGATGCAGACACACTATCCGAATGATTCCTCTAAGAATAAAAATCTGTAGCTTGTCTAAGGTTTCCAGAACATCAAGCTTTTGATAAGTAGATATTGCCTTATGTATACCATTTCAATCTCTACCCTTCATTTTTACATTATACACCCAAAGCGTATATATGTGTATTGATAACTAACTAGGGAACCATAAATCTGAGTGTGCAAATGGAGTGACTGTAACTAAAATAACCCTGAAATCATTTGCAAACTGCAACATTTAAGTCATATATAATAATAGGTCCATAACAAAGTCACCCTGCATACCCAGAATCAGCTTTCATTTTGAAATAAAAAAGAAAGAAAGAAAAACTAAGAGACTGTGCAACAACTTCCCTAAGCATCTGTTATGCCAAAATGATTTTATGGCATGTATAAAGCTGATCTAATTATGGCTTAACAGCAACTAATGACTGGTAAGGACTCCATTCAATAACAAATGTCCCTGGTATTCTTGCTTTAGAGGCTACTGCAGGGCTCGCTTATTAGGGAATTAGTCACTGACTAGGTAAGCACTAAGGGCTCAATCATGGTGTGATGAAACAGTTATTTTAATGTAGCTTCAGGAAAAGCTGGTAAATCTAAAAGCTAGGAGGTGATATATGAAGATAGGCAAACTGAACGTCTAGTGCATTTAAGCTGATAACTGGAGACTGAAAAGACCGCAGAGCTCAAATACAGGCTGATAGCCAGTGGGAACACAAGCAATCTTCTTAATTTTACTTTGAGTTTAATAACTAGATTGCACTTATAGAGAGATTTATAAGATTCTTCTGTGACTGCTCAACAAGAATTTGTAAGAGAATATCTCTTGTGTCTATGACTGTTCACACAACACACATCACACACACAACACAAACACAAACAAACATACAATTCATGTAACTTAATAATGTTTCTCCATTAATATTAGGTCTTTGAAATGACATGAAATACAAAAGTAAACATAATATTTTTAATTTGGGTCCATCTTAATTTTGCCAGTCTTCTTGCTTTGATGGAGCCCATAGTTTAGCAGTCTTTAGAGGTTTATGGTGCTTAATAACAATACATAGGATACAAATGTTCCCACATTTAAAATTCTGCTTTCACAAAATAATCAGTTATTGTATAGGACATTATGGGGAAATAAATGAGAAATCACATACCCTATTGAAGACTGAATCAATGGACACAAATCCTCAAGACAGTTCTCCAAAATCCTTTGATATTGTACAGATCTGTGAAAGGACAGGAGCTGATTCAAAGGCTTAGACTGGGATGAGATTCCAAACTACACTGTTTTTATTCCAAGTCTCCAGAAAAAAATCTAAAACACCTCACTTGAAAAAATTAATGCTGCATACGCCATAAAAATCTAAAATTCCCTTTATGAAACATATACGAGATTTACCTTTCTCCTTCAACTTCGTCTAAATTAGAAATGTACCTACTACTCTAGAGTAAAAAAAAAGAAGCTTAGATTATCAAAACCAAAACAAAAAATACCTAAGCCAACACCTCCAACCCAAAAGTTGTACATGTTTTAATAGTTGCATGCTTTCTGTCACTAGAAGATCATCCAGACCCAGTAGCAGAGAGGGTTCCAAAGAATTATCATGGTCTATAAAACACAGGCAAATCTGGATCAACAATAGAAATATGAAATTAGTGTGTCTAGTTTGAATATGACATGAACATAATTATTTCAAACCAATCTTAATTATGATTAAGTGCATGAATTATGAGTTGTTTTCGAGTAGCAAGCATTACAATACATGGATAGTGTGCAAAGGGAACACAGAGAAAGATGTGAATACTGATCACAAGGACTCTGACTTTCACATGGGGAAGGGAGAAAGTTGTCTCTCCAGGGACCTCCTTTATAAGGGTTCTTTCTCTCATAGCTAATCAAATTCCAAAGACTCCTCCCTTCCAACACCATCCTATGGCTGATTAGGTTTCAGCACATGGGTTAATGTATGGGAAATAGAAGCCTTCCGAATAAGAAGAGTAGATAGAAGGCTCAGAGGAACTAGGCTTAAACCTAGGCAGAAAATAAGCAGACTGCCCTGTAGAACAAAATTTAGTCTACTGGCCTCAGCATTCCTTACACTCAACTTGACTTCTGCGTTTTTTCTTTACCTCACTAACTGAAAACTCAAAGTGCTGAGAACTACAGTGCCAGGAGCTTGATCAATTTTGCATCACATACTTACCCCTGGGCAGTAGGGAGTTGGGGCAAGGGGAATGTGTATAGGTAACTTCAAGGATTAAGAATGGGTGCCAAGAGTGCGGAAGGAAGGAAGGAGAGCCTTCTCACCCAAAGACTACACATAATCAATTCATTAAAGAGAGAAAAAGACACTAACAGTAAGGGTAAGTGAAATGGTGACCCACCAAAAGATTGACTAACTTATGCTTACAGACCCTAAGTCAGTCTTCTTCATTAGTGAGAAGACCTAAAAGGAATGCATTCTTACAGGTTCATCATTTGAGCTGAAAGATGAGGCAGACTCCACAAACTGAAGGAAAAGAATGTTTTAGGTATATGCGCAGGGGCATAGAAATGGTAGTACCCCTTTGAATAGGAATATATTTGTTATATTGTTAAATTGTTCTCTGCATGGGGAACAGCTAAAGGGATAATGCCACAGAAATAAGAAGAAACTAGGTCATAGAGATGAGATTGTAAATATGGAATTTTACAAGGTGATACCAACAAGGAATTTTAAGCAAGGGCTTGCTAGGATCTGCTTTATGCTATAGAAGACTAGACAGCCTCAGTGGAATGAAAAGGGTGGATGGGGGAGGTTCTCTGAATTTTTAATGCTGCTCCTTTAGGCTCTGGAGCAAATATTTTAAAACAACAATTTAATGTCTATTTTACAGTTTCAACAACCTCTGAACTCTTTGTTCCAGACTGATTTCCAGACTCACCTTCCTGACGTGCAAACTTCTTAAAATTACATACCTTACCAATTCTTTCTACTCCTCCTCCTCTTTCTTCTCCTCCTCCTCCTCCACCTCCTCCTTCTCCTCCTCTTCCTCCTCCTCCTGTTCTTTTTCCTCTTCATCCTCTTCCTCCTTCTTATGTCAGTACCCAGGCTTGAAGGCTTGAACTCCATGCCTGAGCTCCATCCCTTAGCATTCTTGCTCAAGGCTAGTGCTCTACCACTGGAGCCACACCTCTAATTCTGGCCTTTGGGTGGTTAACTGGAGATAAGAGTCAAGGATTTTCCTGCCTGGATGGACTTCCAGCCTCCTGAGAGGCTAGAATTATAGGCATCAGACTCATAATCGGTGTGTGTGTGTGTGTGTGTGTGTGTGTGTGTGTGTGTGTTACAGGGCTTGAACTCTGGACCTAAAAACTGTCCCTCAGCTCTTCAACTCAAAGCTAGCACTCTACCACTTGAGCCACTGTGCCACTTCCCGTTTTTTGAGTGGTTTATTGGAGATAAGAGTCTCACAGACTTTCCTGCCTGGGCTAGCTTTGAACCTCTATCTTCAGATTTTAGCCTCCTGAGAAGCTAGGATTATAGGCGTGAGCCACCTGTACCTGGCTGTGACTAATAATCTTATTTAGAGTATTGCATTTATTTCTGCATTGTAATGCCATTATATTCAGTGGATTTAAGACCATATACATTTTTTTTCAGGTAAAGGGTAGGTTTATTCATCGTTCTGGCTGGACATGTTGACCCTCCATGAAGCAGGGAAAGGCCTGGGAAAGAGCTGGGAAAGAGAGCTGGGAAAGAGCCCATATACATCTTTTATATGTCAAAAGTTTTTTTGTATTTCTTTTTTATTGTAAAGGTGATATACAGAGGGGTTATAATTACATAAGTCAGGTAATGAGTACAATTCTTTTTGAACAGTGTTCATTTTCTCCCAGTTTTTCCTCTCCCTATTGTCCTACCCCCTAAGTTGTATAGTGCATTTCCAACATAGTATCTAGTAAGTATCACTGCTCAATTAATATGGATCTTTTATGTAATAGGTCTCTATGTAACCCCATATGCATTTCACTGGGCTGGCCTTGGCTGAGCTGGCTACCTTCGAGGCTAGGGTTGTGGGAGGAAATCCAACGGTCCACACTCTTGTCTTCTCCCATTCCTAGAGGCTGTGTGCATCACTTGGATCATGTCCTTCTCCTCCATCTTCAACAATGTCTCTAAGTTCTAACATTACATCATTCTGGCCATGCTTCTGCCATTACCTTTGTTTCTCTGACTCTTTCTTTACTACTTTCGATAGCCCTAGTGATTACACTGGGCCTGCCCAATCATCTCAGGTAATCCTTTCACTTCAACTTACCTAATTAGCAGTTGTAAAGTCATCAACAATATTAATTCCAGTTGCCGTGTGCTAATAGTTACTGAGGGTTAGGACATGTCCATCTGTGAGGGAACTTAGCACTCACTAAGGATTCTCCCAATCAGAATTTCATAATTTCCAGGGAAAATCACAGGACTCTGGATCTGCTTTCTCCATGGTGGTGTTCCCAGGTTGTGTTTTATGCAAATAAGTTACTTGACGTAAGTCAGTTGTGTGTAAGTTCTTTTCTTGTCAGCTGTGCTTCTCTGGGTCTGTAATACTCATAATCTTTGATGCATGGGTCTTTTGAAAAGGTGCAGAATATCGATATTATATATATATATATATATATATATATATATATATATATATATATACACCCCTCAGTAGATGAATGGATCAAGAAAATGTGGTATATACACACAATGGAATTCTATGCCTCCATCAGAAAGAATGACATTGCCCCATTTGTTAGGAAATGGAAAGACTTGGAAAAAATTAAATTAAGTGAAGTAAGCCAGGCCCAAAGAAACATAGGTCACATAGTTTCCCTTATTTGCAATAACTAGTATATCTGAAACAAGCAGAAATGGTCAGATAAGTTGATGTTAGGCGAAATAAATCCCAAGATAAGGACGCAAATGGTTTTTCTTTCTTGCTATTGTTTCTAATATATTTATAAGATGAATTTTTTGTTGGTTTGTATGTCCCTCCCCCACAGTATAACCCGATTTCACTGTATTTGATGCTGGTATAATTTGTGGAGGGGAAGGGGAAAAACAAATCATTTAAAGAGGGATACAGATGGACCCATTGCAACAACGAGATGTACAAGATGCTCTGTTGAAAAACAAACTTGACAACTTTGGCACAGGGCAGGGGTTGGGGATGGGGATGGGAAGGGATGGGAAGGGGAAACAAAGGAGGAGGCAACAATGCTTGACAAGAAATGTATTCATTATCTTGCCCATGTAATTGTAACCCCTCTGTACAGTATTTTCACAACAATAATAATAAAAGAAGCAACTAACAGAGCTAAGAAAATTGGCCCTGAAATGCAAATCCAAGCCTCCTGTCTTCACACTGGATTTATATCTGCCATGTTCCCTGACCCATTGCTGCTGATGGGAGGTACTCTTGGCTCCATCACAGAATCCTGAATGGAATCCTCATGATTTATGAAAGCTTCTCCTATTTCCCATCCCAGCATTTCCTGACATTGTCAATTCTCTCACTGCTTCTGCAGCCCCAAGGAAAATGCCAGTTTCCACTTTGTCAGGTGAATAGGCTGAGGCTGATTGGGGCTCTAGCCATGGACGTTCCCCCTTGGCTCAGAGGAAGAGAAGACAAGAAGGAAAGAGGATAGGGGGAGGTGGGTCCTCTTCCAGCTACAGAAAGCTTTGTCCCCTTCTCTCAGTGATACCCACTGTTCTGCTTTTGTTAGAAATCACTGCCAGCCTGGCTGTATCAACCTGTAATCTGCAGTCACAATCAGATCACACACTTGTTTTCTGGGATCCTGAGAGGCACCGAGGTTTTGGAAAGTTATCAATGTAATACATTACAAAACTGAACTGAATGCCCAGGGAGAACCCCCCTGCCATGAACAACAGGACCCTGTGCTGATTAGCTACACTGCTCTCAGAGTTCAGAAAGTATGTTATTAAGGAAGTTCACACCCTTCCCCCTTCCCTTCCTGAAATGCGCCAAAGACTTGGGACACAAGATCAGTCTTTCTCAAGGACCCCATTTTGTCATTATATTTGCAAAGTATTTTAAAAGTTTCAGGGTCCTTTTAGTTGGGGGGTTTTAGTCAGCCCTCACAGTATTCTGTGTGATAGGAAAGCCAATGGTAAGCATCTTCTTCACAGAGGCTGTTGAGCCCTATCTTGACACTCCCAGTGAGTTGCAGAACACAAAGAACAAAAACTGAAGCATCAGTTCCCAGATTTGATTCTTCCCTGTGGCACCTTGCTCTGACCACTAGCTCCTTTCTTTTGCTTTTCTACTGATTTACTCACCTCCCTAGAAGGGACTTGAAGAATTAAAGGGACAAGGGACTCCAGATCAGAGACTCATCTTTTAAAATAAAGTCTTCCGTGACAGCATAATGATTCAAAGAGTACTGACATTATTAGCCCAGGCTGTTGTTCTCAATAAAAATTCTTCTTCCTTTCCCAATTACTGGTATAATCAATAAATATGTATTATCTGTCAACTTTGTTAACGGTTGTCTATGGTAGGACATGTATTGGATGGGAGAAACGGTGAAATCTTTATATATATATATAGTTAATTTTGTTCTTAAAAGTTTTTTTTCTTTTTTTAAAGTAAGTTTTTTATGGTGAAAATGTTGTACAGAGGGGTTACAATCACATGAGCAAGGTAAATGAGCACATTTCTTCTCAAGCATTGTTGCCTCCTCCTTTGTTTTTCCCCTACCATCCCTTCCCTCCCACCTCCACAGCTACACCTCCCCCACCCCCACCTAAACTGTAAAGTTTGTGTTTCAACATAGCGTCTTGTGCATCTCATTGTTGCAATGGGATTAGGAAGCCAGTTGGGGAGGAAGGCGCCTTTGGATTATAAATGTCACCGCAGTTCAAAGAATGGAGTGAACAGCAATGAAACTTCAACCGAGGCCCATAATTTGCCTTTGGCAGAGAATTCTCATGACCACAATCCCAGAATTCTTAGCGATCTGGAGTATTTAAGGCAGAGAAGTAAGAACACAGGCTTAGTTGTAGCCTTTTTAGTCCTTTGCTTGCTTGTTTTGAAGTTAAGGAATATTCGTAACTAAGATCTGAGAGAAAACAATTAGCATTGCTGCTGAAGTGCCGGCTGCTTTTAGATCTGGACAAACTTTGTCATTAAGTTTATCTTTCTACTTTTGGGTGGATGATAAGTCTCAGCCCACACCCTGGCAGAATTTTACCACTGAGCTCCTGCTCAGTCTGAATCCGTCATGATTGGATGCTAATCCAAATGATCAAGCTTCTCCCTACGAAAGAGTCTCTTCCCAGGATGCCAAAACAGCTTCCCCATCATGGTACATATACACTCTCAGAAGAAATAAAATGGTTTTGCATATAACACCATTTCCTAGCCCTTTGCCAGAGAATATGTGTCTTACATAGAATCTTCATTGTGCAAGTCATATATAAGAACTCCTTTTCAACCCCTAGCCTAGGGTCTTAACACCTCATCTATAATTTCATTCCTGACATACTGGAGACTGGATAGCATCATTCTAGTCAAAGTGTTATAGCTAGAGGTGACAGTCATGACAGCTGTCATTTATACACCAAAGCATTTTCAAAGTGAGTGACACCTGGCCCTCAGCTATTCCTCACCATGGCCCTCTCGGGCCAAGCTCAGCCTCCATCCCTGCAGGAGGATGACATGTTGCTGTGGAGTGAGCTGCCCTGTCCAGGTGTGGCAGACAGTGCGTGAGAGAGAGTAAGGTTCCTTTAACCATCACAATGTTGGGGCTGGTTCCTTTTGCATCACGACCTAGTCATCTCTGAATGATTCTCCAGTGAAGTATTCTGAGTAACTAAGTGCAATAGATTCAATTCAATCCTAGGTCTGATTCTCTCCAGCCTCTACCTATTTTGTTTCAGGTTCTCAACTTACTAACATGGGCCATCTACTTGTGGTAACTATGCCTTATTTCTAAGCTTCTTTCTAACTGACAGCAATTTTTCTAAACGAGCCCTTCAGAGGAAGATAATTATTTGGTCAAAACCAAAAAGCCGGACTATGTCCTGGGAATCTGAGTCACGAAGCAAATAGTTTAGATACAAAATTGAAGAGAAAATGAAATGTACGTTGTCTTCTATAGACATACTACTCAACATGCTGAGATCCGAGGACTGCAGTTCAAAGTCAGCTGAAGCAGACAAATCTGTGAGATTCTTCAATTAACCAACAAAAAGCTGAAGTGGAGTGTGGCTCAAGTGGCAGAGCTTCAGTCTTGAGTGAAAAAGCTAAGTAAGAACACAAGGTCCTGGGTTCAAGCCCCAGTTCTGGCACACACACACACACACACACACGCACACACACACATTCTCTCTCTCTCTCTCTCTCTCTCTCTCAGGGAAATATTTGTTGTATTAGGATACCCTTTGGAGAAATTTAGCTAAGACACAAATCCAGTTCTTCTACATGGACCAATATACTTAGGTTGGAGAAGGAAAAACTTGGGGCTTTTTAAAGTATTTTTTTTCTTTCTCTTTCTTCAAGGTACAGTTTCTCTCTCTTCCCCTTAGAGTTCTGGCTCTCTTGCTCGTTAGATACCGTCTTCATTATTAGAGTACACTTTGTTGCCATAGTAATGCATTCTCACTCTCACATTTTATTGCACTTCTAGTTGCTACAGGCGAAAGAAAAGGGAGGGGAGGGAGAAGCATGATTTTATTTTCTCTGCAGTAGTCAGGCCCTCTCCTGATCTGAGAAACTTTTAACTCCCCCTAAAAGGAAGCAGTCTTGCAGCCAAGAATAGCATCGGTGGAGCTCTGCATGTGGAGACAGATTGCTTCTGTCTAGGCTGTGACTAGCACCGTGCAAGGTGCTTTTCTGGACCCAGGTGGGATTACATCATTCTGTAATTACATAATACCTCTATTAACTTTAGACTTTATAGTAATGGGGACAAAAGGGTAAGGAGGGCTTCTGTCGTCAATCTAGGCTAAAAAGCAAACCCAGAAATTAAAACCTCCACCAAAGTATCTGCCTAAGGTCATCAAGGCAAGGACATAAAGGTGAGCATGAGGGGCTGAGAAGGTGGCTCAGTAGTAGAGCGCTTGCCTTGCATGCATGAGACCCGGGGTTCAATTCCACATAAGCAAAAAGAAAAAAAAGCTGGAAGTGGCGCTGTGGCTCAAGTGGTAGAGCGCTAGCCTTGAGCTGAAGAGCTGAGGGACAGCGCCCGGGCCCAGAGTTCAGGCCCCACAACCAGACCCAAAAATAAAAAAAATAAATAAAAGTTTCATGTGTTTCTAACACATTTATAAGATTATTTCTTTGTTGCTTTGTATGTCCCTCCCCCACAGTATAACC